>NW_006408625.1:6521985-6535241 GCF_000296735.1 Chrysochloris asiatica
GCTGGACGCTTCACTCTCCACTCTAGTCCTCTGTGGCTATGTCACTGACTCTGGGCCCAAGAGTCCCCAGGTCTTGCCACACTGCTGGCTAACCAGGTCTTCACCCAGGTTCACAGAAGTCTATTGAACATTGTAGGGCTTAGCTCACTGCTTGGTTGCTGTTTCCCCCTCACTTCTCCTTATCCGTGTCGAGCATGTGTTTGTCTTTTTCTTGTAGAGGTGTTGTAGTTTTCTATAAATTTCAGAGATTAATCCTTGTCTGATATGTCATTGCACAATATTTTTCCCTAGTCTGTTGTTGATGTTTGGTGCCTTCGAGTCAGCTCTGACTTGTACTGACCCTGTATAGGGTTTCCAAGGAGCAATTGGTGGGTTTGAACCGCCAACCTTGCATTTCAGACCGTCCTTACAGTCCAGTGCATGATCCTGCAGTACCATACCAGGACTCTTTTGACAAAATCCGTAGTTGCACATTTGTTGTTGATAAGTGCCGTCGAGTTGATTCTGACCCATAGCGACCTTGTATAGGGTTTTCAAGGAGCTGCTGGTGAGCTTGAACCACCAACCTTGCAATGCAAATTATTTTGCAGTCTGATCATTAGCTGACAGCACCACACCAGGACTTCATTCCAGTTATCTATTTTGTCTTTTACTGTTTGTGTGCTGTTAGTTATTATTAGACAGTGTATTATTATTTATTATTTAGTTATTATTAGACAGTATATTATTATTAGACAGTGTATTTAGGCCATGTATTAGAACCCCTAAGTGTGTCCGTATTCTTTCATTGATGATCATTATAGTTCTAAGTTTTACATTTAGGTCTTTAATACGCACTGACTTTGTTTTTGTATATGGTGTGAGATATGGGTCTTGTTTCATTCTTATGCATATAGATTTCCAGTTTTGTTAGCATCATTTGTTAAAGAGATTATCTCTTCCCCGTTTATGTGTTTTGACCCTTTGCCAAAGATAAGCTTACTGTATGTGGATGAATTTACTTCTGGGTTCTCAATTCATTCTTAATGATCTATGTATCTTTCATTGTACCAGTATCAGGCTGTTTTGACCACTGTGCTATGTAGTAGATTTTGAGGTCAGAAAGTAAGAAGCCTCTTTCTAACATGTTTTTCTTATTAAGTAGTGCTCTCCTTTCCATATAAAGTTAGTCATCAGTTTTTCCATTTCTTTAAAGAATTATATTTTAATCTGGATTGGGATTGCATTATATCTATAGCTTGCTTTGGGTAATGTTGATGCTTTCACAATGCTAAGCCTTCTTATCCATGAGTATGGTGTATTCTTCCACTTTTGTAAATCTCTTTTGGTTTCTTATAGTAGCATTTTGTAGTTTTATTTGTATAGGTCTTTTGTTTCTCTGGTTAGATTTATTACTAAATATTTCATCCTTTGAGTGGTTATTGTAAATGGTATTGTTTTCCTAATTTTCTTTTAAAAGCTGTCTTTATTAGTATAGAGGAATTTACTGATTTTTGCATATTTTTCTTGAACCCAGCCACTTTTCTGAATCTTTCGAGTTCCAATAATTTTTTTGCTAAGTATTTGGGATTTTCTATGTATAGGATCATATCATCTACAAATAGAGTTTTCCTTCTGTTTTGCTAATTTGGATGCGTTTAATGTCCCTTTCTTGCCTTATAGCTCTGGCTAAGATTTTCAATACAGTATTGAATAGAAGAGGTGATAGAGAGCATACTTGTCTGGTTCCTGGTCACATAGGAAGTGCTTACAGTTTCTCTCCATTGGCAGTAATGTTGACTGTTGGATTTGTATATATGCCCATAATTGTGTTGAGGAATTTCCCTTCTATTCCTATTTTGTTGAGTGTTTTTATTAGGAATGGATGTTCGATTTTGCAAATGCCTTTTCTGCATTAATTGATATGATCATGTGGGGTCTTTTCCTTTGTTTTATTTATGTGGTGGATTACATTGATTATTTTTCTAATATTGAACTATCCTTGCATCTTCAGGGGATAGGTTTGGTTGGAGATTTAAAGATTATGTAAGGGAAATAGTTTGGGGAGGGGTTGCTCACACAGCCTCCAAGTCTCCAGAAAGTTTTGAGGTATTGATAATTTAAAAGTCTGTTCTGTATTTTCCCCTTTTTATTCAAGGTTCTCTAGAATCTTGGATCAAAATGTTCAGCAATGGTAACTGGGCACGCTCCAGTTCTTCTGGTATCATGGCAAAGATGGTAGTTGTTTACAGATGCTATTAACGACACATTCCATATCCTCCTCCTATTCATGACTCTTCTTCCTTTGTTGCTACAGGCAAAAAGAGACCAATCATCATCTTGCTTTGGAAGGCCATTTGCAAGCTTTTAAGACCCCAGACACTACAAATGTAGAATGTAGAATCTGCTGTAATCTATATTTCCTTTCTTCTTTCTTTGGGCTTAGTTTGCTTTTCCTTTTCTAATTTCTAAACTTGTAGAGTTAAGCTATTGATTTAGGTTTCTTCCTCTTCTTTTTCAAACTTTTTATTGTGAATTGGGTTAGGGTTTGCACAACAGATTGGTATTTCATTCAATAATTCATACACATTTTGTCTCGTCATTGATTGCAATACCCACAAAATAATATCACTTATCCTATATCCTCCCTGTGTTTCTCATTTCCATTTCTCCTTCTTTCCTAATCCTTTCAAACTATGTCTTTGGGTAAATGCTCCCCTTTTAATTTCAAATGGATTATTATTTTAAGGTGTGCATACCTTCTTAGGACTTCTGATGTGGCACTGTAGGATCAGCACTAGACTGCCAACCACAAGGTCTGCAGTTCAAACTCACCAGCTGCTCCTCGGAAACCCTATACAGGGTGGTTGTGAATAGGAACTAACTCGACAACACTTAACAATATCTTTCTAGTGTTATTGTTCCTCTCATAGACCTACCTGTTGTTTGTCTGAATATGAGACATGGAAGTGAGCTCATTTTCAGACCTGAAAGATGACTCAGGGTGACAATCTGGTCATCAGTCTATCCAACCATTAAGTCTGGTCTTTTTATGATTTTGAATTTTGTTCCACATGGTTTTCACACTGTATCCAGGACCCGCAATTGTGATTCCTTTCAGAGCAGTTGCTAGTGGTAGCTCAGCACCATCAAGGTAGGATTTAGAATATTGTCTTTGTGGACTATGTTACGCTAGTTGACAATGCTCTCCCTGAGATCATGGTCCTGAGCCCAGTGACACATTTCATCAAAGTAATTGGCTATTTCTAAGATGTTTCACTTGTCTGTCAGTTTGTTGTACTATCGTGATTTACGTGTTGCTGTGTGGGGAGTGCCTGCTCTCCCGCGAGGGTCATGGGACACGAGAGGATACGCGAAATCATTGGGTGGAGAAATGAGTACAACTCGAGAGGCTTTTCAACTTGCTATTGCTGTCTGGCTATGCTCTCTAGCTTCTGCCCTTGCTTCTGCTTCCTGTTCTCTTTGCTGTCTGCCCTCTGCTCTCTGCTGTCTGTTCTTTCTGCTGTCTGCCCTCTCCCCTCTCCTCCCTGCTCTCTGCTTCTTCTCTTGCTTCTGCCTGCTCTTCTGCCTCCCCATCTCAGCAAGTCTTTATTTTTTATACTTAAAACTACACAGTACATAATGAATGAACACTTTGATCTTTTCTTGAATTATTGCACAGTTAATTACAACATTCTTGCACCTGGTCATTAGACAACTTTGACAAAAATATTTCTGTGATGTTCAACTGACCTTCATCTCTTTCCTCAGCATATGATAAATGGTTTCTTCTTGTGTCCACTTAAAGATTAAGTCAAACCATACACAAATCATTGCTACTTATCAGACTACTGATTACACTTTCTTAGTAACATAAGTTTCTACTAATCATTAATGCTTGCACTACCTCATTATTTCTACTGATTAATTATCAACTTTCTATCTTACACAATGTATTATTATTTTTATAAAAAAGGTAAAACTAACATCTACGTATTTATTTTTCTAAAGTATTCATTAAATTGCTTGGAAGTTATATGGCATAAAGCTCAACCTGGCTAATTGTTACAGGAAGTATAGATTATTGAATCAAAACTATCTTTCACTTAAGTTCATTATTTTCTGCTTGTTTATGCAGGTGCTTGTATGTAGGGGTTTGTGAATTCTAGCTAGTGATTGATTGTGGTGAGGTGTATGGGAGTAGGTCAGCTTGACTCTAATAAGCTATCTGTTTTTCTGGCCTCACCAATGCAGTTACTTAGGTTTTCTAAGGAAAGGGAGTAATTTATAAAATTTCTCTTTGTATTCAATCCACCAAGGCTGAAAGCAATTGCTGCTTAAGCTAGTTTTTCCTAACGTTTGTAGAACTCATAGTGAAAGCTGAGAATATTGCCAAATTATATATATATTTATAAGTAAAATTAAGATTACTCTATAGAGAAGGTAGAAAGCAACTTCTGAGAGCTATCTATTTCATCAGACTACTCTACTATTTACTGGACTGTGTCAAGCAGTAAATCGAAGCTGTCCTCTACCCTCATCGGCCGCTCCCAGTATTGCTGTGATGCTGGAAGCTATGCCATAGGTATTTTAAACACCAGCAGAGTCTGCCCATGGTAGACAAGTTTCAGCCATGCTTCCAGACAAAGTAAACTAGGAAGAAGGAAAGATGGACTACTTCTTAATAGTCACTGAAAACCTTATGAATAATAGTGAAGCACTGTCAGCACCAGAATACTGACAACTGAAGCATGATGAAGAGCACAAGAATACTGCCAGAAAATGAGTCCCTCAGATTGGAAGACACTAAAAATATAACTGGGGAAGAGATGCCTCCTTAAAGTAGAGTTGACTGTGATAATGTGAATGGAGTAAAGCCTTCAGGACCTTCATTTGCTGATGGGGCACAACTCAAAATAAAGAGAAACAACTGTAAACATTCATTAAGAAGGCAAAGTAAAAAATTATAATGAAATGTGCAAAGATCTGGAGTTAGAAAACCAAAAGGGAAGAACACAGCATTCCTTCAAGTAAAGGGAACTGAATGAAAATTCAAGCTTCGACTTGCAATATTGAAAGATTCTATGAGCAAAATATTCAATGATGCAGATAGTATCAAAAGAAGATGGAAGGAATACACAGCATCACTGTACCAAAAGTAAATGGTTGATGCTCAGCCATTTCAAGATGTAGCATGTGATCAAGAACCAACGACACTGAAATATATGCATTTCTTCATGTGTTTGTTGGCCACACTAATATCTTTGGTAAAGTGTCTGTTCAGGTCCTCTACCCAATTTTAAATTGGGTTATTGTCTTTTTGTTGTTGAGGTGTTGAAATTTTCTATAAACTTTAAAGGTTTAATCCCTTATCTGATACGTCGTTCTCAATTGTTTCCCCAGTCTGTGGGTTCTCTTTTCAACTGTTTTAGTGAAATCTTTAGGTGCACATAAGGGTTTAATTTTTAGGAGGTCCCAATTATCTAGTTTTCCTTCTGTTGTTTGGGTATTTTCAGTTATGTTTAATGGATTATTTATGCCATGTATTAGGGTCCAAAAGTTCATCCTTATTTTTTCATTTTTTTGCAAATGGATTTCTAGTCTTGCCAACACCATTTGCTGAAGAGATTTATTTCTTCCCCATTTAGTGAATTTTGGCCCTTTGTCAATGAGCATCTAAGTGGATGGATTTACTTCTGGGTTCTCAATTCTCTTCCATTTGTCTATGTGTCTGTCATTGTGCCAGGCTGTTCTGACTACCATGGCTGTGTATTACGGTTTGAGATCAGGAAGTGTGAGGCCTCCTTCTTTGTTCTTCTTTAATTGTTAAGTGCCGTCAAGTCGGTTCCAATTTATAGCGACCCTGGATAGGATTGGTGGGTTTAAACTGCCAACCTTGCAGCTAGCAGTCCAGTGCCTCACTAGGATGTTTCTTCTTTATTAGTGTTTGACTTATCTGGGTTCTCTTTCCTTTCCATATAAAGTATATATATATTTACATCCTTTGATTTTTAGTCATTTTTTTTTGTTTTTGTGTATTGGGTATGTCTCTTATATACAGCATTTTGATAGGTCCTATTTTCTTATCAGGAGAAAGATGAGGTGTTCTGCTCCTGTAAAGATATACAGCCTCAGAAACCCTGTGCAGGGTCAGTATGAGTAAGAACCGACTCCAGGGTACTTAACAAATTTTCTTATCTATTATGCTACTCTCTCAGCTGATGCACTTAATCCATTTATATTCAGTGTAATTATCAATAGGCAAGAATTTGTTGCTTTCATTTTGCTGTTTTTTTTTTTTTTCTTTTGTGGTGTTGCTGGTGTTTTTGTTCCACATAACTTTGGGTTATAGTCACTCTGTGGGTTTTCTTACCATTTTCGTCATTGCTGTTGTTTTAGTGTTTACTAAGGCTTTATGACTTTTGCCTGTTTTATTTTGATGAGATGGTTCATTCATTTTTCTTTGTACTTTGTAATTTATTAATTTCATTCCAAGTTTCAAACATTCTGTTCTACCTTGAAATCACCTTGACTTCCTCTCTATTTGGATATTCTGCAATTACACTATTTATTCCCTAGTTTTACTTTGTAATTGTCTTCATTTACAACTGGATATCACTGGGTCTGGTAAGTTTGTTTTAGTTTGGGTACTTCTATATATATCTCGGTTGATTTCTAGGTGATGTTGTCACGTTAATGTCAGGTTGTTGTTGGTTCTCTATCTGAAGAACTCCCTTCAGTGTTTCTTATATGGTTAATCTGAATCTTATAAATTCCTTTAATTTCTGTTTATCTGAAAATGTCTTAATTTCACTGTTGTATTTCAGGGACAATTTTCTGGGTATGTAATTCTTGGTTGGCAATTTTTTCTTTCATAGTTCTATATGTGTCATCTCAATGCCTTCTTGCCTGTATGACTTCTCCTGAGAAATCAGAGCTCAGTCTTACTCATTCTCCTTCGTAGGTTCCCCCCCCCCCCCGAGCTGCTTTCGGGATTCTTTCCTCGTTTTTACTTCTGGAAAGTTTGACTATGTCTGTTTTTTGGGGGGGAGGGTGAAGGGGTGGGAATGGGAGCTATCCTGTATGGGGAATCGTGGGGTGGCACTGTAGGACAAGCACTGAACCAAAAGTTTGCTGGTTCAAACTCACAAGCCTGCTCCTTAGAAACCCTATACAGGGTGGCTATGAGTTGGAAATGAACGTGACAGCAACAACAACAATCCTGTTTGGGGTTCATTCAGCTTCTTGAATGCATACCTTTGCATCTTTTATATTAGGGAAGTTTCTTCCAATTACTCTTTGACAATTTTCTCTGATTTTTTTTTTTTTTTTTTTTTTTGTCTCTTTCTGTTCTGAAATTCTGATTACCGTGGGTTATTCCTCTTGATAGTGTCCTACATAAGTCTTAGGCTTTCTTTCCTGATTTTTTTTTTTCCCTCTGAATGTATTTGTAGCAGATTAGAACTGAGAGATATGATTTCACTTTCACTAATTTGAGCTTCCAAATATTCAATTGTACTCCTTTTCCATTTCAGTGCATTATCTAGTTCTGAAAGCAATAAACTTCTAGATTCCTATTTGCTGTTTTTGTATGGTTTCTAATTATTTATTTTTGTCAGTTTGATCATACAGTGTTTTTTGGAATTATTTTAAAGTTTTGTCTGTCTTTTCCTTGATTCTGAGTGGTTTTCTCAAGCCATTGAAAGAATGTAAATATTCTTTTGAATTCCTTATCAGGTAGTTCCAATGCCATTTTTTTCTCCGAATGGTTTCTTGGCTCTGAATTTTTGCTGGTCAATTGTTTGAGACACTCTGTCTTGTTTCTTAGTGGGAATCAATTGTTTCCGTGACATTGTGATGTTGTATTTAATTGGTGATTGTATGTTGTTGATGTGCTCTTAGATACTCAATCACCTGTCTCCTTTTAAAAAACTCTTTGGTGAAATATTTAGATTCATCCACCCACCTACTGCCAGTGAGTTGATTCTGATGCACAGTGATCCTATATAAGGTTTCTGAGGCTATAAATCTTTACAGGAGCAGAAAGTCTAATTTTTCTCTTGAGGAATGACTGGTGAATTTGAACTGCCAACCTTTTGCCTAGCAGTCCAGTGCTTATCATATAGTGCTACCAGGGCTCCTTTAGATACATGTAAGTTCTGATTTTTAGGGTACCCCAGGAATCTAGTTTGTTTCATACTGTTTGTGTGTTTCCAATTACGAAGGTGAGTCAAAATTATCCATCCTCTGGTTATATTAAAACTCACATCCAGTCCATGGATGATAACAACATTGAGCGTGCACGTGAAATGATTCTGTCAAATAGACGAGTGACAGTGGATTATGTGGCAAATCATTTGAAAATCAGCCATGGATCTGCCTATGAAATAATCCACGACAGACTTGAGTTTCAAAAGGTTTGTGTAAGATGATTACTGAAACAACTCATGGAAGAGCATAAACAGAAGCTTTGGACATCAGCAAACAAAATTTGGATGGATACTTAAAGAAAGGTTAAAGTTTCTTTTAAAAAATCATTATTGGTGATGAGACATGGATTCATCACTATGAGTTTGAAAATAAATGGGAGAATATAGAACGGAAACATCTTCAATCGCCAACCAAGAAAAAGTTCAAAAGTCAACCATCAGCTGGGAAATTGATACTTACAGTTTTCTGAGATTCTCAAGGGCCAGGAAAAAGGTTCAGCAATCAACAGTACTCATTACAGTGAGATGCTCATTGAAGGGCTGAAGCCTAAACTTTGGATTAAATGCTGAGGACTGCTATCCAAAGGCATTGTGGACTTGCATGATAATGCACGTCCACACCCCACTGCCCACACTTTTGACACTCTGTAAAAACTTCGTTTTGATGTGTTAAAGCATCCTCCCAATACTCCTGATCTTGCTCCATCTGACTTTTACCTGTTTGGTCCCCTGAAAGCAGCTCTTAGAGGACGAAGATTCACACCTCTGATGAAAAAGTGAAGATAGTGGTGCATTTCTGGCTCACAGTTCAGCCTAAGACATTTCAAAATAAAGGAATATAAAAGTCTGTTGACAGAGGGACAAATGTATTGAAAAGCAAGAAAATTATGTCAAAAAATGATATATTTGTCTTCTCTAAAAGTTGATTAAATTCTACTGAGTGCAGATAATTTTTGACCCACCCTCGTATATTTGAGAGTGTATTTATGCCATGTATTAGGGTCTCTAAGGAGCTCTGGTAGCATAGTGGTTAGGAATCGGGCTAATTTCAAGGTCAGCGGTTTGAAACTACCAGCCATTCTGTGGGAGAAAGACGAGGCTTTCTGCTCCCGTAAAGATTTACAGCCTCAGAAACTCTGTACAAGATCACTATGAGTCTTAACCAACTCTACGGTACTTAACAACAACAACATTAGGGTCTCTAAGTTTGTCCTTAGCTTTTCATTGATCATTTTTCTAGTTCCAAGTTATTACATTTACATCTTTGATCCATCTTGTGTTTGCTATTGTATATGGTTTGTGATATGGGTTCCGTTTCATCTTTTTGCAAATGGATAGACAGTGTTGATAGCACCACTTTGGCCATTCAAGTTCATCTCCACTCTTTGGAAACCCTACACAGTGTTGCTATGGGTTTGAACCAACTCAGTGGCACTTAACAACAACTTGCTAAAGATACTATATATCCTCTATTTAATGAGTTTCAGTCCTTTGTCAAAGAAAAGCTGCCTGTATTGTTGTTGCTGGTAAGTGCATCGAGTTGGTTCCAACTCATAGCAAACTTATGCATAGCAGAATGAAACAATGCACAGTCCTACATCATCCTCAAAATTGTTCTTATGTTTGTGCCCATTATTGCCGTCACTGTGTCAATCCATGTCTTTGAGGGTCTTCTTTTTTTCTGCTGACCCACTACTTTACCAAATATGATGTCCTTTCCAGAGATTGGTTCTTCCTGGAAACATGTCCAAAGTCCAAGAGACAAAGTATTGCCATCCTTGTTTCTGAGGAGCATTCTGGCTGTACTTCATCCAAGGCAGATTTATTTGTTCTTAAGTCAATGATACTTTCAATATTCTTCACCAACACCATAATTCAAGTGCACTGATTCTTCGACAGTCTTTCTTTTTCATTGTTCAACTTTCACATGCATACTGAAATTATCATGCCTTGCATCAAGGGTACCTTAATCTTCAGTGACATCTTTACTCTTGAACACTTTAAAGAGGTCTTTTGCAGCAGATTTGTGTAATGAAATACATTCTTTAATTTCTTGACTGCTGCTTCCATGAATGTTAATTGTGGGTTCTAGCAAAAGGAAATCTTTGACAACATCAGTCTTTTATTCATTTATCATATTATTTATTGGTTCAGTGAGGACTTTTATTTTTTCTACACTGAGGAGCAATGCATACTGAAGACTGTAGTGATTGATTCTCATCAGTATGTATTAGTGAGTATTCCTTCAATCCTGATGCCATGTTTTTTTTTTTGTTTTTTTTTTCTCTTATAATTAAGCTTCTCAAATTATTTGCTCAGCATACAGACTGAATAAATATGGTTAAAGGGTGCAACCCGGGAACACACCTCTTTAAACCACTCAGTATCAGTTTGTTCTAACAACTGCTTGTTGGTCTATATACAGGATCCTCATGAGCAGAATTGTGTTCTGGAATGTCCATTCTTCACCATGCTGTCCATAATTTGTTAGATTCATATAGTTTAATGCTTTTGCATAGTCAATAAAGCACAAGTAAGCATCTTTCTGGTGCTCTCTGCTTTCAATCAAGATTGATCTGACATCAGCAATGATATCACTCATTCCAATCTCCTTCTACATGTAACCTGAATTTCTTACAGTTTCCTTTTGTCTTACTGCTGCAACCATTTTTTAAATTATCTCTAACAAAAATGTACTTGCATGTGATATTAGTGGTATTGTTACATGATTTTCCCATCCCTTTGTGCCACTTTACTTTGGAATGGTCACAAATATAGATCTCTTCCAATCGCTGGCCAGGTCTTCCAAATTTCTTGACATAGACAAGTGATTGCCTCTGCCCTGCAACAGTGTGTTGAAACATTTCAATTGCTATTCTGTCCAATCTTGGAGTGAGCCATGTTTTTCACCAATGACTGGTGCAGTTTGGACTTCAGTACCATTGGTTCTTCATCATATGCTACCTCTTGATATGACTGAACATCAACCAGTTCTTTTCGGCACAGTATTCCTTCCATCTCCTTTAAAAGCTTTCTGCATCAGTCAACATTTTGCCCATAGAATCCTTCAGTATTGCAAGTCTTGTTAATTGCTGTCAAGTCAATTCCGACCCATAGCGACCCTGTATAGGGTTTCCAAGCAGCAGTTGATGAGCTTGAACCACTGCCCTTGAAGTTCAAACAACTTTGCAGTTTAACTCATTAGCCCTTAGCACCACACCAGGACTCCATTGCAAGTCTACGCTTGACTTTTTTCCCTTCAGTTGTTTCAGCTTTAGAAATACTGAGTGTCTTCTTCACTTTTGGCTTTCTAATTCCAGATCTTTGCACATTTTATTATAATATTTGATTTTGTCTTCTCGAGCTGTCTTTTGAAAATTTTTATTCAGCTCTTTTACCTCTTCATTTCTTCCATTTACTTTAGCATCTCTATGCTGGAGAGCAAGTTATAGTCTCCTCTGACATCCATTTTGGTCTTTTCTAACTTTCTTGCCTTCTTAATGACCTTCTGCTTTCTTTCTCTATGATGTTCTTAATGTCGTTGCACAACTCTTCTGGTCTTCAGTCATTTGTGTTTAATGCGTCAAATCTGTTCTTGAGATGATCTCTAAATTTGGGTGGGATATGTTCAAGGTCATTTGGCTCTTGTTTTACTTTTCTTTAGCTTCAGGATGAACATGCATCTGAGCAACTGATGCTCCACAGTCTATCCTGGCCTTGTTTTAGTTGATGATATAGAGCTTTTCCAGTGTCTTTTTCCATCTGGTGAAGTCCATGTGTATAATTGTCTTTTATGCTGTTTAAAAAATGTATTTGCAGTGAAGAAGTTATTGGTATTGCAAAATTCTATCATGTGATCTCCAGCATAATTTCTACCAAGGCCATATTTCCCAAAGAACTGATCTTTCTTCTTGGTTTCCAACCTTTGCGATCCAATTGCCAGTAATTATCAATACATCTTGATTGCATGTTTGATTAATTTCAGTCTAAAGAAGTTAGAATTCTTCAATTTCATCATCACTGGCTTTAGTGGTTGGTGCACAAATTTGAATAATAGTAGTATTAATTGACTTTCCTTATAGGCTTATGGATATTATCCTATTATAGACAGCACTGTAATTCAAAATAGATCTTGCAGTTTTTATTTTGATGATGAATGAGATGCCATTGATCTTTACTCTGCTCTTCATTTACAGCATAGTAAACCATGTGATTGTCAGATTCAAAATGGCAATACATTTCAGCTCACTAATGCCTACAACATCAATGTTTATGTGTTCCATTTCAGTTTTAACAACCTCCAGTTTTCCTAGATTCATACTTTGTACATTCCATGCTCTAATTTTAAATGGATGTTTGCTGTTGTTTATCCTCATTTTCAGTTGCGCTCCATCACCAAATGAAGGTCCCAAAGGCTTTACTCATCTCCATGGTTTGCCTGAGAAATTAGAGCTTAATCTTACTGTCTCTCCTTTGTATGCAACTTTTTGTTTTTCCCAAGTTGCTTTCAGAATTCTTTCCTTGTTTTTTTGGTTTTGGAAAGTTTGATTATGATACATCTTGGTGATTTTCTTTTGGGATCCATCCTGTTTGAAGTTAGCTTAGTTTCTTGAGTGCATATCTTCTTACCTTTCATATTAGGAACATTTTCTTCCAATAACTCTTCCAGAATTTTTTGTGTTTGTCTGCATTCTGAAATTCCAGTGATCTACAAATTATTTTCTTGTTGGTGTCCCACACAATGCTTGGGTTACTTCTTTTTTCTTCCTTTCTTTTTTCCTAAGTTTTCTTCTAGCAAATTATTACTGAGAGGTTTTTCTTCAATCTAACCAACATGGTGAGATTGATTCTCATATTCTGCTCCTTTGCCCTTTCTATGCATTGTCTCATTTCTGCAATCTCAGCACTAATCCTCATTTTCCTGTTTGTTGTTTTTGTATAGTTTCTAATTTTCATTTGTCAGTTTATTATTGTCTTCCCGAATTGTTTTAAGGTTTTGTCTGTTTTCCTTGAAAATTTTCTTCAGTTTTCTAGATTTTTCTCTCAATCCATTGAAAGTGCATATAT
>NW_006408625.1:6535341-6550903 GCF_000296735.1 Chrysochloris asiatica
CAATACCATTTTTTCATCAAAAAGGTTTTCTGGCTCGACATTTTCATCACTTCTTTGAGCCACTCTGTTTTGTGTCTTATGAAATGAAATTGTTGTCTCTGAGACATTGTGGTTGTTGCATTTGTATTTAATTAGTCATTGTTGGTGTGTTCTTGGCACTCCCATTTTTAGACACACCTGTCTTGTAGTGGGTGTGATAGAAAATGGATGGGTCCACAGTTCTCTATTCATGTAGTGCAGTTGAGTGTGAGTTTGGCTGGTGTTGGCTGCTATCATTGATTCATTGGAAAAGGAGAGGTAGTGGCCCTTGCTCAGTGAGTGGGGTTGTAGGAGTTAGAAGTGTGGCTGGGCCATCTGGGCATGGTTGTTATCTTCTGCTGGATGGGACAAAGTAAAAAAAAAAAAAAAAAAGCCAAAATCAAGAGAAAGCAAAACACAAAAATTAAAGAGAGGAAAAAAAGCTGGAGGAAACAGAAGAGCACAGCAAGAAAAAAAAGATTTAATGATTTAAAGAATAAAAAGATAGAAATCTTAATAAAGACAAAGAAGAAAAACACACAATAAATAAAACTAGGGAGGAGGAAGAAAACAGAAAGATAATAGTAAAGAGAAAAAAGAAAGAAAAGAGGGGAAAGTTAGAGGACTTAAAATACATTCTAACGAAGAACAAATACAACCTTCCATTATGGATAGCACCTCAAAGTAAAGAAAACACAAATCCACACAACTGGATCTATAAATAACATTATGATAAATGGAGAAAAGATTGTTGTCAAAGACTTTGTTTTGTTTAAATCCACTATTAACACTCATGGAAGCGGCAATCAAGAAATCAAAAGACACATTGAATTATGCAAGTCTGCTGAAAAGATCTCTTTAAAGTGACTTTAAAGTGACAAGTATGTCACTTAGAGTACGCCTGACCCAAGCCATGGCATTTTCAATCACCTTATATGCATGTGAAAGTTGGACAATGAAGACCAGAGAAGAATTGATGCATTTGAATTATGGTGTATGAGAAGAATATTGAAAGTACCATCGACTACCAGTAAAAGAAACATGTCTTGGAAGAAGTACAGCCAGAATACTCTTTAGAAGACAGCATGGCAAAATTTTCTTTCTCTGGTGAGTGACTAGTCTCTGGGGAAGGACATAATGCTTGGGAAAGTAGAGACTCGATGGAAAAACAGGAAGATCTCCAACAGGATTGAATAACACAGTGGAACAATGGGCTCAAATATAATTGTGAGGATGGTGTAGGATCGCAGTGCTTTTTCTGTTGTGCTTGAGTTGGAACCAACTTAATGGCACCTAACGACAATGGAAAACTGATTAGATATATAAACATAAATGTGAATTGGGAATCTTAATTTAAAATGAATTCTGTCTGAATCTGAATACCACTACTGAATATTAAGAAAAAGTAACAAATTTCACAAATTTTGAATTTATCTAAAACTTTAAGGACTCCTGGTTTAGAGCTGTTGGACTTGCACTGGACTGCAAACCATAAGGCCAGCAGTTCAAACCCACCAGCGGCTTCTTTGAAACCATCCACAGGGTTGCTATGAATTGGAACCAACTTGATGGCACTTAACAACAAAACATTAAGATCTTTGAGTGAGGATTTTACAGTAAGAACCACTTAACTAATGATGAATTCACTGGGGAAGATAATTTGCAGCTATAAAAAGGAAAAATGTGTTTGAATTTCACTTTTAAAATTGTTCATTTAATACTTTTGCCTAATATGTAGAGGCACTGTTTCTTATGCTTGAGATACATGGAAAAAACCAATAAACAAAAAACAGTCCAATACTATTGCCTTCACAGAGGCTTTTCTACTTTTATTAACTTGAAGACCCTTAATAGGAAGGTAGACAGAAAATTGACTCTTCCATGGTATTTTCAATACCTCATTTGCACGTGAAAGTTGGACAATGAGTAAGGAAGACCATAGAAAAATTGACGCATTTGAGTTATGGTGTTGAAGAATATTAAAGATACTATGGGCTGCCAGAACAAACAAATCTGTCTTGGAAGAGTTAGAACCAGAATGCTTCTTAGACGTCAAGATGACCAGACTTTGTCTCTCATATTTTGGAAATATTATGAGGGACCAGTCCCTGGAGAAGGACATCATGCTTAGTAAAGTGGAGGGACAACGAAAAATAGTGACCCTCCTAATGAGATGAATCGGCCCAGTGGCAGCAACAATAGGCTCAAGCATATCAATTGAGAGAATGCTGCAGGACTGGGCAGTTTTTAATTCTGCTGTATAGAAACAGGCTGGATGATGCTTAACTACAGGGTGTTTAGATGGGGTACCTATCAGCCAGAATAAGAGACTGTGATGTGCTAAGGAGGAACAACACAGCAGCGGGTGAGATAATTAATGATTAGAGCAATCCATGGTTTATAGTTGATGGGATATTATGAAGAGGTATTTCTTGAGCCTACCCAGTAGAGAAAGCAGATAAAACCTGAGTGCCCAGTCATGGGACCTGATCACCTAGTCTCCTAATAAATGATTCAGGCCACCTGGGGGAATTGATTGGATCCTCTTTGGTGCCTGACCCTGAATTTAATACCAAATTCAATAATGTTTGTAAAAGACTATATTTTTTAAAAGGACAGGGTAATGATTCTGTAAGAAAAAGTTTTTGAAAAAAAATCAAGACAATTATTTTAAAAGAATAGAAGACTTGTTTTATATTATCAAATATTTAAAAAGGTGATGTTGTGATTCTCAGAGTTCAATACTAACTGGACCAATAGCCTGCCTTCACAACGGCTTCTCTGTATGTGTAACTATATTTTCTTGTATCTTATATGCATTTTCTTGGTAAGGTTGCTGGCAGCTCTCGAGTACCTCTAGGGACACTAACTTGTGATGTCATGCCATTTCTAAAATCGTAGGACTGAATTTTCTAAATTCATTCAAATACCCTTATTTAAAACATTCAACCTCACATCAGGATGGATTATTTTGGTCCAGATGAGTTATGTAACAGCCCAGATGTCACAAAGTGAGGACCTGTTGGAAGAATGTGGGGAAAGGGTAATGAGCAACAATATGTAATATTTTACTATAGGAATAAGATTATTTAAAATCAGTGGGAAAGGAGTGAAATAATCAAATTGTATATGGATCATTACCTATCCTTCTGGGAGAAAAAAATGTCAGCTTATGATTATTATGATATAAAAGGAAGTATCAGATATATGGAGAGCTTTACTTTACATGCAGTTTAAGATGGTGGACGTTTTGCTATACCAGTACAATCATGGATCCAGATAGCAAGAGAGGCAATCTGGACAGTAAATGTCTAACCAGCACATTGATTCCTGTCTCTTACTATATGACTCAGATAGTATGATCAACAGCCATGATGTTTATATAGTTCTCAGCTCCAAAGAAGAATGCTTTTAATCTGTCAGTCTGTAATTTTCCAACTGGCAGACCAAACTGATCACTGGCAACAATCAAATCAATAAAAATATGTTTAAGGGAAATATTGGCCATAGCCAAGAACACTCACCCTTGTATTCCACCTGACAGGAGTGACCACATCTACTTTTGGTTCTACATACAGACACTGAGGTTGAACATCCCAATGATTTCAACTTAGCCTTAGCTTTAGTTCAGGCAATTAAGTGGGAGCCCCTCAAAGGAGCAGATATTCTTTTTAATGAATAACTGAGATAATGACAGGGCAGGGATAACTGTACTCTAGAATCATTTCACAAGCAAGGCTTGTTGGGTCCTTCTCACTGTGAGTACAAATAATAAAAAATTGGAATATGAAGAAGCCAGAGGTCTCTCTGAGTTATATGTCTAATGTCTAAAAGAGACCAAGAGTTAGTTAAAAAGATATTTTTCAAAAAGGGTATACCAGGTAGCTCTGACAGGGAATCAAATTAAGCCATCCCTCTTCTGCAAGGCCTTTTACCAGAGGTGCCAATCAACAAAATCACTAGATACAGAGACTTGAAATTCACAAGGATCATCAGGGTTGTAATTGCTCAAAAGTATTTAGTTATACGCAACTCCTCCTGATAAGAATTCTTCTTTGTTGTTAAGTGCCACTGAGTGGTTCTAACTTACAGGGACCCAGCATAGGGTTTCCAAGAAGTGGCTGGTGGGTTACAACCACCAACCTTGCAGTTAGCAGTCCAGTGCTTATCTTACAGCACCACACCAGTACTCCTTTGGAAGAAGCATAGCATGGACCACATTAACCCCTACTATGCTTTCAGTCTTGGGTGTGACACTGTAGGATAAAAACTGGATTGCTAGCAGCAAGGTCGGCAGTTCAAACCCACCAGCCACTCCTTGGAAACTCAGGGTTGCTGTGAGTCAGAATTGGCTTGCTGGTACTTTACAACAACATGGTTTTGTATATAGATGCAACTACAGTACAGATTACTGTTCAAAAGGACTCATGTAATGCTGGTCTCTACAGGAACAAGACAGATGTTTGCCTTGGGCATCTGAATACAAATAGGCCATACAAGTTTAAATCCCTTCTTTCTCCATGAAGTTTCCCAACATAATTGGTGGATTCCAATGGCCTTTAGTTGCCTTTGGAGACAAAGGAACATCTTTCTTCTTAAGATGACTAAGTCTGGGATATACAGACGCGTAGAAGGTGTGGAGGGGCCTTGGAAGACACAATTACTTTTGGTCTAGAGCTGCATGGTGGTTGTTGAACATTAAACCAAAAAACAAACAAAAACTTATCTTAGGTCAATCCAAGACCCTGTATCAACTGACAACATCATTATTACTGGCACAATCTACTTCACTATATTGAAAAGATCTCACTTGCTTGAATTCTCAGCAATCCTAATAAGGTTTGTGACCTGTAGCTGACTCAAGTGAGGCTCACAAAGTTGTCTTCCTAGCAGAGGAGGGCTAACTAAATAATTTAACAGAATAGAAGCTCATCTAGTCCTGAAAAAGTGTTCAATTAATAGAGATTTGAAAGAATATTCTGCTCCACATTTATTCAAGGATCTGGGCTTCTTTCATCTTCTTGTGTCCATACATGCCATTAAATGGTACTCAAATATGTCCTGGAGTCCTGGTGGGGCACTGCTGGTTAATGCACAGGATGGTCAAGCTCACCAGCTGCACTTTGGAAACTCTGTACAGGCTCGCTAAGAGTAGGAACAGACTGGACAGCACTTAACAACAGGATATCCTGGAAGTCATTACCATTTTGTTCTGACAGAACCTTGGAATTTATTAAAAGTTTTTTTACCAGGCCTGAATGTAGCATATACATCATTGGTACTTATATTTCACTAACCAGTCACATACACCACCTGAATGCTAGGGAAATTAGGAAATTAAAACTAGCTATATGCCTAGGGAAAAATGAAATGAATTCTGGTGAACAAGTGTGATGTGTATGTGACAAACGGCATATGACTTTATTTAGAGACCTTTCCATGTTATCTTGAAATAGAAACCTGTGTGAATTCTGATACATTCTAAGTATTTTTCTTTAGACAGAATTCCATTATATCCACTGGGTTTCTCTACTGTGTGAATTTTCTTATCGACTGTGAACATTTCATTTCCTATATTCAATCCATTCACCTGTGAGTTCTCTGATATGAGATGGCCTTTTTGCCAAAATGACTTTCCACGCTATAATTATCAATAAGGTTTTATTCCTCGTTGGCTTCCCTGAGATACATTCACTTCTTCTATTTCCCATAGTCATTACATTCATAAGATTTCTCACCATTGTGAGTTTTTTGATGTATTCTGAGGTTTGACTTCTGGCTAAAGGGTTTCCCACATTCATTACATTGAAAGGGTTTCTCCCCTGTATGAATTCTCTGATGATCACTAAGAATTGCCTTCCGGACAAATTTTTTCCCACATTCATTACATTGAAATGGTTTCTCCCCAGTATGAATTCTCTGATGTACTCTCAGGGTTGATGTTCGGGCAAATGCTTTTCCACATATGTTACATTTAAATGGTTTCTCTCCTGTATGAGTTTTTTGGTGTTGAATGAGATGGTCTTTTCGCCAGAAGGATTTTTCACATTTAGTACACTGGTAAGATTTTTCCCCACTGTGAGTTCTTTGATGTATTCTGAGATTTGACTTCTGACCAAAAGTTTTTCCACATTCATTACACTGAAAAGATTTCTCCCCTGTGTGAATTCTATGATGATCTCTGAGGGTTGACTTCTGAACAAAAGTTTTCCCACATTCACAACATTCATAGGGTTTCTCACCTGTGTGAATTCTTTGATGTCCCCGGAGGGTTGACTTCTGGACAAAAGTTTTCCCACATTCGGTACATTTATAGGGTTTCTCTGCTGTGTGAATTCTCTGATGAGTACTGAGGTGTGACTTCTGGGAGAAAGTTTTTCCACATTCGTTACATTCAAATGGTTTTTCTCCTGTGTGAGTTCTCTGATGTTGAATGAGATGTCCTTTTTGACAGAAGGATTTCCCACACTCACTGCATTTATAGGGTTTTACCTCTGAGTGAGTTTTCTGACATATTTTGCGGGCTGGTGTCAAGCAAGATTTCCCATTTTTATTATATTCAAAG
This sequence comes from Chrysochloris asiatica, assembly GCF_000296735.1. Classification (NCBI taxonomy): domain Eukaryota; kingdom Metazoa; phylum Chordata; class Mammalia; order Afrosoricida; family Chrysochloridae; genus Chrysochloris; species Chrysochloris asiatica. Next base: position 6,541,925 of record NW_006408625.1, read on the forward strand.
GACTTATCCCCAGTCCTTGTTCTGTCATTATGTACAAGCAGATGTTCTCCTATGACAGTTCTCTGAAGGTAAGTGAATTCTGACTTCCTGCTAAAATTATTCCCTCTTTTATTACATTCATAGTATTTCATAGCCATATGAACTTTACAGCATTCCACAACAGCTGGTTTCTCACAGAAAGATTTCCCACGATGGTTAAGATGAGAACATTTCTTCTTTGTGCCAGCTACTTTGCGATCAAATACAGTTGTCTTATAATGGGTTATCTTATCGTTATTATCTTTCCAGTCTTTCTCTTCTGAATTAGAACTCTTATATGTAATACAGGCAGCTTTATCATTGAAGGCTTTTCCAAATTTATTACATTTACAAGTTTGCTTTGAAGCCTGAAATCTTCGATTCTCAGGTAGATCTTTCTTGTAAGTGAGAGCTTTCGTGGTTTTATTATTACATTCAGAAGCTTCTTCTCGAGCGTGAGTTCTTTCAAATTTAACACTGAAAGGTAAATTCTCACATACAACTTTCTTTGTTGAATGGGTTCTATTATTAATATTAAATTCAGAAATATTTTGTGAATTCAATCCCCATGAGTCATATTTATAAGATATTTTTGTTGAAGAAGCAGGAGCTTGGTGTATATTAAATGGTTTTTCAAAAACTTTCTCTTCTTCTTTGGCCGTTGTTTCATTGCTGATAAATATTATTTGTTGCAAGTGTTTATCTTTGATTTTCTTATTCCTCTTGATCTTGTAATCTTCTAAAGTAAGAAAAAAATGAAAGCATCACATAAATGTTACATTTCTTATGGGTGGGGCTTAAGAGACATATCACCAGTGTATTGTGTATTCCATTCTTTGGTTCCTTAATATTAAATAATTTACATTCAAGTGGACTTCAAAAAGTTTATGGAAAAATTCCATTTTCCCATAATCTTTGTGAAGCTCCCTTGTATATGTGTATGCAAATAAATCCTCTGACATCCATCCTTTTAAAAAAATTTACAAATTTTATATGTGAGTTAGTTCAGGAAGCAGGAAAAATCAGAGAATGGGACAAATATAACAAGGACTATAAAATTCCCTAAGGAGCTCTGGTAGCATAGTGGTTAGGAATTGGGCTGTGAACTGCAAGATCAGCAGTTTGAAACTACCAGCTGCTCCGTGGGAGAAAGAAGAGGCTTTCTGCTCCCATAAACATTTATAGCCTCAGAAACCCTGTGCAGTGTCACTATGGGTTGGAACCAAGTAGACAGCACTTAACAACAATAACAATAAACTTCCCTGGTTAGCGAAGCTTTTCTTAGTCACCTGGCTTCCACAGTGCAGTGGTTATCATGTTTGCCTCACACATGGAAGGTCTCTGGTTCAAAACGAGCGGAAGCAGCTCCATTTATGGAATCCAGGTGTGACACTGTAGGATAAGCACTGGACTGCTAACCACAAAGCTGGAGATTCACACTCATCAGTTGCTCCTTGGCAACCCTATACAGGGTTGCTGTGAGTCAGAACCAACTTGATGGCACTTAACAACTATATAAACTTAAGTATGTTGTTGTTGCTGACAAGTCAGTCTGACTTACAGCGACCCTGTATAGGATTTCCAAGGCTGTAAATCTTTGCCAGAGCAGAAAATTTAAGTATAGTAACAAGAAAATCAGGAGAAAATGGCATTCCTGGGATAGGTCCAAAGGGTTTAGCTTTAGAAGATACTTACAGTCTAAGTACTTACATTATCTAGAATATATTGACATTATACTTACTAGTGAACATTCTTCCAATTTTGATATATTTATTTTTCATTCTACAATTCAACGTCAAATTAAATTTGTAACAGTACCAACTTCCTCATGATTAAATGAAAGGAAAATCTATCCATGCACCTAATAAATTAGATTCACTACTCAATTCTGATTACAGTATATTTGATTTATTCTATCAAAACTGTACAAGTGAACTTGAATACTCCCATCCCTAATTTCCCACATTTCAATCTGTTCACTTATCTCTCCAAACCAGTCTTTTCCTTAACAGGAAAATAATCCTTACTATTTAAGAATCTGGGAGTGCAGTGGCTCCATGTGATAGGCATTGGACTACGAACCACAAGGTCCACAGTTTGAGCCTACGAGTCACTCTACGGCAGAAAGATGAGGCCTTCTGCTCCTGTGATGATTTAAAGACTTGGAAACCCTATACAGGGTTGACTATGAGTTAGAACCAACTCCATGACACTTAACATTTAAGAATCTAAAGGATTATATGTTGCAACCTGCTTTTAAAATCTAATATTCTTTGCATCTATGTTTATCATAAAAAATCATGTATATACTAAACTGTTACTAGCTTGTTACTGCCCACCTTCAGTGTAGCAATATGTACCCTATCATGGAATACTATTTCCTGAAGACATTCTCCATACTTTCATCTACTGTGTTCATCTTTCTTTATAATCCCTTAAAATGGTACTTGTGGTTAAAAGTCCTTTTCTTCTAACTCAGTATTTGGATTATCTGAGGGTTAGTGGAGCTGTAGGATAAGGATTGATCATAAGGTCAGCTTGAACCACAAAGTTGAAACTTCAAACCTATTAGCTTGCTCCTCAGAAACCCTATACAGAGTCACTAAGAGTTGTTGTTGTTATGTGCCGTGGAGTCGATTACGACTCATAGTGACCCTGTACAGGGTTTCCGAGGCTGTAAAACTTTACAGGAGCAGAACGCCTCATCTTTCTCCTGCAGAACAGCTAGTTGGTAATTTTGAACTGCTGACCCTTAGATTAGCAGCCCAATTTGTAACAATTACGCTACCAGAACCAACTAAATGACACTTAACAACAACCTCCCAATTACTTTTCTTTCACTTATCTATTATATTCTCCTGCTTCCTTTAATGTTTAGAAATGTTTGTTACTGTATGCTGGACATTCTGTTTTTATGATATATGTATTTCACAAGGATGTATACCATTTCCTCTATTAGGGATAGGAAGTGAGTAACTGACAAACTCAAGCTATGATACTTAAGATTTTGTGTCAACTTGGCTTTGTCAGGATCCTCAGTGGTTTAGCAGTTGAGATGTAATTATCACTTCCAGGATGAGATTTAATATGACACAATCACCCCCATGTTGTGACTGATGTGATCATCTGATCTAATTACCCTTTGTGTTGTAAATTCTCACTTCTATGATGTTAATGAGGTCAAATGCAGTCTATAGGATTATATTGTATCTTGAGTTAATCTCTTTTGGGATACAAAAAAACAAAATTGGCAGAGAAAGAGGAACCTATTGGCGCCAAGAAAGAAGACCTGGGAGTGGACCTGGGGTCCCTGTGCTGTGAAGTTCCTAGATCCAGGGGAAGATTTATGCCAAGACATAAGGAGATCTCAAAGGAATATTGGGCCTACTGATGCTTAAAGGAGACCTAGGCCGTTTTTCAGAGTCAACAAAGAGAAAGTTTTCCCCTAGTCCCTACACTCTGAATTTGGACTTCTAGCCTCCTAAACTGTGAGAGAATAAATTTCTGGTTATTAAAGCCATCCATTTGTGGTATTTGTATTAAAGCAGCATTAGATAATAAGACACAAGTCAATTAAAAACCAAGGTAAGTCAGGCCTAGGTTTTGAGTTTTATTAAAAGAGTTGTTGTTGTTGTTTTTAAGTGCCATCAAGTCGGTTCCGACCCATAGCGACCCTGTACAGGGTTTCTGAGGGTGTAAATCTTTACGGGAGTAGAAAGCCTCATCTTTCTCCCATGGAGCGGCTGGTAGTTTCAAACCGCTGACCTTAAGGTTCACAGCCCAATTCGTAACCACTACGCTACCAGAGCTAGTGCACACTTAATGTTCCAGTATGAGTGAACCAATCTCCCAAATGACAATCATGCAAATATTGTTTTTCTTAGCCTTGAAAGATTGTGGGAGAACCAACAGTGCCCTGCAAACTCCTCATCCTAATCCCTTTTAGCTTCCACATGTGCAAAACATTAATATCTGGTATACTGGGGTGTTTGAAGGTGAACTTCTACCTCATTGGGTAGTTGTAACCTAAACACAGTAAGATAGCAGGTGATTTTATTCTATTTTTTTAGAAGTCTTCACCCTAGTTCCCCGTGCAGGCCCCAAACTCAGTAAACATATTGTAGAGAAAAATCAGTTGTACATTCGTGGTTTCTGACTTTACAGTTTGTAATTCCAGCCCTACACAATGACTATAAGCATTTCTTGGCACTGGCCTTCAGCCTATTCTAGGTGTTTAACTAGCAAACATGCTAGGAAAACACTGGCATGCAATCCTCAGCGAAACTACAAATAATCCTTTCCACACTAGAATCTTAGACCATCTAGTCCTTGTTGCTTCCACAGTTCTTAATCATGCCTTTAAAAACAGCAGTTTTTAAAAAAGTCTTTTTTTTTTTTTTTTCTAGTTGTTGTATAGGACCAAAGAGAAGAATCCATTTCGTATATAAGCTTCAGCACGTCCTCTAGCTCCAAGAAAATGATATATGTATAAATAGCCAGGCAGCTCAAGGCCAGAGGCCAGATGTTTTCCTTTACCCTATCCTAAGAACAAAGACCACCTGTCTTGACCAATTAAACTGTAACATCTCATAGTTTGCCAATTGTTAACCAATCCAAAGATTGTAAAGCTGAGAAACCTGAGCTGTTTGAAAACTCTATAAAAACCCTGCAGACAAAAAGTTCAGGGCTCTTTCCCTATTCTGCTGCGTCGGATAAGGTTAGAGACCTGGCTTGAGCTTGAATAAACAACCCTTATGTATTTACATCGGTACACAGCTCCTGGGTGTTCTTTGGGGACCCCGAATTCTGGGCATAACAGTTGTAGCAGGCCTGTCATCTTCCCCAGAATTTGTATTTCTTTGTATTTCAGCTATTCTGAGTCATTATTTTTTAACCATTTGCCTCACTGGAAGCAGAATTTATCTTATAAAATGGATGTAATGTCATACAATTCACTTACAGAATTATTTCCCTTATAATTGGTGCCTTTTTCCCATTCTATGAAATATTTCAAGTATCCCTTATGAAAAGTAGAATTTTAAATAGTTTATGCAGCTTTGTTCTCCTACAGCTTAGACTCCTGGCAGATGCTACTATATCTCTAATTTCTTTTAAGCTCTTTGGGCTCAGACATGCTGTGCTCTCAAGAGTGACTTGGAGCTCTTTCTCATACAGGAATTCACTGTCCTCATGCCAGTCATAACTGACTTATAGGAAGTAACAAGGATGTGTCTTGAATGTATGTGTTTAGAAAGGGTTACCTTATAATGATTTCTAAATGACTAATTATGACGGTTTCTCCAATACTGATTTTATAGTCAGTTAACATGATGGTGATACATATTATACATACCAGAGTCTAAAAGAGTAAAATAAAGGACATTTTCTTCCTTTGTTGGTGACTCATAATCTTTTGAGGAAAGAAATTTCATTTATAGGTTTCTTAAACTAGGCAATATTAATATTTGAGGCTGGATAATTATTCATTGTAGGGGGCTATCTTGTACATTATAAGATAGTTAGGAACATGCCTAGCCTCTACCAACTAGATGCCAGTAGCATCTCTCTCTCTGGGGGGAAAGAGCAAAACTGACTCTGCTTGAGAACCCTGTACAAATTATATGCTAGAAAATATTGACAGATATGAATACATTTTAATTTCTGTGGTACAGTCACTAAGCAGGCTGGGAAATTGGAGACAGAAGAGATAAATGTAAGATACAACATTCATGGATGAGTTTATAGAGGAGGTAAAAAACCTAATGAAATTCAGTATGTATAATCCTAAGTCAAAATAATAGTAATGATGCAAGCTTCTGGAAGATTACAGACATAGTTCTAAGCACTTTTAATTATTAAGTATTAATTCAAGTAAGTAATTGGACAGGAAAAGGATTCAGTGACGAAAGTTGTTACACAAGGAAGCAGCACACAGTTGGGTGACAGGCAACAAAAATAGAGTTGATCACAATTATAACAGATTAAAGCACAGGGTTATGTTTACTAGCTAGAGCAAGATAAAGTTAATGCTACAGTAAAGAACATTTGTATTAATGTTGACTTAAAAAAGAAATTTGAATTATAATGAAAAATTATATGAGTCAGCTAAGAAAAAACTATGAGTCTGGCTTTGGGAAATGTCCATGGAAAATGAGAATAGAAGGGAATTTCTAAGACAGTTTCTAAATAAAAACAATAGGATATCTGCAGAGATCAATAAGAGATGATGAGAAAGATGGGAATTCAGATTTAAAGCAACTTCTATGACATGGGTTATGAAAGCACAAAGAAGAAAGCACAAAGTAGTGGTTGGTCCGAAATGTGGTGAGACTTGGGGATTCCTGAGCCCATGGATAAGGACATAACCACGGAGGGCTATAGCTGAGAGTGAAGCATCCAGCTGATATGAAGTAAGGGGAGATGCATAAGAACACCCAAACTTTCAGATATTACCCATCTGACCTAGGCTTGATAGCTTGATAATCAGAACTCAACTAGAGGACGATTAAAAAAAAAAACAAAACATTTTTGATATAGGAAACTAGTGTAAATTGCTACAATTTTATGAACTTGACCTATACTTAGGGATGTAGTAGCTCAAAATACCAACTGAAAAGGAAGGAGTCTTCACAAGTATCAATCCTATCCCCTCTAGATAGATAGATAGGGATAGGCAACTTAAGACATTGGCTACATAAAATGAGGGGGCAATAAAGGCATGAAGTGACTGGCTTACAAGTTTTCAAGAGAGTGTTGAGTTTAAGAGTGTGAGGGGGAAGATAGAGTCCCCACTGAATAGTTTTCATCTTGTCTAGATAGGTCTGGTGAAAAGAGATGGGGATAAGATTGTTATGATTCAATAGTGAGTAACTATTATCATGACTAACTGTGACTCTCACAACTGTAAATGTAGTAGCTCTGTAACAAAAATGGGGGGATTGGTTAATCTTGCAGTCCAGAAACAGAGGACCCTCGGACCATCATGGGTGAAGAGCACAAGCAGTATGTGGGACCCTATCCAGAGAAACAGCAACACCAGAGATGGAAGCAGAGATGAGGACATGAACCGAAGGAGCAGCTGAGGACTCTAGACTCATGAAAAGAGGGACTGAGGGCTGGAGGCCAGGAGGCAGGTTTTCAGAATATGTCCTTTGGTTGTTTAAATTATTATATATTCCTGAGTGATTTTGTTCATATCCCCCCCACATGCACCTGTGGAAAACAACAACAGAAAAAAACAGAAGGAATGGAAGCAAATACTGTTGAATGATGACACACGGAGGAGATTGTAATGACTGCAATAAAACGATAGTGTAAAGCTGATGTTCTCCCATGTAAACTATCACTCAGTTCATAATTTAAAGGAAAAAAAAATAAATGGGCGTAGGAAATGAACAGAGATTTCACCAAAGAAGACACTCAGGTGGCCAGCAAACATGAAGAAATGTTCAAAACCATTACCATTGTTGTTATGTGTTGTTGAGTCGGTTTCAACTCACAACAACCCTGTATAGGGTTTCTTAGGAGTGGCTGGTGGAGTTTGAACTGTTGAACATGCATTTCAAACTGACCCTATAGTTCAGTGCATTATCCTGCAGTGCCAGAATATGAAACAGTAAATAAAGTAGAGAAATTTCCCTACTGTCACAGAACTTTTATATTAGGGAGTCCTGGTGTGGCGCTGTGGGTTAATGTGCCAGACTGCAAAGCCGTTTGCACTGCAAGATCGGCAGTTCAAGCTCACCAGCTGCTCCTTGGAAACCCTATACAGGGTCGCTATGGGTTGGTAATCGACTGGACGGCACTTAACAACAACAACAAATTGCTAAGACGTTGGGATACTGGTGTGGCAATGTGGGATAATGCACTGGGACTGCAAGTTCAGTGTTTTGTTTTGTTTTTTTACTTTAAAAAATACTATTTTATTTGTATGCATGTATGACAAAAGGCTGTATTATCTATCATGTTTACATACATACCAATATAGGAAACAGCTTAATAATGAATCATATCTAAATTTTATAAAGAACACACAAACATTGTAACACTGATTGGTTATAGACAGAGTGGGGGAAGTCCTTAGTTATAATCTGAATTTTAGGTAAAGAGCAGCACCCTCTGAGAAGAATCAAATCAATTAACAATAATCATGTTGTTGTTGTTATGTGCCGTGGAGTTGGTTCCGACTCATAGCGACCCTGTACAGGGTTTCCGAGTCTGTCAATCTTTACGGGAGCAGAATCTTTCGAACAGCTGGTAGTTTCGAACTGATAACCCTGAGGTTAGCAGTCCTATTCATAACCACTATGCTACCAGAGCTCCTGAACAATATAATCATAGATACTGTAAAATAGTAGAGTTGACCGTGATAACACGAATGGAGTAAAGCTTGTGGGAGAAAAGCCCACAGACACTTCATTTGCTGATGGGGCACAACTCAAAATGAAGAGAAACAGCTGTAAACATCCATTGAAAATTGGAACATGGAATGTACGAAGTATGAATTTGGGAAAATTGTTAGTTGGCAAAAATAAAATGGAATGTATAAACATCAATATCCTAGGCATTAATGAGCTGAAATGGATTGTATTAGCCATTTTGAATCTGACAACCACATGTTTTACTGTACCGGGAATGACAAATTGAAGAGGAAGGGTGTTGCATTCATTGTCAAAAAGAACATATCCAGATCGGTCATGAGGTACAACACTGTCTGGGATAGGAAAATATCCATATGCCTACAGGGAAGCCCAGTTAATACCACTATTATTCAAATTAATGCACCAACCACTAAAGCCAGTGAGGATGAAATAGAAGAATTCTACCAAATTCTTCAATCTGAAATTGATCAAACATGCAATCAAAATGTACTGATCATTACTGGTGATTGGAATGCAAAGGTTGGGAGCAAAGAGGAAGGATCAGTAGTTGGAAAATATGGCCTTGGTGATAGAAATGATG
>NW_006408625.1:6552893-6556175 GCF_000296735.1 Chrysochloris asiatica
TAGTGAGGTTGGCCCAGAATCGGGCAGTGTTTCCTTCTGCGGAGCATAATGTTGCTATGGGTCGGTACCAACTCGATGGCACCTAAAAACAGCAACTGTAAAATAATATATACATAGAAAAGTTAGTGATTGTACTTACTGTATTACTTTTGCTAAGCCATATTATTTTCCTCACATTGAATGCAAATAGATAAAACATAATAGGAAGAAAAATACGTCCTCATTTTTAATTCACATTAAAAGGTCTGCTTAATTCTGCAGGCCTGGGCATATTGTACAATGTTGTTGTTGATAAGTGCTGTCGAGTTGGTTCCGACCCATAGCGATCCTAAACAGGGTTTCCGAGGCTGTAAATCTTTACGGGAGCAGAATGGCTCATCGTTCTCCCGCAGAACAGCTGGTAGTTTCGAACTGCTGACCTTGTGGTTCGTAGCCCGATTTGTAACCACTACGCTACCAGAGCTCCTATATTTTACAATGTTGTTGTTGTTAGGTGCCATCAAGTCGGCATATTTTACAATAGGGATCACTTAATGGTCCCAGTGGATCATTACACCATTTTGATTATGATACGCTGAAGAGAAACTCATCCATACTTGGTGACGGAACTAAACTCCATGGGAGCTGTGATGGACGGAATCTTTTCATGGTATTCCCACATCTCACTAAATAAGAAAAGACTCTAAACAAGGAAATATAACAATCAATCTGTCCAGATATTATATCTAAAATCTCTTTCTTTATTATATAGTAGAAAAGAGGGCCTTTTCTTGAGTACACAAATACAAGTATTATTACAATCTAGAGACTGCTGAATTGACATTTTTTTCTGGTAGAATGAAGGTACACATTGAGACAACTCGGTTATGGAACTTCAAATTAAGGAACGTCCACAACTTGTCTCAATTCTTTAAATAATGGAGCAAGTTCCTTTTCTAGGCTGACAATTAGTCCTGTATTGGCATTGCTGCTGGCTATGAAACTTATCACCAAAGGTAACCTATAAAATTGAACCACCTGTTAAGTGTTATTTATAGGAACAGATAATACTTCTGTTTTTTGAGAGTCCAAGTTTGCTGCCTTGGTCTGTTGCAAGGGCCAAAGTAGATAGGAAGCCAGGTCTCAAAGCAAGCTCTGGAGCGTTATCATTGGCCACTTAAATAACAGGCACTCCATCTCTATCAGACATGACAATAGCATGGAGTCCTTCAACACTTGGCCATTTTTTTATACAAGAATCTCTTTAGGTCATCCGCCATGATGAACTCCTTCCTCTCGCAGGTTTAATCTCCACCCCGAGGTTTTTGCTCCTGGGGATGCCTGAGTTCTCGCTGCTGTCACTTCAGGGGCAGCCTCAGAGGCATGTTCCTCTGCAAGCGGCCATCATATAATTTTTGACCTCTTCCTGCAAGTTTAGTTTGTAATACAAGGTCGGCAGTTCAAACTCACCAGCCAATCCTCTGAAACCCTATACAGGGTCACTATGAGACAGAAACAACTTGACGGTACTTAACAACAACAACATTGTTAAGTTGCCATTGAATGGATTCTAATTCTTGGTGTCCATATATGTCTCAGTGTAGAACTGTGGTCCATAGTGTTTTTAGGGTTTTTTCCTTTTGGAAGCAGATTTATAGGTCTATCTTCAGATATGCTTCTTGTCAGTAGTCAAGCGTTAACTGTTTGAGCCACCCAAGGACTCCTCCATAGGAAGTAGACAGACAATGAAAAATTTAAGCAATCAATATTCTGTTGGATGGTGGTGTTTTATATAGAAATAAAGCAAAAAGGGGTGGCATGGTATGCCTAACATGAGGGCTGCGATTTTAAGTGAAGAACCAGGGAAAGTCCAATTTCTTTATGCGTTCTAGATGCCCATCCTTTATGGGCTATATGTATTGTAATTATCTGCCATTTTGGTTCATCTTTACATTCTTTCTTAAGTATAAAACATAATCTGTATTATGGGTTGAATTGTTTCCCAAAAAAATATGTGTTGTAAATTCTGTCATAGTGGCTACAAGGAACCCTGGAGTTGCAGTGGTTAAGCACTCAGTTGCTACCTGCAAGGTCAGTGGTTTGAAACCATCAGCCACTCCCCAGGAGAAAGATATGGAAGTCTGCTCCCATAAAGATTACAGCCTTGGAAAACCCATGGACAGTTCTACTCTGCCTTCGAAGGTTCATTTGGAGTTGGAAACCAACTTGATGCAACAGATATTGGTTATGGTGGTTAATAATTCCATTTGGTAATGGGTTTTCATTGTTATGTTAATGCACCAATATTAGTATAGGGTGAGGTAGAAAAGGACCAGATTAGCCAACAGATACGGGAAGGAACACAGATGCCATGCCACATAAATATCATTGAGAAGCGAAGGAATAGAAGCTGAAAAAACAAGGACCTTTCCCCAGAGCAGAGAGAGTGAGAAAGTCTTTCCCTAGAAAACAGTGCCCTGAATTTGGACTTCTAGCCTCCTAAACTTTGAGAAAATAAATTTATGTTTGTAAAAGCCCCCAACATTGGTACTTCTATTGTAGAAGCACTAGATAATTAAGATGACATGCACAAAAGCTTTCTGTGCAACTTAATGGTATAGAAAGAACAATAAAGGAACTATATAGTCAAAGAGACAATCTGTTAACATTACCTCATTAACATAACAATGACAGTATAGTTTATATGTTCCAATTTAAACTAGTTAACTGGGACCTCCTAAAAATTAAATGCTTACACTCATCAAAAGATTTCACCAAGAGTAAAAAGATGAGGAAAAATAAAATTGGCAACAACATATCAAATAAGGGTCGAATTTCTAACTTTAACATCTGAAAAATAAAAATTCAAATAACCCACCATGCATTAGAACCAATGAGGCACCAAACAACACAAAATTCCCCCTTGCTTGGTCACACGCCTTTATGCTGAGAGTTTACCACTCTCCTAACATTTATGTAATCATTTATTTGTTTTTCTTTATAATTTCACCACTAATGTGTGAATTCCTAAAAACGGAGTTAAGTTTTGCCTGTTTTTGATCTTCACATAAATGTTAGCATATATATGCATTTATATATTTTTTTATTTAATAATATGTTTGTATTCATTACATAAGATTTTCTGTAGCTGTATAATTCTCCATTAAAATATATAAGTTTTTCTACCTTACACATTTAGTCCAATTTTTGGCAATATAGATTATATTGCAATAAATATTCTTTTATTATACCTAGAAAACACAATCATGCTTTTTTGTGTGAGTGTATATACAGTTAGGAAAG
>NW_006408625.1:6556275-6564739 GCF_000296735.1 Chrysochloris asiatica
TCGAAGGTTCATTTGGAGTTGGAAACCAACTTGATGCAACAGATATTGGTTATGGTGGTTAATAATTCCATTTGGTAATGGGTTTTCATTGTTATGTTAATGCACCAATATTAGTATAGGGTGAGGTAGAAAAGGACCAGATTAGCCAACAGATACGGGAAGGAACACAGATGCCATGCCACATAAATATCATTGAGAAGCGAAGGAATAGAAGCTGAAAAAACAAGGACCTTTCCCCAGAGCAGAGAGAGTGAGAAAGTCTTTCCCTAGAAAACAGTGCCCTGAATTTGGACTTCTAGCCTCCTAAACTTTGAGAAAATAAATTTATGTTTGTAAAAGCCCCCAACATTGGTACTTCTATTGTAGAAGCACTAGATAATTAAGATGACATGCACAAAAGCTTTCTGTGCAACTTAATGGTATAGAAAGAACAATAAAGGAACTATATAGTCAAAGAGACAATCTGTTAACATTACCTCATTAACATAACAATGACAGTATAGTTTATATGTTCCAATTTAAACTAGTTAACTGGGACCTCCTAAAAATTAAATGCTTACACTCATCAAAAGATTTCACCAAGAGTAAAAAGATGAGGAAAAATAAAATTGGCAACAACATATCAAATAAGGGTCGAATTTCTAACTTTAACATCTGAAAAATAAAAATTCAAATAACCCACCATGCATTAGAACCAATGAGGCACCAAACAACACAAAATTCCCCCTTGCTTGGTCACACGCCTTTATGCTGAGAGTTTACCACTCTCCTAACATTTATGTAATCATTTATTTGTTTTTCTTTATAATTTCACCACTAATGTGTGAATTCCTAAAAACGGAGTTAAGTTTTGCCTGTTTTTGATCTTCACATAAATGTTAGCATATATATGCATTTATATATTTTTTTATTTAATAATATGTTTGTATTCATTACATAAGATTTTCTGTAGCTGTATAATTCTCCATTAAAATATATAAGTTTTTCTACCTTACACATTTAGTCCAATTTTTGGCAATATAGATTATATTGCAATAAATATTCTTTTATTATACCTAGAAAACACAATCATGCTTTTTTGTGTGAGTGTATATACAGTTAGGAAAGAGAATACTTTGTTACAAGGTATGCATGATTTTAACTTGACTTAGTAACATCCTCCAGATTTCAAAGTAGTTTTTACCAGTTTACATTTTCAATCTATGAATGAAGATCTCCAATATTTCACATCTTCACCAGCAACTGGCATTGCCAGTTATGTTAATCTTGCCTCCTATCTATGAAGTGGTATCTTACTATGATTTTATTTTGTACTTCTCTGCAAATTGAGGTTGAACACATTTTCAAAGGTTTTCTAGTCATTTGGATTTCTTTGAACGTTCCTATTCAATGTCTTTAGCTTATTTTATGTATCTATATAAATATATAAAATGTTGTTGTTAAGTGCTGTTGTGTCAGATCTGACTTATATCAACCCTGTATAGGGTTTCTAAGGAGCAGTTTAGGGGGTTTGATCTGCTGACCTTGTTCATAGTCCAGTGCTGATCGTACAGCACTACACCAGGAATCCATATATACATATACACACACACACACACACATACACATCATGCCACTCTGTGGCTTGTCTTTATACCCTTTTAATGGGCTTTTATGGACAAAGTTCTCAATTGTAATGTAGTTAAGTTAATCTTTTACTTTTGATTGGTGGTTTCTGTGTCTTTGGGCTTTCTAAAACGTCTCGATAAACAACGGTGTTCACCCCTCAACCGACTTTCTGAAGTTTTAACTACACACCCTTACCCCACTGCAGCATACTATCTGCCAGTGTTTGAAGCTCACCTGGGCAGCTCTTGTTGGAGAATCCCTCCTCTAAGAACCAAGGTTCTCTTCCTTGCTCCAACTTGAAGATCACTTCTGGTTTGAAAATGCAGTACCCTATAGACAGAACAAATGATGACTGAAGATAGATCAATGAGCTTTTAGTCTCCAAAAGCAAAAGCTAGTTTCAACTTCAAAAGTAGCATCCTGCAGGTGATCATCTAAAAATCTCACTAGGGATGTGACAACACAACAAGTTCTAGTCCTCAAAAGGGGTCAGTCACTTTGGATTTCTGAGTGAAAACCTAGAAACATAGACTAGTTATTACAAAGGAAATGCTTTATCTAAGGAGTTACATGGTAACTTATGTGTATGTCTATATGCTCACCCACTGAGACGAGGTGGCTGTAGTTCTCCAGCATCACATCTCTGTAGAGGGTCCTCTGAGCAAGACCCATGTGCTGCCACTCCTCCTGAGTGAGCGCTATGGCCACGTCTGTGAACGACACTGTCACCTGCAATGGCACATTGCTGTTCAATCCGAAGAGTTCAGAAACAAGCCACATGGAAAATACTTTTGGGAACGAATTCCTATCATGTTTTCTGTAAACAAATGATTATAAGGGATGTCTATTTTGGACCTAATTGTTTCTTATACTTTGAAAGTACTCAATTAGTAAAAATGTTTAAAACATAATAATTTGATTGTGTATATATATATATATACTGCCAACATATATATTGGTATAACACTTGTTTAAAAGTTTTTTAGTAAAAGATAAACATATATAAACTTTCTTCAATTTTATTTCCACATGCCAATAGACTACTTGTGCATACTCTATAGCAGAAGTCAGCAAATAATGACCTATAGGAAAATATAGCTTGATGCTTCTATAAATTTTATTAGGACAGAGCCAGATTCAGTCATTTATATACTATCCATAGCTACATTTGCACCAAAGCAGCAGAGATGAGTATTTCCATTTCATACTACAGATACATCAAAGATAAATACATTCACTAATTGAATTGCAAGTTAATGCGTTGGACTGCAAGGTCAGTTTGAACCACAAGGTTGGTCGTTCAAATCCACCAGCTGCTCCTAAGAAACCCTATTAGGGTCATTATGGGTCAGAACCAACTCGACAGCACTTAATAACAACAGCATACAGTAAAAACTGCTAAGTACTGGACTAAACAACATAGTTTTACTGTATACTCTTGTTGTTAAGTAACTTCAAGTTGGCTAGTAAGCTTGAACCACTGACCTTGCAGTTCAAGCCAACCTTGTAGTCCAGCGCATTAACCACAGTGCCGTACCAGGACTCCAAATCCATGTTGTACCCAGAGATATATGTAGAATTATAGTTAAAAAACAAAAACAAAAAAAACACCAAAAAAACTAACCAAAAGAAAGTTGATGTGGTTATATTAATACCAAACAGAGTCAATTTAAGGGCAAGAACAAATTCTGAAAGATAAATAGTTTATAACAATAATATGGTCCTTTTTACAAAAAGATCTTAGAAACCTAAATTGTAAGCACCTAAAAAATACAGATTCAAATACATAAACAAATGCCAGAATACATAAATACATAAACAACTCAAATACATTCAATTCAAATACATAAACAAACTCCACAATTAGGATTTTCACATAACTCTCTAAGTAACTCACAAGAGAAACAGATTTAGGAAAATCAATAGGGATATAGAAGAGATCCACACTGCAGCCCACAGTTTAAATATGACCCAACATCTGTTTTTTGTGTATATGAAACACCGGAACACAATCATGCTTGTTTTATGTATTATCTATGGTTGCAATCAACAACAACCACAATGGCTGCTTCAGCACTAACAGTGCACAGTTTAATAGTTGTAATAGAGACCATACGGCTGGTCCACAAAACCTGCAAAGCAATGATAGTTAAAAAAAAGTTTTCCTGACTGTTGATGTAGACGATCTTAATGATATATCAATCAACTTGACTGACATATACAGGCATACCTTGGAGAAAGTGTAGGTTTGGTTCCAGATTACCTCAATCAAGTGATCACAATAAAATGAATCACATGAACTGTATGGTTTCCCAATGCATATAAAAGTTATATTTAAACTAGACTATAATCTATTAAGTATACAATAGCATTACATAAGTTTGAAATTTTGGAAGAATTATTAAAACATGACAGAGACAATAACTGAGCAGATGCTGTTGGTGAAGTGGTACAGATAGGTTTGCTCGACATGGAATTGCTACAAACCTTCAATTTGTAAAACATGCTGTTTTTACAAAGTGTAATGAAACTTAATACAACAAGATGAGGTATATCAGCCTGTACAGGATTACCACTGGATAATCTAAATTATTTTTGATACACATTGTACATTCATAAAAAGAGGCTGTCTCACCAAATTAGAAAAAAATTACAATCATGTGGTCTTCAATTTTACTTCAGTGATATAGAGAGCCAAGATTGGCAACATAAACAGCTTTACAAGTTATCTTTAATGACTTTTCTTGAACCCAGAGAATTAACGCTGCATGGCAAACAACCAATGTGAAATCTTTCTTACTTAGAGCAGACTCTACTATACTCCTTATAAGCCACAGAATATATAATTAGGAAAAATTAACAAACTTGCTAAAGGGGTCAATGTGAGTGGGAAGACCCTAAAAGGGTGCACACATAAGAAGAATTCTACCCTCCTATAAGATTTTGCTCAAGGGACCCAACCTGGATGTCACAGAGAGGGGACTAGAAAGAATCCAGAGGAAGGTCTCCCTTACTCTCCATGGTATTAGCTAGGGTAGGAAAAGAACAACCACTGCCTAAATTCACTCTCCACCTGAGAACAAAATAATCATGTTTTGTAAGGCTCCGAATGTCTTCAAAAGACATGACCTAAACCCACTACTGCTGGCTGGCTGGCTGGCTCTGTGCCGTGGAGTCGGTTCCAACTCATAGTGACTCTGTCCAGGGTTCCCGAGGCTGTAAATCTTTACAGGAGCAGAAAGCCTCGTCTCTCTCCCGCGGAACAGCTGGTACTTTCGAACTGCTGACCTTGAGGTTCGCAGCCCGATTCGTAACCACTACGCTACCAGAGCTCCTTAAACCCACTACTGCAGGGGGAGGGAAAATGAGGCCACTACCAAAGGCTGCCTAGAGTTCCTGTATGGTGCTGGACTACTAACCACAAGCTAACTACAAGGTTGTTCAAACCCACTAGTCATTCCTGAGAAATCCTATATAGGGTTGCTATGAGTCAGAACATAAGCCAAATGCCACCCAGACCCATCCCTCCTATGTCTTCTAAGTCAAAAATTCTGGAATCGGAGTTCACAGGTTGAGAGTTCACAGGCTGATTAGCCCCATTCCCAGAGAGCTGTCATTATTTAACCTGTCTGTTGGTTCCTTGAAAGACTCCCCTCACAAGGCTATCTTTATTTGACCAAAGTTGTTACTCATTCACTATAAATAACATTTCTGCAGAAGGTATCAGTAACAAGGAAAAAAAAATTAAATAAAAAAGGCAATTTGAAGAACACCCATACTTTCAGATAGTACCCATCTGACCTAGCCTCAATGGCTTGATAATCAGAACTCGACTAGAGGTAGATAAAAAAAGAAAAAAAACACAATTTTTTGATAAAGGAAACAAGGGTAAATTGCTACAATTTGATGAACTTGACCAATACTTATGGATGTAGTAGCTTAAAATATCAACAGAGAGGGAAGGAGTCTTCACATCAAGTATCAATGCTATCTCCTCTGTATATAGGTAGATATAGGGACGGGCAATTTAGACATTGGCTACCTAAAATGAGGGGGCAATAAAGGCATGAAGTGACTGGCTTACAAGTGTTCAAGAGGGAGTATAGTTTAAAAGTGTGCGCAGAAAGACAGAGAGCCCGCTGAATAGATGTCATCTTGTCTAGATGGGTCTGGTTAAAAGAGACTGGGATAAGATTCTTATGATTCACTAGTGAGTAATTGGTATCATGATAAATTGCGACTGTCACAATTGTAAAGGTAGAAGTTTTGTAACAAAAACGAGGGAGTAGTTAATCTTACAGTCCAGAAACAGAGAACCCTAGGATCATCAAGGGAGAAGAGCACAAGTGGAATGTGGGACCCTATCCAGAGAAGCAGTAACACTGTAGATGAAGGTAGGGATGGGGACATGGAGAGAAGCATCAGCTGAGGATTCTAAATTCATGGAATTAGAGGGACTGAGAGGTGGTGACCAGGAAGCAGGTTTACAGAATATGCCCTTTGGTGGTTTAAATTATTATATATGCCTGAGTGTTTAAAAAAAAAGAGAGAGATAAAATGAATAAAGAGAATACTGTTAACTGATGGTACATGGAGGGAATTAGAATCATTGAAAGTATATGATTTGTTGAATGTAAAACTGATGATCTGCCCTGTAAACTTTTACTCAATTTACAATAAAAACTTTAAAAATTGATAACCATAAGGCAAATGATAATCCAAACAAAACGCTTACAAG
Source organism: Chrysochloris asiatica (assembly GCF_000296735.1). Classification (NCBI taxonomy): domain Eukaryota; kingdom Metazoa; phylum Chordata; class Mammalia; order Afrosoricida; family Chrysochloridae; genus Chrysochloris; species Chrysochloris asiatica. Next base: position 6,562,622 of record NW_006408625.1, read on the forward strand.
GAAAATCTTTAGAATGAGAAGTTCACAGCAGATTTAAATAACTTAGACATTCCTGAGGTTCTAGAAGGCCATGAGAATGTCCACAGCAGTATGTACGCTCAGGAAAGACCTGAGAAGGTCCTAGATTCTCACCACTTGCTAACAGTGAAGCTCTGTGTAAGAAGAAAGTGAAGGCAGGTGCAGAGTTGCAAACTGCCAGGATGACTTTTGAAGGAAAGTCCCATCACATGCCAAGCCTCTTGGAACAGACTGGGGGGACTTACTGGCTACAGACACTTACGACCAATTATTAGATGATCACTAATTAACTAAGCAAACATCTGTGCTAACACAGAACAAATAATAAGGATGTTACAAAATTATTACAAGAGAGTAACTTAAATGAACAACAATCCTTGCAACGGTCAGGGAGACTATGATTTCAAGAGAGGACACATTATATTTTTGAAAATGTTCAGATCGTAACAATTATTAGACATGCAAACAAGAAAGAAAGCCATACACGGGGGAAAAAAGAGAAATTATATATGCAACAGTCCCTGAGGAAGGCAAGGCAAAGACTTTAAAACAGCTAATTTATATATGTCCTAAGAGTTCTGGTAGCATAGTGGTTATGAATTGGGCTGCGAACCGCAAGGTCAACAGTTCAAAACTACCAGCTGCTATGTGGGAGAAAGATGAGACTTTCTGCTCCCGTAAAGATTTACAGCCTCAGAAACCTTGTTCAGGGTTGCTATGGGTCGGAACCGACTCGACGGCACTTAACAACAACAACAACAAGAATTAATGAAAATAGTATCAAAAGAACTATAAGCAAATATGGCAGCAATGTGTCAACAAATTAGGAATACCAGTAAGAAACAATGTTGGAAGCCTCTCACTCCCTGATTTCAAAATCTATTACATGGCTACAGTGGTCAAAACAGGATGGCACTGGTACAAAGAAAGATACATTGATCAATGGAACAGAATTGAGAATCACGAAATTAACCCATCCACATACAGTCAACTGATTTTGAGGTGCTGGCAGAACTGGAATGCAATATGCAAAAGATTCAAAGACCTTTACCTCATGCCCTATACAAAAACCAACTCAGCATGGATTAAAGACCTAAATGTGAATCCCAAAATTATGAAACTCATCAATGAAAAAATAGGGACAAATGTGAAGACTCTAATACCGGGAATACATAGACTACCAAACATTTTGAAAAGTAGACAAAATAGATGAGTGGGACATACTAAAAATTAAAAACTTATGTGCATCAAAAGAGCAAAAAGGGAACCCAAAGAATAGGAAAGAATCTTTTGCAATGACACATCAGACAAGGGACAAACTTCTAAAATATATAGGAAACTATAAAACCTCTATAAGAAAAGGACAAATAACCCAATTAAAATATGAACAGACACTTCACCAAGAAAGAGATCCAGACAGCCAACAAACACATGAAAAACGTTCATGATCACTAGACATTAGAGAGATGCAAATCAAAACAACAATGAGATATCTCATTGTTGCAATAACAGCAAAGATCAAAAAAGTAGAGGACAATAAATGCTGGCGGGGATGTGGAGAGACTGGGACACTCCTACATTGTGGGTGGGATTGCAAAATGGTCCAACCATTCTGGAAAGCAATATGGCACTTCCTCAGAAGGTTGGAAATAGAAATATCTTATGATTCAGCAATTCCTCTACTGGGTATTTACCCACAAGAAAAATGAGCCATAACACAAGTAGATATATATATATACACCAATGTTCATAGTAGCACTATTTACAATAGCAAAAAGATGGAGACAGCCTAAGTGCCCATCAATTGAAGAATGGATAAACAAACTGTGGTACATACACACAATGGAAATACTATGCTATCTTGAAGAACAACAAGGAAGCTGCAAGCCACAGCATAACATGGATGAAACTGGAGGACATTATGCTGAGTGAAATTAGTCAGTCACAAAAGAGGAAATACTGCATAGGATCGTTATTGTAAAAGAATAAGAAAAAGAACCCAGACTAAAAGGGGGAAATTTTTAATATATATTTGCTGATCATCAAGATGTGTGGGATGAGAGGAGGGGAGGGAGGGATGGGAAGATAGAGCACAGGGTA
>NW_006408625.1:6565927-6582628 GCF_000296735.1 Chrysochloris asiatica
CTCTTCACTTTCAGCAAGCAAGGATGTATCATCTGCATATTGCAGGTTGTTAATGAGTCTTCCTCCAATTCTGACGCCACATTTTTCTTCACAGAACCCAGCTTCTCGTCTTATTTGCTCAGCATATAGGTTGAATGAGTATGATGAAAGAACACAACCTTGTCGCACATCTTTCCCATACCTTAAAGAGGGCTAGAAATTGCCCAGTGAAAGAGGCTTCCTGTGGAGCTTTTACATTGCACAAGACCATAGGTGGAATCCAGAACACTGTCCAGAACTGAATGAGGTAGGAAATTTCCACTGGAAAGGACAAGTAGACCAGCCTGAAGCAGCTAGAAGAACAGAAGATACTTCGTGAAAGAAAGACTGGCAGGAAAAATCCGAAACAATAATGGCAGTCTGATTGATTACTATAAGAACAACTAAGTTGTTCGCCCGGGAGCCATCAAGGCAAGTGGTTGGCACACCTCAGAGCAAACCCGCTTCTAAGACTGAGACTCAAAGAGAATACATGAGCAAGCATGTGGTCTGGCTGGTGACCATGTTGGTCACCAATAAGGGAAGAGGTGAAAGAAACAGTAATGAAGTTGCGAGCTAAGCTCAACCACATTCAATAGACCCCGTGAACCTGGGTGGAGACCTGGATGGCCAGCAGTACGGCAAGACCGGGGACTCCTGGGCCCAGAGGCAGTGACATGGCCACTGAGGACTGGAGTGGAGAGTGAAGCATCCAGCTTATGTGAAGTGAGGGGAGATGCACCAGAACACCCATCCTTGCAGATAGTACCCACTGGACCTGGCTTCGATGGCTGGATGATCAGAATTCGACTAGAAGAAGAAAGAAGCAGGGGGAAAAAAAAGAGTAACTGGGTACAATTTGATTAACTTTACCTATATTTATGGAAGTAGTAGCTCAAAAAAGGGAACAAATCTTTACAGCGAGGATCACTCCCACTCCCTCAGTAAACACGGTTGATAGAGATGGGCAACATAGACAAAATGGGGGAGGGGGGTGGCTATAAAAACAAGAAGTGACTGGCTTACAAGCTTTCAAGAGGGAGTCTACTTCCAGAAGGGGTGGGGGAAGGTAGAATCACCACTGAATGATTTCCAATCCATTGGGACCGGGCTGGTGAAAGGAAATGGGGATAAGACTCCTGTGGTACAATAGTAAATAACTGCTATCAGGACTGACTGTGAGGGTAGAAAATATAGAGGTAGATGTTTTTTGACAAAAGGAGGAGAGTGATTGATTTTGCAGTCCAGGAGCGGAGGTCCCTGGGACCATCAAGTGAGAAGAACAGAGAGCGGGACCCTACCCAGAGAGGCAGTGATGCCAGGGATGGAAACAGAGATGATGATGTGGACATATGGAGCAGCTGGGGACACTAGACACAGGGAGGGAGAAGGGCTGTGTGCTGGCGGCTGGGCAGCAGGACTGTGTGGTGTATCCTTTGTGGTTATTTGATGATGAATGGAGGAGATTGTAATCATTGCAATGAAATGAAATACGATAGGATGAGTGTAAAGTTGATGTTCTCCCACGTAAACCTCACAATTAAACCTTAAAAGAAAGAGAATACCAGTAAGAGCAATTCTAAAATAGAACCATATTGACTTGAAATAGGGCTTTTGAGACTATAAATTTTTACAGGAGAAGACAACCTCACTTTTCTCTTGCAGAATGACTGGTGGGTTTGAACTGCCAACCCTGAGTTAGCAGTCCACTGCTTATCTCACAGTGCCAACAGGGCTCCTTAAAAAACATTACACAATTAAAAATAAAGTATAGAAGTATGTTAACTTTTTTTCCCTCCAGTATGATTTCAAGATAAATGCATAAAGTAATAACTATGAATCTCTGTCCATCACTTGTCTGTCAGACTGTTGTACTATGTTAGTTTGTGTGTTGCTGTAATGCTGGAAGCTATGCCACCAGTATTTGAAATACCAGCAGAAGCACCCATGATGGACAGTCTCCAGTGGAGCTTCTAGACTAAGACACATTAGGATCAAAGAGAGGAGGACCGAAGTGGTTAGTCATTGAAAACATTAATAGCAGAAGACAATGTCTGATGTAGTATCAGAAAATGAGCCCCTCAGTTTGGAAGGCATTCAAAATATGACTGGGGCAGAGCGGCCTCCTCAAAGTAGAGTTTAATGACGCAGATGGAACAAAGCTTTTGGGACCTTCATGTGCTGATGTGGTACTAATGAAAATGAGAAAAACAGTGACAAACAGCCACTGATAATTGGAACATGGAAGGTACAAAGTATGACTCTAAGAAAATTTGAAAGTCATCAAAAAGGAAATGAAATACATAAATATCAATATCCTCAGCATTAGTGAGCTGAAATGGATTGCTACCAGCCATTCTGAATGAGAAAATCTCATGGTTTACTATGCCAGGAATGACAAATTGAAGAGGAATGGCACTACACTCATTGTCAGAAAGAGCATTTCAAGATCTTTCTTGAGAAGTACAATGCTATCTGTGATAGGATAATATCAAAACATCTACAAGGAAGATAGGAGCAGAGTGGTTCTATAAGATAAGCACTGAACTGCAAACAAGGTTGATCATTCAGGCTCACAAGCTGCTCAGCAGGAGAAAGATAAGGCTTCCTGCTACTGCAAAGATGTACAGCCTTAGAAACCCTATATAGGATAACTATGAATCAGATCCAACTCCACAGCATTAAACAACAACAAAGAAGACGAGTTAATACCACTATTATTCAAATTTATGCCCCAATCACTAAGCCCAAAGATGATAAAATTGAAGAATTCTACAAATTCTATCTGAAATTGATTACACATACAATCAAGATACACTAACAATTACTGGTGATTGGAATGCTAAAGTTGGAAATAAAGAGAATGGATCAGTAGTTGGAAAATATGGCTTTGGTGACAGAAACCATGGTAGCAATATCATGATAGAATATTGCAAGACTAATGACTTCTATAACCTGCAATATGCAGATGATACAACCTTGCTTGCTGAAAGTGAAGAGGAGTTAAAATATTTACTGATGAAGATCAAAGAGCACAGCCTTCGGTACGGATTACACCTCAATGTAAAGAAAACAAAATCCTCACACTGCACCAATAAAAAACATTCTTATCAACGGAGAAAAGACTGAAGTTGTCAAGGACTTCATTCTTCTTGGATCAACTATCAATACTCACGGAAGCAGCAGTCAAGAGATCAAATGACGTATTGCATTAGGCAATATGTATGCGAAAGCTGGACAGTGAATAAGGAAGACCATAGAAGAATTGATGCCTTTGAGATATGGTGTTGGTGGAGAATATTGAAAGTGCCATGCAGTGCCAAAAGAACAAACACATCTGTGTTGGAAGAAGTGCAGCCAGAGTGCTCATTGGAGGCCAAGATAACCAAACTTCGTCTCTCATACTTTGGACATATTGTCAGGAGGGACCAGTTGTTGGAGAAGGAAATCATGTTTGGTAAGGTGGAGGGTCAGTAAAAAAGAGGAAGACCCCAATGAGATGGATTGGCCAAGTGGCAGCATTGAAGGACTCAAGCATGGCAACAATAGTGAGGGTGGCCCAGGATCGGGCAGTGTTTCATTCTGCTGTGCATAAGTTTGCTATGGATTGGTACCAACAAGATGGCACCAAACATCAACAACAACAACAATGACTTCTTTATTATAAATACTTTTCAACAACATAAATTGTGACACTGACCTCACCAGATGGAATCCACAGGAATCAAATTGACTACCTCTGTGGAAAGAGATGATAGAGAAGCTCCATATCATCAACCAAAACAAAGCCAGGAGCCAGCTGTGGAATAGACCATTATTTATTCATATGCAAGTTCAGACTGAAGCTGAAAAAAATTAAAACAAGTCCACGAGAGCCAAAATATGACCTTGAGTTTATTCCACCTGAATTTATATACCATCTCAAAAACAGATTTGATAACCAAAGACTAGAGGAGTTGCGGAGTGACATCAAGAACATCATACATGAAGAAAGTAAAAGGAAAGGAAGAAAAGGTAAAAGAAGATATCAAAAGACAATCAGAAACCGACTTTTTTTTTTTTTAATTTTTTTTGTGTGAATTGCGTGCAGTTTACATGGGAGAACATCGGTTTTGCATTATACTATCGTATTTTGTTTCACTGCAATGATTACAATCCTCTCCGTGTATCATAATTCAAGAGTATTTGCTTCTACTTGTCTGTTTTTTGGGGTTTTTTTTGTATGTGAAACTTACTCTTGAACATAGAGAAACTAAAGTTACTGGAAGAAATGATAAAATAAAAGAGTTTAACAGGAAATCTCAATGGTCAGCTCTGGAAGACAAAATTGAACTTTGTAACAAAATGTGCAAAGACCTGGCATTAGAAAACCAAAAGAGAAGAACATATTCAGCATTTCTCAAGATGAATGAACTGAAGAAAAATTTCAAGCCTCAAGTTGTGGTAGTGAAGGATTCTATGGGTAAAATATTCAAATGATGCAGGAAGCGTCAAAAGAAGCTGAATACAGAATCACTGTTCCAAAAAGCACTGGTCAACATTCAACCATTTAAAAAGGTTGCGTATGATCAAGAACTGAGATACAGAAGGAAGGTATCATATGGACAAGAACCAATGATACTGAAGGAAGAAGTCCAAGCTACCTGAAAGCACTGGTTAAAAACAAGGTCCCAGAAAGAATGGAACACAAACTGAAATGTTTCAACAAACTGATGCAGCAATATGAAGAAATCTGGAACACAACTACCTGGCCAACCAACTGGAAGAGCTGCATATTTGTGACCAATTTAAAGAGAGATGACCCAGCAGAATATGGAAATCATTGAACAATATCATTAATATACACATGCAAGTAAAATTTGGCTAAAGATAATTTTAAAAAGTTGCAGCAGGATATTGACAGGGAACTTCTAGAAATTCAAGTTAGTTCCTAGCTGAACGCAGAGAACACTAGATAGTTTACTTGTGCTTTATTGACTATGCAAAGGCTTTTGACTGTGTGGATTATGAAAAGCTATGGATAAAAGTGAAAAGAAGGGGTATTCCAGAACACAATTGCATTCATGAGGAACCTGTATAGACCAAGAGATAATTTGGTACAGAAAAAGGAGATACTGAAAGGTTAAAAATCAAGAAAGGTACACACTAGGGTTATATTCTTTTACCATACTTATTCAATCTGTGTGCTTAACAAATCCAAGAAGCTGAAGTACATGAAGAAGAACAAGTAATCAAGATTTTATTTAGATTCATAATCAATGCTCATGGAAGCAGTAAAGAAATCAAAGGATGCAATACATTGGCAAATCTGCTGCACAAGACTTCTTAAAATTGTTAAAGAGCAAAGATGCCAGTTTGAAGATTAAAGTGCACCTGACTCAAGCCATGGTATTCTCAATCACCTCATATGCGTGTGAAAGTTGGACAACGAACAAGGAAGACCAGAGAAGAATCGGTTCAGCAACATTATGGTGTTGGCGAAGAATGTTGAAAGTATCATGTACTGAGAGAAGAACAAACAAATCTGTATTGGAAGCAGTACAGTCAGAAAGCTCCTGAGAAGTGAGATGCATCATGTTTCATAATTTGGACAGACTGTCATGAAGGTCCAGTACCTGGAGGAGTGCGTGCTTGTTGAAGGGGAGGGTCAACAAAAAAGAGAGAGACCCTCAATGTGATGGATTGACATAGTGGCAGCAACAATGGGTTCAAACATAGCAACAACTGTGAAGATGGTACAGAACCAAGTAAAGTTTCCTTTTGTTGTACATGGGTCATTATGAGTAGGAACTGACTTGACTGCACCTGACAACGACAACATGACAGAATATTATGAACAACTGTACAGCAAAAATCCAGTTCAACTAGATGAAATGGACAAATTCTTAGAAACACATAACCTACATTTCCTACTCAAGAAAGAAAGTCTCATCAGACTCGTAAGAAGAGATCGAATAAGTGACCAAAAGCCTCCTAACAAAATGTTCTGGACCAAATGGCTTCAGTAGGGAATTCTACCAAACAGTGAGAGGAGAATTGGCACCAAGACAACTTATACTCTCCGATAAGAAGCAAACATAACCTGGGTATCCAAGCCAGGCAAAGACGTCAAAAGAAAATAAAACTATTATGAATAGAGATTTAAGCATCATCAACAAAATCTAGCAAATAGAATCCAATAGCATATTAAAAGACATAGACCAAGGCATTCATTTCAAATACCTTCGTTAGAAAGCATAAGAGATGATTATACACATGGACCTCACCAGATGGAGTACATGGAAAGCAAATTGACTACATCTGTGGAATAAGACGATGGAAAAGCTCCATATCATCAGTCAAAACAAGGCCAGGAGCAGATTGCTCAAATGCAAATTCAGTCTGAAGCTTAAGAAAATGAAAACAAGACCACGAGAGCCAAATATGACTTTGAATATATCCCACCTGAATTTAGAGATCATCTGAAGAACAGATTTGATACATTAATACTAAAGACCAGATCCAGGAGAGTTGTGGGATGACATCAAGAACATCTATGCAGAAAGCAAAAAGTCATTAAGAAGACAAGAAAGAAGGAAAAGATCAAAATGGATGTCAGAAGAGACAATGAAACTTGCTCTTCAGCATAGTGATGCTACAGCAAATGGAAGAAATAAGGAGGTACAAGAGCTGAACAGAAAATTTCAAAGGTCAGCTCGAGGAGACAAAGTCAAATATTACAACAAAATGTGTAAAGATATGGAGTCAGAAAACCAAAAGGAAAGAACAAGCTCAGCATTTCTCAAGCTGAGGGAACTGAAGAAAAAAAAATTCAAGGCTTGATTTAATTATTGAAGGATTCTCTGGGCCAATTATTGAATGATGCAGAAAGCATCAAAAGAAGATGGAAAGAATACACAGAATCACTGTACCAAAAGGAAATGGTTGATATTCAACCATTGCAAGAGCATATGATCAAGAGCCAATGATACTGAAGGAAGAAGTCCAAGGTGTATTGAAGGAATTGGCAAAGAACAAAGCACCAGGAACTGATGGAATAAAAACTGAAATCTTTTAAGAAACTGAAGCAGCACAGGAGGCACTCAGTCATCTCTGCCAAGAAATTTGGAAGACAACTATCTGGCTGACTGACTGGAAGAGATTTGTATCTGTGCCCATTCCAAAGAGAGGTGACCAACGGAATGCAGAAATCATCAGACAATCTCTTTGATAACCCATGCGAGTAAAATTTTACTAAAGGTAATACAGAAATGGCTGCAAACATACATTGACAGAGAACTTCCAGAGGTTTAAGCTGGATTCAGAAGAGGGCATGGAATGAGGGATATAATTGCTGATATTCAATAGACTTTTGCTGAAAGCAGAGAATATCAGAAAGATGTTTACCTGTGATTAATTGACTATGCAAAGGCTTTCGATTATAAGCTATGGACAACATTGCATATTACGAGTATTCCGGAACACTTAATTGTGTTCATGAGGAATCTGTACATGAACCAAGAGGCAGTTGTTCAAACACTGAATGGTTTAAATTAAGAAAGGTGTGCGACAGGGTTGTGTTCTTTCACCATACTTATTCAACCTGTATGCTGAACAAATCATCCGAGAAGCTGGGTTATATGAAGACAAACATGCCATCAAGATTGGAGAAAGACTCATTAAAAACCTACGATATGCAGATGATACAACCTTGCTTCCTGAAAGTGAAGAGAACTTAAAATACTTACTGATAAAGATCAAAGACCACAGCCTTTGGTATAGATTGCATCTCAATGTAAAGAAAACAAAAATCCTCATCATTGGACCAATAAACAACATTCTTATCAATGGAGAAAAGATTTAAGTTGTCAAGGACGTCATTCTTTTTGGATCAACTATCACGGAACAGCAGTCAAGAAATCAAATGATGTATTGCATTAGGCAAATCTGCTGCACAAGCCCTTTTTAAAGTGTTGAAGAGCAAAGATTGAGGACTTAGCTTGAGGACTAAGGTGTGCCTTAGGATTTTCAATAACCTTATATGCATGCGAAAGCTGGACAGTGAATAAGGAAGACCATAGAAGAATTGATGCTTTTGAGTTATGGTGTTGGAAGAGAATATTGAAAGTGCCACGGGCTACCAAAAGAACCAACAGATCTGTGTTGGAAGAAGTGCGGCCAGAGTGCTCCTTGAAGGCCAGGATGGCCAAACATTGTCTCTCATACTTCATACATATTGTCAGGAGGGACCAGTCGCTGGAGAAAGATATCATGTGTGGTAAGGTGGAGGGTCAGAGAAAAAGAGGAAGACTCCCAGTGAGATGGATTGGCAAAGTGGCAGCATCAATGGGCTCAAGCATGGCAACAATTGTGAGGCTGGCCCAGGACCAGACAGTGTTTTGTTGTATTTTGCATAGTGTCACTATGAGTGGTATCAGCTCAATGGCACCTAACAACAACAACAACCAATGGCACATGGGATTTATTCCAGGAACACAGGGATGATTCAGCAGTAGAAAATCAATCATCTACCTACAGAACAAGGGAAAAGAACCACCAGATAATCTTTATCAATGCAGCAAAAGTATTTGATAAAATACTATACCCTTTCTTGATGAAAACTCTAAAGGAAATAGGAATACAATGGAAAACTCCTCATTTCAGGACACATATAAAAGGACAACATCCAACATTATACTTAAATGAAAAAGACTGAGAACTTTCCCTTTGAAACTGGGAACAAAACAAGAGTTTCTGTTCTCACCACTTCTAGTACAAATCGCATTGCGCACCTTAAGGTCAACAGTTTGAAACTATCAGTTGTTCTGCATGAGAAAGATCAGGCTTTCTGCACCCGTAAAGATTTACAGCCTCAGAAACTCTGTACAGGGTTGCTATGGGTCGGAATCCACTTGATAGTACTTAACAACAACAACGACATTCAGTATTGTATTAGAAATGCTGGCAAAAACAGTAAGTCAAGAAACTTAAATAAATGTATCCAGATTAGAAAAGAAGATTATTGCTATTCATGGATGATATGATCCTGTACATAGAAAAGACCACCAAACATAAAAAAAATGCAGTGTTATTAATCATCAGAGAGACCCAAATCAAAACCATAATGAGATGCCATTTCACTCCCACTAGGAGTCCTGGTGTGGTGCTGTGGGTTTATGCACTGGACTGCAGGCTCAGTTCAAACCACAAAGTTGGTGGTTCAAGCTTATCAGCTGCTCCTTGGAAACCTATACAGGGACACTATGAGTCAGAACCGACTCGATGGCACTTAACAAGGATGGCTAGAAGAATTGATGCATTTCAGATATGGTGTAGGAGAATGCTAAAAAGACCATGGACTTCCAGAAGGTAAACAAATCTAAGTTGGAAGAAATGCAGCAAGAACGCTCCTTAGAATCCAGGATGGTAAAACTTTGTGTCTCATATTTCATACATGTTTATTAGGAGGGACAAGTCCCTGGAGGACTTCATGCTTGGTAAAGTGATGGGTCAGCGAAAAAGAGGAAGACCCTAAACAAGATGGATTGGTACAGTTGCAGCAGCAATGGGCTCAAGTGTAACAACTGTGAGGATGGCATAGGACCAGGCCAATGTTTCATTCTGTTAGGCAAAGGGTTGCTATGAGATAGAACCGAACAACAGCACCAAACAAAAATAGCTAAAACATTTTTTTAAAAAGGAAAAAAACAAATATTTCCAAGGATGTGGTGAAATTGGAACCCTTCATTGCTGGTGAGAATAAAAAATGGTAGAACTGTTGTGGAAAACAGTGTGGCAGTTCCTGGGGGTGGGGTGGGAACTCCAAAAAATACCCAACTAAAACTAGAACTACAATATGACACTGAAAAAGGAAGATCATAGAATACTCAGTGCATTTGAAGTATGGTGTTGGGGAAGAATTAAAAGTACAATGAACTGCCAGAAGAACAAATAAATCTGTCTTGAAAGAAGTACAGCCAGAATGCTCCTTAGAAGCCAGGATGGCAAGACTTCATCTCATATTTTGGCCATGTTATCAGGAGGGACTAATCCCTGGAGAAGGATTCTTGGTAAAGCGGAAGGTAAGTGGAAAAAAAGAAGACTCCCAAGATGGACTGACACAGTAGCAGCAGAAATGAGCTCTAGCTTAACAATAATTGTGAGGATGATGCAGGACCGGGCAATATTTTATTCTGTTGTACACTGGGTTGCTCTATGTTGGAACTGACTCAAAGGATCTAACAACAACAAAGAATGTCTGCCTTGAGTATTCTATTCTTTCAAGATCTATCAATATGGGATCAAACTGACAACAGTAACTTAAAAGATTAGACAGGAACCTCAGTGGGCAGTGAATTTATGTTAATGGGGAAGAGACGACTCAGAAAAACAGCATGCAGATTATAAAAGTTGGAGGATGTAATCACTATCACTAAGTGATACATGGAGAAATTATTGAATTGGTTGTATTTTTCTCAACAACAACAACAGTTCTGCTTTGGCAATATATCCTCTACTTTCACTGACATACAAGTAGAAGCAACTTCCTGCCTTACTTTAGGGTTGTTACTAGAAAGTCTGCACCATCACGAAAATGAAGAGCAATAAAAATATTTTTCCAAACTTAAATGTCTTGAGGTTCAATGATGAATCAGTTTGGTTACTCTTCTCATCAATGCAATTCTTTCTATGATCTGACTTTAAAGTTTCCAGTTCCACTTTTAAAAAAATCTTCAACATGGCATGTCATGCACTGATCCACATCCCAACTTTGCTCTGCTATTCATCTGCTTTTCTACAGCTTTCCTGAACAATTCTAACCAGTTCTACTTTTGCATGTTAAAGACACCACAAACATGTATAAAGCCTAGTACAAGAAAATGTGCATATAAACAACTTACCTGAGATGTGTTCATTTTCTGTTGCTCTTAGAAGCGTGTAGAGAATTGTAAAGGACAGCCTGGAAAGAGGGAGTAGTAAAAAAAAAAAAAAAAGAGGAAAGGAATTATAAGAGGTCTGGTCAGCTCCTATAATCAAATCCCTAAAAGTCAATGATGCTAGAACAAACACGTCTGTGTTGGAAGAAGTATAGCTGGAGTGTTCATTAGAAACCATGTTTCATGCCTCGTATTTCAGACACATTATCAGGTGGGACCAGTCCCTGGAGAAGAACATCATGCTTGGTAAAGTGGAGGGTCAGAGACAAAGAGGAAGACCCCCCAGTGAGATGCATTGGCACTGGCACGGTGGTAGCAGCAGTGGGCTCAAGCGCAATGACTGTGAGGATAGCACAGGACAGGGCAGTGTTTTGTTCGTGTGTGCATAGGGTTGCTATGAATCGGAACTGACTTGATGGCATCTAACAACAGCAACAAACATCTCCTCACGCCTGCTGGAAGAAGGCTTCCCCATGGGGAATTGTTTCTCAGACCACTGAGAAGGGGCAGGTAGCACCACAGGAAAGAAGCACCTCCTATGTACATCTCTACCTGGTCACGGGGGCTTAATCTTTCTCCTTTCATAAACAGAAAAAAATTCCCTATTGATTTACAAACAATTTATATCCAACCTACCAAAAATTACAATAAAAATATCTATTAATATTATTTATACCTTGAGTTAGAAAATCAATAGAAAATTGAAAACAAAAGATGGTATACTGAGAGTTATCTTTTAATCTTTTTATTTTAACTTCGTTGCAGTTTCTTAGAAAAACTTTTAGAAGAGACACTTCTGAAGACTTGCCTGTTTTAGAGTGAATTGTTGTTAAGTGCCATCAAGCTGGTTCCAACTCATAGTGACCCTGTATAGGGTTTCCAAGGAGAAGCTGGTGGGTGGGTTTGGACTGCCAACCTTAGAGTGGACTTTTTGCTCCTAGTTCTGTCCTGTGTGACCCTGGACAAGTCACTATCTCAGACCTAATTTTTTTTTTTTTTTAAGTTTTATTGTGAATTATGTGACAGTTTACATGGGAGAATATTAGTTATACACCCATCTTATCGTATATTGTTTCATTGCCATAGTTACAATCCCCTCAACGCATCACCAATCAACATCCTAAAAGCTTGCTTGCCCCCCACCCCTTCCTCCCTGGGTCCTGAGTCCCCAGCTGCTCCATCTCTCCACATCATCATCTCTGCCTCCATCTCAGGGATCACTGCCTATCTGGGTAGGGTTCCACTCTCTGCTCTTCTCCCTTCATGGTTCCAGGGAACCTCCACTCCTAGCCTGCAAAGTTAATCACTCCCCTCCTTGCCACAAAATATCCCCTTTTACATTTACAACCTTCACAATCAGTCCTGGTAACAATTATTCACCCTTGCATCACAAAAGACCTATCCGCATTTCCTTTAATCAGTACTGCCTAGACAGATTGGATACTACTCAGTGGAGAGTCTACCTTCCTCCATGCCCTCTTGAAAGCTTGTAAGTCAGTCACTCCTTTCCTTTGTAGCCCCCCCATTTTGGGTAGCCAATGTCTAAGTTGTCCATCCCTGTCTACTCTGTGTATGGTGGGGGTGGTAATGATCCCTGCTGTGAAGATTTGTTCCCTCTTTTGAGCTACTGCATCCATAGGTGTAGGCCAAATTCATCAAATTGTTTCAGGTTAGTCTTTTTTTTTTTTTCTCTTCTTTCTTCTAGTTGAGTTCTGATCACCCAGTCATTGAGGCTAGGTCAAATGAGTATTATCTGCAAGTGTGGGTGCTCTTGTGGATATGCCTGCCCTCTCTTCTTATCCACTGGACACTTCACCCTCCACTCCAGCCCTCCATGGTTATGTCACTGACTCTGGGCCCAAAAGTCCCCAGGTATTGCCACACTGTTGGCCAACCAGGTCTCCACCTGGGTTCACCAAAGTCTATTGACCATTGTAGGGCTTAGCTCGCAGCCTTATAGTTGTTTTTCCCTCACTTCCCCTTGTTGCTGGCGAACGTGGTCACCCACTGAGTCTTAGTCTTGGAAGGGGGTTTACTCTGAGGGGACTCGACCCCTTGCCCTGATGTCTCCTGGGTGGGCAACTTGCTTGTTCTTGTAGTAATTGGTCGGTTCAGACCTAATATTTTAAATTAAATATTTCAAAATCAGAAATAGAAATCCTTTCCTGTACTATCACTTTGTGATTCTACAGTTTGGGTTAGAGTCCTGGTGTGGCACTGTGGTTTAATGTGCTGAACTGCAGAGTCAGTGTGAACCACCAGGTTGGTGGTTCAAGCTCATCAGTCACTCCTCGAAAACCCTATATGGAGTCACTAGGGTTGGAACCGACTCTATGGCACTTTACAACAACATTTGAGTTAGAGGGAGCCTCAGAAAATCTTTGATGCCACTTGTGGTAATACAAATGTTATTAGAGTGTTCAGAACCTGGAAATAGAAGAAATAGAACTTTGGGCTTCCTTAGCTCTCGCTGGTTATGCCTTCCCTGGAAACTGCCTCAGCAGCCTCCAGTGAGGAGGCTTTTCCTCTGCAGCGTAACAGCCACTCATCCCTTTTAACCCCAGAATGGTCCACAGTGTAGTATCACACATTCTGCAATGGTTTCTGGACACAACAATATCACCAAGTTTGAATCACTCTGTGCAGGGGAATCAAGAAGTGCTGGTAGTCATGTAAATCAGGACCTGCTCTTTTCTGGGTTCTTCTAACTCTATTTTGTGAGATGAGCTGTTCTTCCAGGTGGACCTTCTATCCCCGGGGCACCCTCTTTCCTGCTTCCTAAGAGCTACTTTGTTCCAGGTATGGAATCTGTGCCTGAAACACAAATTTGCTCTAGTAGAAAACATCATTTACAGAGGATAAGTATGAGGTTGGTGGTTAAAGCCCACCATCTGCTCCCTAGGAGAGAGATGAGGCTTTCTGCTCCCACAAAATATTTAAGTCTTAAAAACCCTATACAGGGCCACTTTGAGTTGAAACCAACTCCACAGTACTTAACAACAATAATCATCTACAGCCATTTTCAACCTCAGCACAACTGAATTTTTTAACTGTTGTAGGGTGCTGACCATGCATTGCAAGATGTTTAGCAGTATTTCTGGTCTTTACTTACTAGATACCAGAAATACCCCTCTACAGTTGTGACAACCAAAACATGTTTCTAGAAAACCTCAGGGAGCTAAATTGGCACCACCTGAGAACCACTGACGTAGGGTCTTCAACCTGATTCCCTTGGAATTTATTATAACTTTGTGATCCATTACTGTAGCCACTAGCCACAGCTGACTATTGAAATACGGCTTGTGCCATATGTGGAAATAACAAATTAGATGTAACCGGTTAAAAATATATTCTTGAAATTAATTTCACATTTCTTTTCTGTTTTTACTATGGCTACTAGAAAATTTCAGGAGCTCTGGTAGCGTAGTGGTTACGAATCGGGCTGCGAACCGCAAGGTCAGCAGTTCGAAACTACCATCTGTTCCACGGGAGAAAAATGAGGCTTTCTGCTCCCGTAAATATTTACAGCCTCGGAAACCTTGTACAAGGGTTGCTATGAGTCAGAACCGACTCCACGGCACATAACAACAACTAGAAAATTTAGACGCTCTGGTAGCAAAGTGGTTACGAGTAGGGCTACTAATCTCAAGGTCATCAGTTCAAAACTACCAGTCGTTCTGCGGGAGAAAGATGAGGCTTTCTGCTCCCATAAAGCTTTACAGCCTAGGAAACCCCATGCAGGGTGGCTATGAGTCGGAACCAACTCCACAGAACACCACCACTAGAAAATTTAATATTACTTATATGGCTTACCTTATCTTTCTACTGGACAGCACTGTGCTAGAATATCTAACATGTCTTTTGAAGAGAGACAGGCGGAGCGGAAGCCTCAGCTGATCCACGGACTCTAGAGAGATGATAAAAATCCTAGAAAAATAAGTATATTGGCCGCAAGGTGAGATTCTAGCTACATTTTCTTCACAATCCTAGGGATTTGGTGATAATTCCCTCCAAATACTGTGAATTTTAGGCAAATTAAGATGTTAAAAACAGACTGATTTGGGGAGTGTAGCATATCTGTGTTTTTATATCGTAGCTTCCTCATCCTTGGGACCTTGGGTACATTATTACACACACCCCAACCCGTTTTCTTCTTGTTTTTAAGACATGAGATTATACCATAAGTAAGGTGATTGAGAGGAAATAAAATACTAAATGAAAAAAACAAAGTGTCATTTTATAATGGGAGTCGACATTTACACATTGCTTACTGACTGACTTATCTCTCAGGACAGCGTCACTAAGTTTTTTTCTTTCTTTCTTTTACTAATATCCTTTTCTGGAGTCCTGGCATGGCGCTGTAGGATAAGCATTGGGCTGCTGACTGCAAGGTCCAGCTGTTCAAACCCACCACCAGCTCCTTGGAAAACCTATACAGGATCGCTGAGTTAGAACCGACTGGACGTCACTTGACAACAACACCATCCGTTTCTTAAGAGAAACCTGTTGTTAAGTGTCGTTGAATAAGTACCTACTCACACCGACCCTATGCACCATAGAAGCAAACACTGCCTGGACCTGGGCCAACCTCATAATTGTTGCTACACTTGAGCACAAACAAGGCTGTTGCCACTGTGCCAATCCATCTCGTTGGCGGTCTTCCTCTTACCCAAGTAACAGCTGGAATTTAGCCGAGTTTCTGAATCCAGAACCCCGGCTCTCGCAACAGCTCCACGGTGCGCGTTTTCCAGTGGGTTCACGTTCCACTCTCAGGCGCGCATTCTCCTCCTGCCGCCTGCATTGGCTTTGGAGGTTGGGCAGCAGGCTGGGCCCCGCCCACGGTCCCACAATGGGCACCTCCACCAGTCAAAGCTGCAGTCCTACCTGTGCTCCAGGAGCATGCTAGCCAGGGGCTTGCTCCTACAGGTCTTTCCCAGGCCGGGCACCAGCATGTGGGCTGGGGATTCGCCTAAGGAATTTCCAGGACTTCCCTTTCTCGCCCCTCGAGTGTAAATGGGGACCTTTGCTAGTTGACAGGTCACTCAGTGCTCTGTGTCCTGGCTCTCGCCTAAAGTGCGCAAACCTCCTAACCCGCGGGAATGGAGAGGGCTGAAAGCAGAAAGGAAAGGGAGGGAGGAAAGGGGGAGTCTACGAAACTGCACATGCGTGTAGAGAGCATTGACTACAATTTTACTGCGGGGAGATTCAAGACTACGTTTCCTACAATTCACCGCGCTGCTGCAGTCACTTTTTTCTCTCGCAAGCTTTAGGAAGTTAGAAGCTATTGCCAAAGGCAGTCTGGTTTAATACCTGGAGCTCCTGTCCTCCTAGAGCTCCCAGAGATTGTGGGTTAGACTTTATCACATGCATTAGATCCTGGTTTAAAAAAGCAAGAGTCACAGACATTTCAAAACAATTGGGGGAAACTTGTGTACACTGACTTCTTGTTAACAGCCATGGAGTCGGTTCTGATTCACACCGGCCTTGTATAGGGTTTACAAGGAGCGACTTGTGCGTTTGAACTGCCAACCTTGTGGTTAGCAGTCCAGTACTTATCCTACAGCACCACACCCAGACTCCATCTACTGGCATTATAAATATTAAGGAAAATTAATGCTACTTTTGTTTAACAAATTGGACTCAGAGAGGAAGTCCAAAGTGCATTGAAAGAAGTGGCAAAGAACAAGGCACCAGGAATTGATGGACTAAAAATTGAAATCTTTCAGGAAAGTGAGGCAGCACAGGAGGCACTCACTCATCTCTGCCA
>NW_006408625.1:6583986-6586969 GCF_000296735.1 Chrysochloris asiatica
CTATGAGTCGGTTCCGACTCGATGGCACCTGACAACAACAACAACAAGGTTATTTTTTTAGAAATACAAATCAAAGTAGGATTGTAGTGTTTCACAACTCAGTGAGTTAGTTCTCCAGTTGTCTTCATATAATCCACTTTCTCAGATTATTTCCTCAGCATACAGATTGAGTAAGTATGGTAAAGCGATACAACCCTGACACTTATCTTTCCTGATTTTAAACCATCTATGTTCCAACTACAGTTCTGTTTCAGCTATTGCCTCTTGGTCTGTGTACAGTTTCCTTATGAGCACGATGAACTGTTTTGAGATACCAATTCTTTGC
This sequence comes from Chrysochloris asiatica, assembly GCF_000296735.1. Classification (NCBI taxonomy): domain Eukaryota; kingdom Metazoa; phylum Chordata; class Mammalia; order Afrosoricida; family Chrysochloridae; genus Chrysochloris; species Chrysochloris asiatica. The sequence goes on from NW_006408625.1 coordinate 6,584,312, forward strand.
AATGCTATGCAAAGACCTTTGACTGTGTAGATCATAACTAGACTTTTCATAGTCAATAAAGTACTGGTAAGCATCCTTCTGGCCTTTTCTGCTTTCAGCCAAGATCCCTCTGACATCAACAATGATATCCCTCTTTCCATGTGCTCATCTGAATCTGACTTTAATCTCTGGCAATTCCCTGTCAATGTACAGTTGCAACAATTTTTGAATGATCTTTAGGAAAATTTTACTTGCATATGATATTAATGATGCTGCCTAATGATTTCTGCATTCTAAAGTAGAATTGTAGTGTTTCACAACTCAGTGAGTTTGGGGAATGGGCACAAATATAGATTTCTTCCAATCAGTTGACCAGGGAGCTGTCTTCCAAATTTCTTGGCATACAGGAGTGAATGCCTTCAGTGCTGCATCAGTTTGTTGAAAGATTTCAATTTGTATTCCATTAATTCCCAGAGCCTTGTTCTTTGCCATTGCCTGCAGTGTACCTTGAACTTTTTCCTTCAGTACCATTGGCTGTTCACCATATGCTATCTCTTGAAATGGTTGAATAGCGTCCATTTCTTCAGTGACTCTGTGTATACACTCCATCTTCTTTTTATGCTTTCTGCATCATTAAATATTTTTCTGATAAAATTCTTCAATATTTCAAGTCAAGACTAGAAGTTTGTTCTTCCCTTTTGGCTTTTTAACGCCCAGGTTTTTGCACATTTTATTACAATACTTGATTTTGTCTTCTTGAGCTGCCCTTTGAAAATTTCTGTTCAGCTGTTTACCTCATGTTTTCCATTTGCTTTAGTATCTCTACACTGGAAAGCAAGTTTCAATCTCTTCTGACATCCATTTTGGCCATTTCCTTCTTTCTTGTGTACTTAATGGCCTTTTGCTTTTTTCCTGTATGATGTTCTTTTTTTTTTTTTTTTTTTTTTAACATTTTATTTTGAATTGAGAGGTTTACAGACATCATCAGTTTTACATTCAACAAATCATACTTTGTTTCAGCTCACTGATTACAATGCCCTCCAAGCAACAACATTTATCCCTCTTCCTCTCTGTGGTTTCTATTTGCATTTCACTGACATTTCCCATCTCTTCTCAACTTTATCCTTAGACAAATGTTACTTTTTTTATCTTGAATGGTTGATCATTCCATGGTGAGCATACCTTACTAGTGTTAAAAGTTGGGACATGAGAGTGAATTCCTTTTCAGACCCAAAAGGTGGCTGAGGACCATTGTCTCAGGTTCCTCTAGTCTCTTACTGACCAGTGAGCCCAGATATTTTTCTTTGAATTTTTATTAATAATTTAAAATTATGTTCCACATTTTCCTCACTTTTTCTTTGACCTTCTAATGGGATCGCTTTCAGAGTCATTGGTAGTGGTAGCTGGGCACCATCTAGTTCTTCTGGTGTAGGAGTCGTGGACACTGAGGTTTACATGTTGCATTAATCCTTTGTACTAATTGATTCTAAGCATCTTCAGTTCTCATCACTCTTCTTTCTTCCTCACATGGAGAGACCAATGTTGTTGTTGTTATGTGCTATGGAGTTGGTTCCGACTCCTACAAACCCTGTACAGGGTTTCCAAGGATGTAAATCTTTACAGGAGCAGAAAGTCTCATCTTTCTCCCACGGAACAGCTGGTAGTTTCAAATTGCTGACCCTGAGGTTAGCAGCCCAATTCATAACCACTATACTACCAGAGCTCCTAGAGAGACCAATAGCTGCCCCTTAATGGCTGTTCATTAGCTTTTTTTTTTTTTTTTTAAGGTTTTTATTGTGGATTGAGTGAAAGTTTTCAGGGCACATCATCGGTTTCACATTCAAACATTCATATACCTTGTTTCATTACATTGATTATAATCCCCTCCACATACCATCAGTTAACAGAGTTTCTCTATATCCTTTTTAGCTTTTCTTGGTGGGGGGAGGAAACTTTGCCTTTTTGGAATTTACAGTCTCGGCTTTTAGGGAAGGTTTTTACATTTATCTGTGGGTATCCAGGGCTCATGTATGGAATTACTAACCAGCATAACTGAATAATAAGAAAAGGGACATTTTGCTATGTCTGCTAGGTGGCTAAAGTCTGATCCTCAGAGCCTATGGTTTGGACGGTCAGCAACGCTTGGGCCCACGGGGACTTGAACTCCTGACCGGGTCTGCACGGTCTGCATCAGATTCCCCCTTATTTATTATTTGTTTAAGGGACGCTGCCTGTCTTAGGCGGTTGTTCATTAGCTTTTAAGATCCCAGATACTCAGTAAAGTAGGATGTAGAACATTGTCTTTGTGGACTATATTATGCCAACTGACCATGGTGAACCCTGAGACTATGGTCTTGAACTCCCAATTCCAGGAACTCATTGCCTTAAGATTGTTGATAATATCAAAGATGTTTTCATCATGTAGCCCTCTGTATGTTCCACCACATTCATAGTTATTTGCAAGAAAGGTAAATACCCAGGTACAAATTATTATATTTGTAAGTATACGCCCACTCATGGATATTATCCTATCAAGAGCCAATGATACTGGAGGAACAAACAAGATGGCGGATCGGGTGGACGTATAGCAGAGAGTTCCGCCAACAACAACACAGAATACCCGACCAAGCAGCCTCAGGGGATGGTCCCAGAACTCTGAACCACATATAAAGGAATACT
>NW_006408625.1:6613168-6616324 GCF_000296735.1 Chrysochloris asiatica
GATTGAGTTCAGGATGATGATGCCACGTATGTCATTCTGTAGTGGTTGTCTGTTCTTGTTGGTTCTCAGTCCACAGAATTTCCTTTGGGATGTTTTTCATAGCAGAGTTGGCTTTGGCAAAATCCCTTAGCTTCTGTTTATCCTGGAATGATTTGATTACACCATCGTATTTGATTGAGAGCTTTGCTGATTAGAGGATTCTTGGTTGGCAGTTTTTTTTTCTCTCAGAGTTTTATATATATCTCCCCATTGCCTTCTTGCTTGCATGGTTTCTGTTGAGCGATCTGAACTTAATCTGATTTGCTTGCCTTTGTATGTTACACTTCTCTTTTCCCTACCTGTTTTCAGGATTCTATCCTTATCTTTGATTATTATATGTCTTGGTGATTGTCTTTTAGGGTCTATCCTTTCTGGGGTTCGATGAGCTTTTTGAATGCTTTTCACTTTTCATGTTATCTTTTCACTTTTCAAGAAAAGAAAATTTTCTTCCAGAAGCTCTTCAACTATCTCCTCTGTGGACTTGTGTGATTCTTCCTGTTTCAGAGTGCTGATAATTCTCAAGTTATTCCTTTTCATGTTGTCCAACATGAATCTTAGGCCTTCTTCAGATTTTGTTTTATCCTTTTTTGTGTTTGTTCATCTATCTTAGTAGTGTTGAGAGATTTATCTTCCAGCTCACTAGTTCTGAATTCTATCTCTTCAATTCTACTCCTTTACCCTTTTTGTGTATTGTCCATTTCTGATATTCAGGGCCAGCTGTGGCTGTTTGGTTTTAAGTGGAAACTGTCCCTTTAAATTTTAAGGAGATCTGTGTGCATGCGTACTAGAACCCTCCAAGGGTGGGGCTGGGGTGTACACTCGCTCAGGCACCCCTATAATCACCAGAATGGAGATGCACATATAGCGAGGGACCAATGAACAAATACCAAAAAAAAAAAAAAAAAAAGAATGTCCACACCTTTATCTCTTAAGCTCTGTCAGACATCCATGGCTGCTCTGATCCTTCTCCTACTTGGTCTCACCCAAGATGGCGGCTCCTGGAGCAGCTGAGCATCTTGAATTAGAAAGCAATGGATTTCTTGCTTCTGCTACAAATTCCCCTAGCTGTAAGCCCTTCAACCTTCTAAATATTCCTTTATATGTGGTTCAGAGTTCTGGCACCATCCTCTGAGCCTGCTGGTCTGGTATTCTGTGCTATTGCTGATGGAGCTGCACTTCTGCCTGAGCCGCCGTCTTATTTGTTCTCTGTTCATTCATTTTTATTGCTAAAAAGTAATCCATTGTGTGGACATTTAGTGAACAAACTAATTGACAGACACCTGATAGCCAATTTTTTTTCTTGAATGAAACCTCTATAAAAATATTCACATACAGGATGCTTTTATCTTGTTGGGGTTTTTTTCTTCTTCTTCAATTCTTTGGGATAAATATTTAAGAATAGGATTATTGAGTTATAGGATAAATCTGTATTTAATTTTATTAAGAAAAAACTGCCTGATTATTTTTACAAAGTGACTACATTATCCCACATGCAATAGTTGATTAACTTTTGCTCCATGTGCTTTCCAGCCATTGGCTGTTATTTTTTTTTAATAGCTCTTTTAATAGGTGTATAGTATTATCTAATTTTAATACATATTTATCTAATGGCCAATGATTTTATGGAGTCTTAGTGTGACACTCTGGTAGCGTAGTGGTTACGAATCAGACTGCGAACCTTAAGGTCAGCGGTTCAAAACTACCAGCCACTCTGCAGGAGAAAGATGAGGCTTTCTACTCCCATAAAGATTTACACCCTCGGAAACCCTGTACAGGGTCGCTATGGGTCGGAACTGACTCGACGGCACTTAACAACAACAACAACAAGTGTGACACTATGGGATAAAGCACTAGACCACAAGGTCAGTCGTTCAGTCAAGTTGGTTTCGACTCATAGTGACCCTGAAGTGGCTGGTGAATTTGAAGCACAAACCTTGTGGTTCAGATTGACCTTGCAGTCCAGTGCTTTAGCCCACAGTGCCACACCAGGACTCTTGGAAACTCCAAACAGGATTGCTATTAGTAGGAGCTGACTTGAAGGCACTTAACAATAATGATTTTATGCATCTTTTCATAGGTTTACCTGATATCTGTCTATCCATCTTCTCTGATGAAGTATCTGTTCAGAGTTTTTTCCTACTTAAACTAGTTGTTGTTTTCTAATGGTTGAGTTTTAAACGTTTTTCATATATTATAGATGTAATTCCTGTATCAGATATGTAACTTGCAAATACTTTCTCTCCAGTCTTTGGTTTGCCTTTTAATTATATTAACACCACTGAACACATTAAAGACCTTATTGATATACTTGATTTAGCAATAATTTCTTTTACAGATCATACATTTGGTGTAACATTTTATTTCTCAGTGTATTTCTCATTTTGAATTAATTTTTGTGTAAAGGGTGAGATATGTGTCAAGGGTAATTTTTTTGCATATGGAGATCCAATAGGTCTAGCACCATATCTTCTTTGAATTGCCTTATGTTATGTGCCTACTCTTGTACAAAGTATATTGTTTGGATTACTCTAGTTTTAGTCTTGAAATTTCAACTGTGAGTCCTTCAATTTTGTTCTTTTTCAGAACGTTTTGGCTATTCAAATTCCTCTACATTCCCATGCAAATTTTAGAGCCAGTTTTTCAATATCTACATCAGATTGTTGAGATTTTTATAGAATTGCATTGAATCTATACATCAAATATGGAAAAAGTGACTTTAGCAATACTGAGCCTTTCAATACATGAAAATGGTATTTTCTCCATTATTTAGATCTTGATTTCTTTCATCTGATTTATAGTTTTTAGCATACAGATCCTACACATAGTCTGACAGATGTATATACAAGCCAGATTTCCTTCCTTTCTTCCTCCATCTGCTCCTTGTGTTATTGTGAATAGATTCTTTTCAATGCCAAATTCTAGTTTTTCATTTACTTGTATATAAAAAAACATTGGCTTTCTCCCATAAATTTGCTAAACTTATTAAGCTCATTTTAGTTAAAGCAGATTAAAAAAAAAAAAAGACCATTGGGGATTTTTAAAAAAATGTTTTATTGTGAATTATATGATAGTTTACATGGGAGAACTTTAGTTTTACATTCATTCCATCGTATATCA
>NW_006408625.1:6618484-6641800 GCF_000296735.1 Chrysochloris asiatica
TACCTATAGTTTTATGTATTGCAAAGGCTCTGCAAGAAGCCTCGTTCACTGGGTACACTGTAGCCCCAATTTAGGTATTCCAATCAGTCATAAGCAGAAGACGGACTTACAAGCCTTCTAGTATGGTGTTTCTGACTATTCCTTTCTCTCCCTCTCTAGTGTCTACTCTATATTATAATGCAAGGGGAACCAAGACTAAAACAAACAAACAAACAAAAAACAGTCAAACATCTTAACATGATTCCCCTCCCCTCCCCAATTCCAACCATGACTCAATCCCTGTATCTCAGAGGTCTCATTGTTTTTTTTTTTTATATATATAAACACTCTTACCTTCTGCAAATTGGCATCAGTTTGTTTTTTTTCTTTTCAAACTTTTGCTTTCTATTTTTTGTTCTTGCCATATTTCACTGACTATGACATGTGGAATGATGTTGAAAATAAATACATCATTGCCTTGTCCCTGATGTTATAAAGCACTTAGCACCTCACTGCAGACTATTAGCTGTAGGCTTTCACAAATAAACTACATTGCTAGGTGCTGTTGAGATGGTTCTGACTCATAGCAACCCTATACACAACAGAACAAAACATTGTTAAGTCTTCCATCATCCTCACAATTATTGTTACATTTGAGCCCATTGCCACTGAACCGATCCACCTCATCACTGACGCTTCAGTTTACCAAGCATGATGTCTTTCTGTAACTACTTGTCCCTCCATATAAAATGAGAGATGGAAGTTTAGTCATCTGGTTTCTAAGGAGCATTCTGGCTGTACCTTCTTCCAACACCGATGTTTGTTTTTAGAGCAGTCCATGGTACTTTTAATATTCTTTTCTGACACCATAACTCAAATGCACCGATTCTCCCATGGTCTTCCTTATTTATTGTCCAACTTTCACATACTATGTGTCAATTGAAAATACCATGGTTTGAGTTACGAACACTTTAGTCCTCTAACTGGTATCTTTGTTTTTGAACGCTTTAGAGATCTTATGCAACAGATCTGCCTAATGCAATACATGATTTGATTTCTGCTTCCCTGAGTACTGATCCAAGCAAAATGAAGTTTTTAACAAGATCAATATTTTCTCTATTACCATGATGCTATTTTTTGGTCCAATTGTGAGAATTTCTGTTTTCTTTATACTGAGATACAACCCATTCTGAAGGCTATCGTCTTTGATCTTCAACGGTATTTTAGGTCTTGTTTCCAGCAAGCAAGGTTGTACCATTGCAGGTTGTTAATGAGTCTTCCTCCAATTCTGATACCACATTCATTCTTTTTCATATAATCCAGTTTCTCAGATTATTTGCTTAGCGTACATATTGAATAAATATGGTTTAAAGATAAAAACCTGGACCACACCTTTCCTGATTTTAAGCCATTCAATGTTCCCTTGTTTTGTTCTAATGAGTACCTCTTGGTCTAAGTACAGGTTCCCCATGAGCTCAATTAAGTGTTCTGGAATAGCCATTCTATGCAATGTTATCCAAAGTTTGCCATGATCTCACGGTCAAAAGCCTTTGTATAGTCAATATCACACAAGTAAACATCTTCCTGGTATTCTCTGCTTTCAGTCAAGATCCATCTGACATCAGCAATTATATCCTACCTTCCACATCCTCTTTGGAATCTGGCTTGTATTTCAGCAATTCCCTGTCAACGTACTGTTGCAACCTGTTTTGAATTATCTTCAGCAAAATTTTACTTTCATGTGATATTAATGATACTGTTCAATGATTTCTGCAGTCTAATAGGTCCTCTTTGGAATGAGCACAAATATGGACCTCTTCCAAACAGCTGGCCAGGTAGCTGTCTTCCAAACTTCATGGCATAGATGAGTGTGGGCTACCAGTGAGTGTTCCATCAGTTTGCCGAATTAGTCTATCAATTCCTGGAGCGTTGCTTTTGCCAAGTGCAGCTTGGACTTCTCCCTTCAGTGCCACTGTTTTTCTATTTGTTTTTGTTAATCATGTGTGACCTCTTGTAATGGCTGAACACTGATCATTTCTTTTTGGTAGAGTGACTCTGTATTCCTTCCATCTTCTTTTGATGTTTTCTGCACCATTCAGTATTTTGCCCATGTTGTTGTTGTTGATTTGTTTATTAGAAACATGGAGTCAGTTTCGACTGATAGCAACCCAGTGCAGGGTTTCCGAGGAGTGACTGGTTCAAACCCACCTTGCGGTCCAGTGTTTTATCTTACAGTGCCACATCAGGACTACATTTTGCCCATAGAATCCTTCAATATTACATGTCGAGGCTTGAATTTTTTCTTCAGTTCTTTTAGCTTGAGAAATACTGAGTCTGTTCTTCCCTTTCAATTTTCTAACTCCAGGTCTCTGCACATTTCATTATAATACTTGACTTTGTTTACCAGAGCTTCCTTTAGAAATTTTCTGTATATCTCTTTGCGTCCTGCTTTCTTCCATTTGCTCTAGCTTCTTTATGCTTGAGAGCAAGTTTCAGAGTCTCTTCTGACATCCATTTCAGTCTTATATTTCCTGTCTTTTTATTGATCTTTTGCTTTCTTCCTGTATGTTGTTCTTGTTGTCATCCTACAACTCTTCTGGTTTTCAGTTATCAATGTCTAATGCATCAAAAATGTTTCTAAATTCAGGTGGGGTATATTTAAGGTCATATTTTTACTCTCGTGGACTTATATTAATTTTGTTTGGCTTCAGCCTGAATATACACATAAACATTTGATGATCTGTTCCACAGTCTTCCTCTGGCCTTGTTTTGGCTAATGATACTGAACTTCTCCACGGTCTCTTCTCATAGATGTAGTCAATTTAAAACCTGCATATTTCTTCTGTGAGGTCTATGTATATAGCTGCCTTTTATATTTTTTAAAATGGATATTTGCAAAAAGTAGTTGGTCTTGCCAAATTCTATTATGTGGTCTCCAGCATCGTTTCTGTTACAATGTTACAATACTTTCTGGGTTCTTCCCTGTCCCCTCCCTTCAACTCCATTTTGTCTGTTTCTCCGCCCTAAGCTACAAAGCGCTCAGTTTAAAGGGCTACATGGCTTTTGATAGGCCAGAGGTAAACACCCCCAATGACCACATGGCTTTTGATAGGCCAGAGCTAAATCACCCCAGCAATGACCACTCCCTTTCTGTTGAACCTATATAAGACCACTCCCTTCCCGTTGACTTCCTCTTCTTTCTGCCCTTTCTCTCTTCTCTTCTGCCTCCTGCCTTCTCTCTCTGGCAGAGGTAACCTTCCTCACCCTGAATAAAAGTCTCTAGACTGGCCATCTGGTGTGTGGTATGGTTGATGAGCGGCACCGAGGTTTATTTTCCCTTTCAGTTTCTATCATAAAGGCCATATTTTCCAGCTCGTGGAGTTGAACTACCGACCTTGCAGTTCAAATGACTTTGCAGTATGATGCATTAGCCCACAGTGCCACACCAGGGCTCCAGAATATATTAGACAACCATTAAAAAAGATAAACATAGATAATGCATTTGTTATAGAGAAGTAGGAGTTGTAAAATCTAATTTACATAGCCACCTTATTAAAGTATATGAAAAAAATGTCAATGACAGGAATATTTTTCTTACTGAATATCATTTATCAGTACGAGTTAGGTTGTGAACCGCAAGGCCAGCAGTTCGAAACAACCAGCTGCTCCGCGGGAGAAAGATGAGGCTTTCTGCTCCCGTAAAGATTTACAGCCTTGGAAACCCTGTACAGGGTCGCTATGAGTCGGAATCGACTCCACAGCACATAACAACAACAACATTATTGAGTCAAGTTATTACTCCAACTGTGTATGTTGCCTTTGGTTATATAGTTGTTATGATAAAATGTGTTTCTAGCTATCTGTGTATCTATGCTACTAGTATATCAAATACAAGTAGTGTCATCCATGCTGGACAGGGTCCAGTAGAGCTTCCAGATTAAATCAGACTAGGAAGAAAGGCCTAGTAATTGACTTGGAAAATCAGTCTATGAAAACCTTATAGATCACAATAGATTATATTACGTGATATACTGCTGGAAAAAGAAGCCAAGTTGAAAAGATCATGAACATGGCATGGGACCAGGCATAACCATAAGGTTGCCACAAGACAAAATCAAGTCAACAGCAACCAATGGACATCTATTATCCATCCATCCATCTTCCTACCTATCATCTATCCATCCATCCATCATTATTGACAGAGACAATATGAAAGTATGTAGAGGTGGAAGCGGAGGAAGGGGATGGTAGAGCAGAGGGTAGGGGGCAGAAACATCATGGTTTGGGTATTGGGAAGGGGAATATACAAGACAGGGTAGAAGAACAAGGTAGAGTGGGGAACAGTGAGACAGGTTTGCTTGGGCTAAATGGGACAGAGGTAAATAGTGATACTTGTTCAACCTTAGAATGATAGGGCTCTGTGATATATCGAGGCATAGTCTGAAGAGGGGAAATAATGCTAAGATGCTTTACTGTCTTATGAACACTGGTTTCCCTTGTCTACTATTATAAAATAGACACTTGAGTGGGGTTGAAAGGAATGTCAGGAAATATTGTTACAGAAAACTTGTAAGCCCGTCTTCAACCTATAACTGACAGGAATACCTAGAAGGGTATCCTTGCCCAGTGAAATTGCCCAGTGAAATATGCCCCTTGTGGAGCCTTTGCAAAGTGTATAGGACTTTAGGTAGAATCCTGAACCCCATTCAGAACCTTCTGAGGCAGGACATTCCCACTAGAAAGGACAAGCTGACCAGCTTGGAACAGCTAGAGCAACAGAAGATACATCTTCAAAGAAACATCAGCAGGAAAAACCCAAAACAAAAATGGCAGTATGATTGGCTACAAAAATGAACAAGTTGTTCACTGGGAAGCCATCAAGGCAAGCAATCAAGTACCTTCAGGACAAACCCCCCTCCAAGACTGAAATTCAAAGGGAACACATGAACAGGCATGTAAGCTTCCTGGCGACCACATTGGTCTACTGGTGAGTGGAAGAGGGGGAAAGACAGCAATGAAGAAATGGACTGAGCATACTAATGTTCACAGCAGCACTATTTACAATAGCAAAAAGATATAGACAGCCTAAGTGCCCATCAATGGAAGAATGGATAAACAAACTGTGATACATACATACAGTGGAATATTATGCTACCTTGAAGAACAACAAGGAAGCTGTAATTAATCACATAACATGGATGAACCTTGAGTACATTATGTTGAGTGAAATTAGTCAGTTGTAAAAGGAGAAATACTTCATAGGACCATTATTGTAAAAGACTAAGAAAAAGAATCCATACTAAAATGGGGAGGGATTCTTTGCTGGCTACTGGGATGTGGGGGGTGGGGTGAGAGGAGTGAGGGGAAGGTGGAGCACAGGGTAGGGAATAGACACAGGATAGCCTGGGTGCTGGGGTGGGGTGGGGTGGGAGCACATTATACAATATGGGGGAGGGGACTGGAAGAACAAGGCAGATGGGAGAACAGTTAGACAGGTTTGCATGAGCTAAGTGGGACAGAAGTAAATAATGATGTATGCACCACCTTGGAAAAATTGGGCTCTGGACTACAAGGATTGTGACATGGTTTGAATGGGTAAAAGAGAAGAGATAATGTTAAGATGCCTGGCTGTCTTTTGAACGTTGGTTTCCCTTGAATACCGCTGTAAAATACACACTTGCGGGGGAGAGAAAGGAATAGCTACAAACATCACCATAGAAAGCTTGTAAGTCTGTCTCCAGCCTATAACTGATTGGAATACCTAAAATGGGGATAGAGCTTGCCCAGAGAAGGAGGCTTCCTGTGGAGCCTTTGTACTGCTTAAGACCATAGGTGGAATCTGGAATCTCATCCAGAATCTTCTGAGATGGGAAATCTCCACTTAGAAAGGACAAACAGACCTGCCTGGAGCGGCTAGAAGAACAGAAGATACTTCTTGAACGAAAGACCGGCAAGAAAAATAAAAAAACAATAACGGCAGTCTGACTGACTACTACAAGGAGCCATCAAGGCAAGTCGTTGGGCCCCCTAGGGCAAACCCCCTTCTAAGACTTAAGACACAAGAGGAATACATGAGTAGGCATGTGGTCCTGCTGGTGACCACACATTGGTCACTGATAAGAGGAAGTGGGGGAAAAACAGCCATGAAGTTGTGAGCTAAGTACGACCACATTCAATAGACTCCTGTGAACCCGGGTTGAGACCTGGTTGGCCAGCAGTATGGCAAGTCCAGGGGACTCCCGGGCCCAGAGACAGTGACATAGCCATAGAGGACTAGAACAGAGAGTGAAGCATCCAGCTGATAAGTAGTGAGGGGAGAAACACAAGAACACCTATACTTGCAAATAGTATCCACTTGACCTGGCTTCAATGGCTGGATGATCAGAACTTGACTAGAAGAAAGAAGAGGAAAAAAAGTGGAATTATACAATTTGATGAACTTGACCTGTACCTATGGATGTAGTAGCTCAAAAGAGGCAGCAAATCTTTAGAGCAAGGATCATTCCCAGCCCCTCGGTACACAAGGTAGACAGGGATGGGCAACTTAAGACACTGGCTATCCAAAGGCAAGCAGTGACTGACTTACAAGCTTTCAAGATGGAGCTTAGATCCAGAGGGTGCACAGGAAGGTAGAATCTCCACTGAGTGGTTTCGAATCTGTCTGGACAGGGCTGATGAAAGGAGATGGGGATAAGATTCTTGTGGTACAAGAGTGAATAAGTGCTATCAGGACTGACTGTGATGGTTGGAAATGTAAAGGTAGATGTTTTGTAACAAAAGGAGAGGAGTGGTTGACTTTGCAGTCCTGGAACAGAGGTCCCTGGAACCATCAAGGGAGAAAGAAGAGCGGAGTGCAGGACCCTACTCAGAGAAGCAGTGACACCAGAGATGGCAGCAGAGACGATGACATGAAGACATGGATTGACTGGGGACTCTAGACCCAGGAAGGGAGAGGGGCTGTGTGCTGACGACCGGAGGGCAGGCTTGCAGGGTGTACCCTTTGGATGTTTGATGAGGCATGGAGCAGACTGTAATCACTGCAATGAAATGAAATATGATAGGATGAATGTAAAACTAATGTTCTCCCATGTAAATTATCACATAATTCACAATAAAAACTTAAAGAGAAATGGGCTGAGTTCAACCATGTTCCATAGACTCCCATTGACCTGGAGATGAGAGAGAGAAGAGGAAGGGCTGATTGGTCCAAAGTGTGGCGAGACCTGGGGACTCCTGAGCCCACAGACAAGGACATAACCACAGAGGGCTAGAGTGGAGAGTGAAGCATCCAGCTGATATGAAGCGAGGGCAGAGGCAGAAGAACACCCAAATTTGCAGATAGTACCCGTTTGACCTAGCCTTGAGGGTTTGTTAATAAGAACTTGAAGATAAAAAACAATTTTTATGAAAGGAAATGAGTGTAAACTGCTACAAATTTGATGAACTTGGTCTATACTTATGGATGTAGTAGAGGGAAGGAGTCTTCACATCAAGTGTTAAACCTATCCCCTCTGTATACAGGGTAGATAGGGACATTGGCTACCTAAAATGAGGGGGCAATAAAGGAATGAAGCGACTGGCTTACAAGTTTTCAAGAGAGAGGTTAGTTTAAGAGTGTTGGGGTGAAGATAGTGTCCCCACTGAATAGTTTTCATCTTGTCTAGATGAGTCTGGTAAAGAGATGGGGGATAAGATTCTTATGATTCAATAGTAATTGTTATCATGACTAACTGCAACTGTCACAATTGTAAAGGTAGAAGTTTTGTAACAAAAATGAGAGAGTAGTTAATCTTACAGTCTGGAAACAGAGGACTATAGGACCATCAAGGGAGAAGAGCACAAGCAGAATGCCGGACCCTATCCAGAGAAGCAGCGACACCAGAGATAGAGGCAGAGATGATATGGAGAGAAGGGAACAGCTGAGGACTCTAGACTCATGGAAAGAGAGGAACTTAGTGCTGGCAGCCAGGAGGCAGGCTTGCAGAATGTGCCCTTTAGTAGTTTAAATTATTATATATTCCTGAATGTGTTTGTGTACATGTCACCTCCTACCCCCACCCCCAAAAGAAAAACAAAGGGAATAAAAGCATACTGTTGAATGATGCACAGAGATTGCAATCATTGGAATGAAATGGTGTGAAGCCGATGTGCTCCCATGTAAACTCTCACTCACTTCACACTAAATAAATAGAACATGAAAGCTTGCTGACAGATGCACAAAGCGTACTTGAAAACAAGATTATGTTTAAAAAATGATGTGTTTTTCTTTTGTACAAGTTGACTAGAACCAATTCTAAAGCGAGAGTTCAGATAATTTTTGGTCCACCCTTGTAAAATTGACTCTAAATTAATAAATAAACTGAGTTAGAAAAAAAAGTATATAGAAAATGTTAGGTTTCTTTTAAAAGTAGCAGGTCAGTTAACCAAGGTTATTCCCATACATGTTTTAAGGCAGCAGGAAAAAGAGATGTGGTACGGCAGTTTGAACTTCCAGCTATTTCCTATAAAAGGCGTTAACATGTACAAGGGAAAATTTAGCTGATGTCAGAATGTTATTGTGTTGTTGTTGTTAAGTGCTGTTAAGTCAGTTCTGACCCATGGCAACTCTGTATAGGGTTTCCAAGGAGCAACTGATGAGCTTGAACAGCCAACCTTGCAGTTCAAACCAATTTTGCAGTCCAGCGCATTAATCCCCAGTGCCACTCCACGTATTAAAAATACATTGTTGTTAAGTGCCGTTGAGTCAGTTCTGACTCATTGCGATCCTGTATAGGTTTCTGAGGAGCGGCTGGTGTGTTAGTCACTGACCTTGTGAATCAAACTGACCTGATATATATTATCCCATTAAAATGTTGAGTTCTGCAGTGCAGTGAATTATTATGGCCCTTCTAGCATTTGTCTTTGTAACTCCAATCAAATGACTGTGTATGTAAATGTGAAGTGTTTGCTAACTGTAAGGTAGGCAGTTCAAACCTACCAGCTGCTCTTCAGAAACCTTATACAGGGTTGGTATGAATTGGAACTGACACATCGGTACTTAACAACAAGGGGACTGGATAGATTGCTAATAATATAAAGGACAAGGTGCCCTTGAGGTGGGACCATGCAAATAAGCTATATGGAACCCTAATGAAGTGATTGGTTAGTTTTGCCATCCTGCTAGGCTTAAAATGAACCCCCTGAGAGGCAGAACAGTGGTCTCACTACCATCAAGAAAGAAGAACCAAAAGTGGAGTATGTCCTTCGGAGTTGGGATCCCTGCAGTGAACCTCCTTGACCTAGGAGACAGAGAGCTATGACACCAGAGATGGTGAGAAGCACTGACAGAGAAGCAGAGGCAGCAGAGATATAATAGTAGGCTTCCCAGTTGATGGATAAAGCAAGCTGAGTGACCTTAGGCAGGCAGCAGGCTTGGTGGAGTGGGTTTCTTCCAAGCACTTAATCGGGGGTGGTAGGGAGGGCTGTGGAACTAGGTTTGCCCACCTACAGTGCTAGAGATGAATGCCTTCTGGCCAAGGCATACTGACAGTGGGCATTTATTGGCAGAGCTAATAGAGCTTTGAAACATTTGCCTAGGTTGGGCCCCTAGGCTGGAGAAGGCCATGCCTACAGGCATGACTGAAAACAGGCTGTCCTGAATTAATAACTGTATCATAAGTATTTAAGATCCTGAATTGTAACCTGCTCTGGTAGCATAGTGGTTACGAATTGGGCTGTGAACCTTAAGGTCCGTGGTTCAAAACTACCAGCTGCTCCGCGGTAGAAAGATGAGGCGTTCTACTCCCGTAAAGATTTACACCCTGTACAGGGTCGCTATGGGTCGGAACCGACTCGATGGCACTTAACAACAACTTCCCAAATAAACACCAAAATTGTGAGTACTGCCTGTGAGTTCTCTGTGGTCACTGCAACAAATGATCAAACCCTGCATAGATATTTGAGTGTTGATGGAGGGATGGCTGGTATCAGATGTCTGACCTCTGTCTCATAAAAATCAGCCTTGGGCTAATGTTGAGGGTGATTCTTTTCCATCTTTTTTGTGAGATTAGAGGAACTTAGACACAGCTCCCATGCTCCTTGGAAGCCCTCTACAGGGTTACTATAAGTCAGAACTGATTCGATGACGCTTAACAATATGTACATAAAACAAATACAGGGTAAGTACTATGTACATACTCAAATAAATAGACCGTAGAGAAGTTAAGAAAATATTCACATACACTTAGTGCTGTTGTTTGGAATAGAAATTTATTTTTTATTCTTTAAAAGTGCCTCTTTCTAGAATGTCTATAACATAATATTGCTTTATTTCACAATATATTTTGGTATTTCATCTGAAACAAAATTTTGATATAATTTTTAGAAAAAGGCTAAAATACTTCCATTTCTCCAAATGATAGATTTATCACTTAGAGAGCAAATGGAAAGATAATAAACTTTCATGATTTGTTGAAAAATTCATACATTGAAAACTCAAATCACATTTTCAATGTTGCATCTGTTTAGTTAAGTAAATGGAGCTCTGGTAGTATAGTGGTTATTAGTCAGGCTGCTAATCTCATGGTCTGCAGTTTGAAACTACCCATGGTTCCATGGGAGAAAGCTGAGACTTTCTGCTCCCATAAAGATTCACAGGCTTGGAAACCCTATACAGGGTCGCTATGAGTTGAAACTGCTACCACCATCACCACCACCACCATCATTTAGGTAAAAGATTTTGGCATTGATATTTACCTGAAGGGACAAATAATAACATCAGTTCATCATAAGAGTGCTTTGAGAATGTTAGCCAAAACATTAGCAGAAACACACTCAGGACAAGTTTTATGAGTCCTCTACCACAACTGCGCTCCAACTCATTCCTCTTATGAAACAAGGATGACTTTGTGAGAATTGCTACGGGAAATCACTTGTTGTTTAGTGCCATTGAATATGTTCCGACCCATAATGACCTTGCATAAGGTTTCTAAGGAATGACTGATGAGCTTGAACTACCGACCCTACTGCGGCACACCATTAGACATCCCTTAAAATCCTGGTTTGGCTCCTCTTCTTTTGCTTCCTAATCTTAAAATATCTTTAAAAGGCACTCCCCTTTCCCCTCTTTTTTTCAGTTAAGAATGTAGAAAAGACTATATTGGCATGGCTAAATTCCCAGGACCTCTGGTGGTATGGGTTATGCATTAAGCTGTTAATCTCAAGATCAATAGTTCTAACAAACCAGCTGCTCTGCAGCAGAAAGATGAGGCTGTCTGTTCCTGTAAAGATTTACAGGCTCGGAAACCTTAAGGAGTCTGAAGAATACCACAGACTGCCACAAATCAGACTCAACTTGATGGTAGTGGTGTTGGCCAAGTTCTTTAAGGATGGACTGAAAGGCTGGTGGTGCTGTGGGTTAATGTGCCAGACTGCAAAGCCGTTTGAACTGCAAGATCAGCGGTTCAAGCTCATCAGTCGCTCCTTGGAAACCCTATACAGAGTTGCCATGGGTCAGAACTGACTTGACAGCACTTAACAACTTGAAGACTAAGGTGCGCCTGACCCAAGCCATGGTATTTTCACAAACCTCATATGTATGCAAAAGCTTGACAGTGAATAAGGAAGATCATAAAAGAACTGATGCATTTGAAATATGTTGTTGGAAGAGAATAATGAAGTGCCATGGGCTGCCAAAAGAACCAACAGATCTGTGTTGGAAGAAGTGCAGCCAGAGTGCTCCTTGGACGCCAGGATGACCAAACTTCGTCTGTCATACTTCGGACATGTCAGGAAGGACCAGTTGATGGAGAAGGAATCATTTTTGGTAAGGTAGAAAGTCAGAGAAAAAAAGGGAGACCTTCAACAAGATGGACTGGCAAAGCGGGAGCAACAATGGGCTCAAGTTTGGCAATAATTGTGAGGTTGGCCCAGGACGGGGCAGTGTTTCCTTTTGTTGTGCACAGGGTCACTATGGGTCGGTACCAACTCAATGGCACCTAACAGTAACCACATCTAGAGAAGCAGCAACATCAGTGATGGAGGCAGAGATGAGGACATGGGAAGATAGAGCAGATGAGGAATCTAAACTCATGGAAAGAAAAAGGCTGTGCACTGGCTGACAGTAGGCAGGCTTGTAGAATGTGCCTGTTTATATGGGATGTTTATATGGTTATATAGTCCTGAATGTTCTATGTACATCAAAAAATGGGGTGGGGGAAGTTAGCTTGAATTGTTTCTTTAGCTAAAAAAAAAAGGCCTCAAGGAAGAAGAAAAAAATTGGACTACTTATGACTCTTTTGAGTTTCAAGCAAGGTGTTTGCTTTGGAGGCATTAAAGCAAGAATGCCTATGCCCATTATAAAAAGTCCCCTCCTAGGAATGAACATTAAAAGGAGCTGTCAAGCAGTCTAATATGCATGCTGATGACTACCTGGGTCTACTTGTGAGAGAAAATGGGGGAGAATGGGGGAGATGCAGCAATGTAGACACGGGTTGAGTCTGGACATGTTTCATTTATACCCACTGACCTTGAGATGAGCGAAAGAGTAGTAAGAAAGAGCTGGTTGGCAGTTCACAGAATTATGTTAACTCCTGAGCCTATGGGTCCTGACCTAACCCCTTGTGGCTAGGGCTGACACTTAGGGGATAGCTGGTCTGCAGTGCAGGGAGGCATCTGTGTGAACTCTCAAACTTGCAGCTGGTACCCATTTGACCCAGCTTGGATGGCTAGGGCTGAGCTGACAAGATGAAAATAAAGATGTCTGATTATTGTGAACAAGTGCAAAATTGTCACAATTTTATGTACAGTACTTTTGCTTATGGATGCAGTTGCTCAAAACCCCAATCAAAATGGAGGAGTCTTCAGATCAAAGAACTTAGCTCCTCTTTGTAGGTAACATTCACACATCCCCCACCCCACCCCTTAGTATACTGATTGATAGGGATGGGCAATTTAGACATTGGTTATTAAAAATGAGGGGACTATAAAGGCATGAAGTAACTTGCTTATAAGCTTTCATGGGTGTACAGTTTCAGAATTAGTGAGAGAAGGGAGAATCCTGACTAGTTTCCTCCTTTCCAGAGGGTCTGGTGAAGAGATGGCAGAGGAAGATGCTGATCAGTAGTAATTGTTAGCAGGTTTGTGATTCTAAAAACATGTAATTGTACATGTACAGCTGAAAGAACGGTGTTAATTCTTCATTTATAAGACAGTGGCTAGAAAAGCAAGGGGTAGCCTGTGGTGCCTTGAATTTACTTGATAATGGCTTTTCTATCCAAAGCCTTCTTAATTCTTACCAAGTGACTGGGTGAGACCAAGCAAACAAGGTATACAGGACTGGTTAGTTGTACCTCCAACTAGGTTTAAAAAGAGCCATCTCAGAAGCAGACACAGAAGATCCCAGGACCATCAACAAAGAAGAACATTAAGTGAAGCATAAGAAATAGCGACAGTAGAAGCAGTGGTATGGAGAAAGAACAGCTTCACTCTAGACCCATGGGCTGAGTAAAGCTGAGTGCCTAAGGGCAGGAGGAGGGCTTGAAGAACATGCCCTGTGGGCATTCACAGACCGACTAAAAGCACTCTGTAACACTTGCTGGAGTAGGGCAGAGGCTAAGGAACCAACCACATGGCTGAGGCTGAAGACAAGAGTGAGGCATGCCTGCAATATGGTAGACAAGAGGCATTCCTTCCTGGGAAATTGCTATGTCCTGAGCTTTTTTTGTTTCTGAATTGTACCCTGTTCACTTTCTTAAGAGACTCCAGAATCATGAGTATTGTTATGAGTTTTGTGTGGCCACTGTAATGAATTATTGAATCGAGATGTGAAGCAGAGAGTGCTGTGTGATGGACAGTTGGTGTCAAGGTAAAGAAAGTTGTAAGGTAGAAGCATGTCTAAACTCCGCTTCATGGGAATTGGCCTTGAGTTGATTTTGAATTTGATTCTCTTTCCCTCTTTGAAGCCAGAGAGTCAGACATGGTCTCCACATGGTTTTTGCAGTGATACTGTCGTGTATGTAAATCTCAGGTTGTTGAATGCTGCTGTTGATTCTCTGTCCAAAGAATTCACCTTACTATTTGTTACAAGCTTGACCTGATTTTTACAAATTCTTTTAATTTCTATTTATCTAGAAATGTCTCAATTTTGCCTTTGTATTTGATGTACAGTTTTTCTAGGTATGATTCGTTGTTAGCAATTTTCTTCTTTCAGTTTTATATATGTCATCCCAGCATCTTCTTGCTTGCATGGTTTTGGCTAAGTTTATTCTTATTAGCTCTCCTTTGCAGGTAACTTCCACACATCCCCAACCCCACCCCTGCTCCTCCTCCTGAATCTGCTGTCAAGACTTTTTTCTTGTCTTTGGTTTTGGAAAAGTTTGATTATGTCTTGGTAATTTTCTTTTGGAGCCTATCCTGTATGAAGTTTATTCAACTTCTAGAATGTACATCTTCTTGTCTTTCATGTTAGGCAAGTTTTCTCCCAGCAACTTTTGGACAATTTTCTTTATGGCTTTGTCCCTTCTTGTTCTGGAATTCCAATCACATGTTATTCCGCTTGATAGTGTCCCACATAGATCTTAGGTTTTATTTGCTTTTTTTTTAAAATTAATTTTTCTGATTATTTCTCTTGAAGGTGAGTATTAAGAAATCTATCTTCAAGCTCACTGATTCGGCCTTCCATCAATTAAATTCTACTTCTTTGCTCTTCCAATGTATCATTTATTTCCGAAGTCTTAGTATTAGTCTGGCTTTCTATATGCCGTTTTTGTATGGTTTCCAATTTTTCATTCATTTTGTCAGTTTGTTTCCTAAATTCTATCAAAGTTTTGTTTTTTCCTTGATTTCATCTGTAGTTTTATCAATCCTTTGAAGTAAACTAAATACCATTTAAAAAAATTCCTTTATCAAAGTAGATCTGATACCATTTCTGGTATTATATTTTCTGACTCTGTCTTGTTTCTTTGTGTAAGCTGAAGTGGTGTTTTCTCTGAGACACTGTGGTGTCCTATTTATAGTTAATTGATGATTATGTTGATGAATTCTCACTTTGTACACATCTCCTGGTGAACGTGATAGAGACTGGAAGTATAAATGCAATTCTCTGTGTAGTGCAGTTCACAGTAGGTTCACGCACATCTAGAAGCATGGGTAGTATGCATGGCACCCAACCCCAGGGCTGATGAAAGAGAGACGTGGCCATGCCCCTGAAAACCAAGAGGGCATGGGACATGGGAGAACTGCACACTCTTGCTGCCAACCACCCGCCTCATCCTGTGCCTGTAGGTACTATATTTACAGTTACTTGTAAAAGTACAAAACAGCTATGTTGCTTCAGGCCAGCCTATAGTCTGCCTGTTTTTCTTCTGTCAGAAGCATCCATTGTTGTGCATAATGTTTAATTTTCTTTCAAAACTATTACCATGAAGTGTGACATGGCTTCCAAATGCAGCAAAAACAAACAAAAAAACATGCTAGCATTAACAGCAGCAAGAGGAAAAGTAGAACAATTTGGAAGTGACACAAAAGGTTAAAAACAAAATCAGTGAATGCTACTGTTTGTGATTTAGGAATATCACACTCAACAATCATAATGATGCTCAAAACAAAACAAAACAAAAATTCCATTGGCTCCACTGGAAGCTATGAGGTTAAAAAAAATGCTAGAGTTATACCTGTATCAGATATGGAGAAACTGCTAATGACAGTGACCGAGGACAAAACATCAAACATGAATCCCTTCCAACACTTTGAAATCTCTGTTAAGACACAAAGCTTCTTCAAGACATTTAAAGAAAAAGCAGGACCAAACTATGATATGGTGTTCCCACAATGTCTAAATCATATAATGTCCTTTCTCTGAATGTATCATGGATGTGAAGTGATACATGACTTTATATTATTTTACAATCTGTTATTTACTTATTCAAGTAAAAAATTTTTTTCAGATTATATAATTAGAGTGGCTTTACACTTTAATCAATTACCCACTAAGAAACATAAAGGCTTATTTGCAATTTTTCATTATTAAGCCAATGCTGTGATCAACATTACATGCACGCTTAATACTACTGTTTCTTTCCAACTACTTCTTTAATGTCTTTCACATAAATAATAAGTTAAAGACCATATAATACACACAGAATTTGATATACAATCAGGATTAAATAATACAACCAATTTACTATCAAAAGGGTTAAACAATTTGGATTCCCACTAAAGAAATTATTTTCTTTGTTCCCTTACCCTCATTGACATTAGGTGTCAAATTTTAAAAATCTTTTAACTATCTGATAGATGAACAGATGTCTTATTTGAAATACACTAAAAGCTACTTGCCATTGAGTAGATTCCTATGCATAGACATCACATGTGTATCAAAGAACATGCTCCATAAGGTTTTCAATGGCTGGTTTTTCAGAGGTAGATTGGCAGTTCTTTCTTTCAAGGTACCTCTGGATGGATCTGAAGTGCCAACCTTTATTTTTAAAACCAAGATCCGTAGCAAGAAACATTTTACATTACTCCAGGTATCCCCGTATATCTGTAGGCATGTGTGACATTTACATAAATTTGGACTGGGAATCACAAGATTCATGGTTCAAGCCCACTAGCTGCTATGTGGAAGAAATATGAGGCTTCCTACTCCCTCGAAGATTTAAAGCCTAGTTAACCCTATAAAGGCTCGCAATGAGTTGGAACTGACTCGACAGCTCTAGCAACAACAACACATATATACATGTTGTTGTTGAGTGCCGTTAAATCAGTTCTGACCCATAGCGACCCTCTAGTGGGTTTCTGAAGAACAACTGGTGAGCTTGAATCACCGATCTTGCAGTTCAAAGTGACACTGCAGTCTAGCACATTAACTCGCAGCACCACATATACAGATACTATACTTGCAATCAAAGTTTCATGAAACAATACCTTTGTTACATCTGATGAACTCCAATACATTCTAACTGATTTACTTTTAAAAGTTGAAGTTCTTGATTCCCTATACTCATGACCCACTCACAGCCTGAAGTTTGTGTTTGAAATATACTATTCTAGGAAACTTACAAAATGAATACTTATTAAATGGCCTATTCATTTATTTAAAACACTTCAAAAAACGTCTTCTAAAAAGGAAGCTTTTACTGTTTTACAAAGAATAGAAAGAATTTGTCATATGAGAAAAGCAGCATGTATCATTAACAAGTGCCAATATGTTTCAGCAACTTATTCAGAGAAAAATGATAGAACATTGATTTTAACAGCTTTGACTAATTCCTACCTCTGACTTGGTACAATTCAAATTTTATTAAACTTTGCACCATGAACGTTATACAAACTTATTTTTAAAAAGCTGTAATTAAGAGTGATCTGATTAATATGAGTTTTACATAGTTTACAGTAGCTAGTGTGAAGGAGCTCTGGTAGCGTAGTGGTTGAATTGGGCTGCTAATCTCAAGGTCAGCAGTTCGAAATTACCAGCGGTTCCACTGGAGAAAGATGAGGCTTTCTGCTCCTGTAAAGATTACTGCCTTGGAAAATCGACTTCATAGCACACCATCATGTGTGGTGTGATCCAGACCTGCTGTCAGATGCCCTCGCCCTCTGCTGGTTAGATATATTACTTAAGATACAAATATTACTTTTGTGCAATGGTTCAATCCTCTTGGCTGTCTGCTCCCATAAAGATTTCGTCTCAGAAACCTTATATAGGGTTGCTATGAGTCAGAATCGACTTGATGGCAGTGGATTTGGTTTTGGCCTACTCCCAAGACCTTTTGTTTGCTCCCATTCCAGCCAACCATGGTGGATGAATAGTTA
The DNA here is from genome assembly GCF_000296735.1 of Chrysochloris asiatica. Lineage (NCBI taxonomy): Eukaryota > Metazoa > Chordata > Mammalia > Afrosoricida > Chrysochloridae > Chrysochloris > Chrysochloris asiatica. Next base: position 6,636,254 of record NW_006408625.1, read on the forward strand.
TGGTAACCTTTAAGGTACTATGGAGAGTTGTGCTGATCAGAATTAGAAGATACAGTAAACCTTAATGATACAAGTAGGGTTCAGATAATTCAGGTGCATAGAATGCAAGGTTATGATGTAAGTGGATTCCAACCCACAGTGGCCCTATGGGACAGAGAACTGCCACAGAGTTTCCTAGGCTATGATCTTTATGGGAGCAGATCGCCAGGTCTTTTCTCCAGTGGAGCAACTGGTAGGTTTAAACCATAGACCTTTTGCTCAGCAGCTAAACACTTAATCATTGTGTCACCATGGTTATTAAAGGTTGCATTACTGAAATAAAAATCAATCCTCAGTCACATCATAAATGAATTTATGTGGTTTCACTATGTTGCACTTAAACGCACAATCTCCAATAAGGAGCCACAGAGGGTATGTAGAAACAATTAAAGAGACTCTCAAAAGATGTGCAAAATGTGAAGGAAAAGATGATCAGAGTGCCCTGGACAGTACTTTCCAGCTTGGGTATAAGTAGACTTCTTGATTTTGATGATACTGACATGAAATACAACAGCAGTCAAGGTCTCACGGGCTGACAACATCCATTGAATTAGGATTAGAATCAAGCAAGGGCAAGAGGTTGTCCGAATCTTAGTCAACTTCCTCATGAGTCAGCAGGTATCTCTCACTCCAGTTTATCAATGAGTTAAGTTTACCTCAAGAATTGTTAAACAAATGAAATTATATCTTGATTACAAAATGAAAATAAGCAGAACTGTCAAAAGAAATTTACACAACAAATAAAGAAGCTGAAGATTTTTCTCCCCAAAGAAATGTGTCACCAAGGGAACTTGCATGATAAAATGTGTTATCTTCTTCACTCTTGAGCTGCTGTCTTCTAGGTTTTAAAAGTTAAAAAAAATTCATCAGAATGAAAATGATGTGTGGCTGCTCCCCTCCTGTTCATTCTGAAGACTGAGTTGGGCTACATTGTGCTGGAGACTTCAAGTGCTGCTGGTAAGTATCCACCAGGGGTTTGTGTGTCAGGTACATGGGTTGGTAAGAAGATACAAACGTTGCAGGCTGAAGCTCTGGGTGGTCCAAGGATTATGAAGGGGAAAAAAAAAATTCTTAAATTCCACTGTTCTCTGGGAATGTCTAAGCAGACTGTTTTGATCAGGCACATACATGTTCTTTCAATTCCTTAACATCTCTTCATATGTCAGCCCAATTTCACCTTTGTTTGGTTAAGACAGACAGATACTTTTTAAAATGAAAAAAATTATGGCTGGAACAGGTTAAGTGACTTGCCTCAGGTTATATGGTACATTAGGCAAAGAATGAGAAATTTAACATTATTTCCTTATTTCTAGCCCAGAGTTCTCCCTATTTGACCCCAATGCATGATACCCTGTTCTGTTCAGCCATTTGTTAAAGGGATTTCATGGGAAATAGGCAGGGCCTATAGCAAAATATAGGCAGAACCAAACAAAACCTGATTGCTTTTACTTTACCTCAAAGTCCCTGCACAGTAAACTTTCCTCTGGAGTTCTGCTTTGGTCTTAGGTGAAACCCTAATTTCTCAGTGTATCCTACCTTGCTGTGATCCTAGGCATTTCCTGTGGCTTCTGAGAGTGATGGAAATCTATGCAGGGCAGCAGATCCTCTTCTAACTTGGGACTCACCATGATGTGATAACTCTATGAATGGTTATCACATATAGCCCAGATATTGTGGGTATTTAGCTAAGAATGAAGAGGAGAGGGTAGCCTAAAAATGATCAACTAATTGTCGAATCAGAAAATTAAAAGATACCTGGCAAAATGGGATCATTCTGATCCTCATCAAAGGTCTGTCTCTGAAAGGCTTCAAAGCTCATAGCAGCATCATTCTCTGGCAGTCCTGGGGGTAACTGTCCATCTCCAGGTTTACACACATCAAATTTCACCCACTGGTAACTGCAGAATCAAACAGAAACAGTCTTGTAGAAACACATCAAATTTCACCCACTGGTAACTGCAGAATCAAACAGAAACAGTGTGCTAGTCGTAAGAACACATCCCAACCTTCACAGGGACTACGTATGTTTCTGTTTGTATCTCTCCTATATACATCTTAAAACATTAACAAAAAATCTAAAAGAACAGGCAGGCCTCTTTGTTGTTGTTGTTGTTGTTGTGATGTGCCGTGGAGTCAGTTCTGATGCGTAGCGATCCTATATATGGTTTCGGAGACTGTAAAACTTTACGGGAGCAGAAAGCCTCATCTTTCTCCTGCAGAACAGCTGGTAGTTTCAAACTGCTGACCGTGAGGTTCGCAGCCTGATTTGTAACCACTACACTACCAGAGCTCCTGTATATTAACAAAAAATCTAAAAGAGCAGGCAGGTCTCTTTAGTGACATGTTATTCTGTAGGGTTTTCCAGCCTTCCTGCTGTCATGTTATATGCAGAAAATGGAAAGACATAGTTCAGATATTGGCTTCTGCTTACCTGTTTAGAAGGCAAGAAGCAAGCAGCCTTGCATACAGAAAATGCTCAATAAATGTACAAACAAAGCAGTTACTCCTAGTTTAAATCAGTTGATCACTGAGCTTCTCTAAAGGGGCTAAATTTGACCACACTTACTTGACACATTTTCGAGCTCCTGGACAACTCTGGATCAGATTGTGAATGGTTGGATGACAAAATCCAAAGAAATCAGCTCCAGATGGAAGCAGGTTTGGAATTAACTTCCCCCTACATAGGAAAGGGAGAATTTTAGTGTGGGAGATTGAGAGGAGAGGAGAATGGATATATAAAACCCTTTCTGACTTTGATACTCTGGAAATTCTAATTGCTAAGACAATAGGTTTCTATAAAATAAAGAATCTCTGCTCATTAAAGATTTCCGTGTACCAAAAGTAAATGTTTTGGCCTGTCTTCAACATGCTGGCTAACTTACATAGAAGCACTTATGGTCTTGAGCAGTTCTGCATGACAAGCATCTGCAGAAGAGCGGACAATGGCATTCTGGGGATCATCTTCAGGAACAATTTCAAACTGGGAAAGATAAAGGAGCAATTAGATCAATCCTCAAGGAAGATGAAGTAGAAAGCCATATTACTAGATACTATTTCTTTGCTCTGGAACTTGAAGCTGATGATTTTCATATAGTAGAGTAAAAAAATTTAAACAAATCCAAGTAAAAAGTGATTGCACTTTAACTGTTTCAATTCCAAACTCCTTGGCAGAATGCTTTCCAGACATCCACACCTCATTTATTATGTACCTTTTGTAGGTAACTTAAATCTATATATGCAAATGGTATTTACACAAATGAAAAACGAGAAGATATATGCACACCAATGTTCATAGCAGCACTATTTACAACAGCAAAAAGATGGAGACAGCCAAAGTGCCCATCAACTGAAGAATGGATAAACAAACTGTGGTACATATACACAATGGAATATTATGCTACCTTGAAAAATAACAAGGAAGCTGCAAGCCACTGCATAACATGGATGAACCTTGTGGACATTATGTTGAGTGAAATTAGTCAGTCACAAAAGGAAAAATACTGCATATTTTTTTACACTACTGTAAAAGACTAAGAAAAAGAACCCATACTAATCCACTAAAGTGGATTCTTTGCTGGTTGATGGGATATAGGGGTAGGGTTAGGGGAGGGAGGGGAAGGTGAAGCACAGGGCAGGGAACAGACACAGGATAGTTAGGGTGCTGGGGAGGGGGGCAATATACAAGAAGAGAGAGGGGAACGGAAGAACAAAACAGATGGGAGAACAAGTAGGCAGGTTTGAATGGGCTAAATGGGACAGAGGTAAATAATGATGTATGCACACCTTGGAATAACAGGACTCTGGGATACAGACATTGAGACATGGTTGGAATGGGGAAGAAGGGTGAATAATATTAAGATGCTTGGCTGTCTTTTGAATCTCGGTTTTCCATGCAATATAATATAAAATAGACACTGGAGGGGGAGAGAAAGGAATAGCCAGAAACATCACCACAGAAAGCTTGTAAATCCATCTTCTGCCTGTAATACTGATTGGAATACCTAAAGTGGGGCTACAACGTGCCCACTGAAGGAGGCTTCCTGAGGAGCCTCTGCATTACATAAGACTATAGGTGGAAGCCTGAACCACATCCAGATCTACAGAGATGGGAAATTTCCACTTGAAAGGATGAGCAGACCAACCTGGAGCAGCTAGAAAAACAGAAGATAGTTCTGAAAGAAAGAACTATAGGAAAAATACAAAACAACATAGGCAGACCAACTGTTACTACAACAACAAGCAAGTTGCTTGCCCAGGAGACATCATGGCAAGTGGTAGGGTCCCCTCAGTGCAAACCCCCTTCCAAGACTAAGACTCAATGGGAATACACGCTCAGATTGGTGACCACGCTCGTCACCGATAAGGGGAAGTGAGGGAAAAATAGCAATGAAGTGGCGCGCTAAGCCCTACGTCGTTCAATAGATTCCTGTGAACCCGGGTGGAGACCTGGGCAGCCAGCAGTGTGGCAAAACCTGGGGACTCTTGGGCCCAGAGTCAGTGACACAGCCACAGAGGACTAGAGTGGAGAGTGAAGCATCCAGCTGATGAGAAGAGAGTGGATAGTCTCAAGAACACCCACACTTGCAGATAATACCCACTTGAACTGGCTTCAAGGACTGGATGATCAGAGCTCAACCTGAAGACGAAAGAAGCCAAAAAAGCGTAATCTGATGCAATTCGATGAACTTGAACTACACCTATGGATGCAGTAGCTCAAAAGAGGAAACAAATTCCTACTGCAAGACTCATTCCCACCCCCTCCACACACAGAGTAGACAGAGAGAGGCAACTTGGACACTGGCTACCCAAAATGGGGGTGGGGGGCACAAAGGCAAGAAGTGACTGGTTTACAAGCTTTCAGGAGGGAACCTAGATCCAGAGGGCGTGGAGGAAAGTAGAATCTCCAGTGAGTAGTATCCAATCTGTCTAGGCAGGGCTGATGAAATGAAATGCAGATGGGTCTCTAGCAATCCAACAGGGAATAATTGTTAACAGGACTGATTGTGAGGGTTGAAAATGTAAAGGTGGACATATTATATAGCAAGCAGGGGAGTGAATAACTTTTCAGTGTAAGAGCGGATGGCCCTGGGACCAACAATAGACAAGAGTGGAGAGCGGGACCCTACCTAGAGAAGCAGTGATGCCTGAGATGGAGGCAGAGACGACGACATGGAGAGATGGAGCAGCTGCGGACCTGAGATCCAGAGAGGGAGAGAGGCTGTGTGCTGATGACCAGGGGTGGGCAGGCTTGCAGGGTATACCCTTTGGTTGGTTGATGATGCATCAACGGGATTGTAACCATGGCAATGAAACGATATACAATAGAATGAATGTAAAACCAATGTTCTCCCATGTAAACTAGCACGTAATTCACAATAAAACATTTATAAAAAAAAAGATAGCATTCTATGTGACAAGGTAACAATAAATCAATAAACTTCCTCAAACATTAAGAAAAAAAAAAAAAAAAGTAAACTTAAACTGAGGAATTTTTGCCAAGAAACTATT
>NW_006408625.1:6662462-6664834 GCF_000296735.1 Chrysochloris asiatica
TGGGTCTCTAAGTTGGTCGACCCCGCCTCAAAGCCAGGATCCAATGGTTAGGCTAGGAAGGCACTCTCGCGTCAGGGGTAAGTAGTACAACCTGGCTGGCCCCTGCAGTCTCTTCCCGCTAGGCAGTCTCCCCATTGACCTGGACACCAGACACCTCTCACCCCGCGGCTCCGTGGTCTGGGTTTCATTTAACACCTCCACCAGGTCTGTGTAGTTGTTGCACATCGTTTAGCCGCCGCCCTCCAGGGCAAGCCGGGTACAGAAGCAAAAAGCAAGGTTATTCTTTGGAATGGAAGAACACAACAGGTTCTTTAATCTGGCACCTGGTGTTTGTTTTCCAAGGCTGTCTGGTCATATTCTGGGAACTGACACTCGAGGTTTATCTACATCTTGTTACATTGGGTTTAAGCATGCAACTGCAATTGGATATTGTTTGGGACATACAGCCTTTCAGACTTGTCAGGGTTTTTTTGTTTTGTTTTGTTATTTGAAACTACTCAGGATATTTGGGGCAAGGGCAGACCTGGGACGAGCTTTCTGGGGTATGTTCTATTTTAGGGGTCTTATCAACACCTGTTTTTCACATTTGCACAGACATTCCCAGATTGTAGGATGCAGTCGGATGCAAATGTGTCTGCTGTTTTCCCCTTTCCTCTCTTTATACAGCTAGCATAAATGTTGAGGCTTTCTGCTCCTGTAGGGATTTACAGCCTCGGAAACCCTGCACAGGGTCTCTATGAGTCGGAACCGACTTCATAGCATATAACAACAACAACAACTATGCTATGATTTTGCTAGGAGCTGGACCACAGTGATATAATTGGAAAACAGGTTCTTAATCACCTGCCGCCAGTATAGCTGATACCCTGAGCCACGGTTCGAAGTGAAAAGCAAAACCTTTATAGTGTATCTATATACAGGAGTACAGGGGATCTTGAGTATAGGGTGGGAGTTCAAGGAATTTCAAAAACTGTTGTGTTGATTTATCTCAAGCCACGCTGACTCACCATTCTGGATGTCTTTAACAGACACTCAACTTTTTAGTGGCCTTCATAAATTGCATAGCTGTTTTTCCTCCCTTCCTTGGTTAGTCCTTGAAGTGGGAATTGCTGTTGTAAAGTGCTGTCGAGCTGGTTTCCAGGCTTTTAAATCTTTGTGGTAACAGAAAGTCTCATTTTTCTCCTACAGGCAGCTGGTCGACTCAAACCACAAGGACAGTGGTTAGAGCCCGCGGAAGAAAGATGAGGCTTTCTGTTCCCACAAAGATTTAAATGCCTTGAAACCATTCCATATTAACTATAGGATAGACTTTTGATGTGGTGCTGTATGATCAGCACTGGATTGGGAACCACAAGGTCAGTAGTTCAAACCCACCATTTGCTCCTTGGAAACCCTGTACAGGGTCACTATGAGTCGTAACCAACTCAACGGCACTTAACAGGAGTCCTGGTATGGTGCTGTAGGATAAGCACTGGACTATAAGATCAGTTTGAACTGCAAGGTTGGCGGTTCAAACTCACCAGTTGCTCCTCAGAAACCCTATACTGGGTTGCTATGAGTTGGAATCCACACAATAGGCACTTAACAATATAGGGTAGTGATTGACTATGACAGGTAATTAGGAAAGAAGTGACATTTTAACTATAGCTGTTATGACCGGATCACACTTTACTTTGGCCAAATTAAAACTTTCCTGGTGCCTGGTTTCAGTGGTGAAGAGGAAAAAAGACTTCTACTCCCTGGTTGATTAGAAACTAGCAAGCAAGATGGAAGATTTAATACGTAATTATAGTGAAATGCTAACACAAAGTAGACAGTAAATATTTGCCTTAATGAAACCAAAACTGTGTTTCACTCACTCACTATCGTCCAGTTAATTCTAACTTATAGTGACCCAGTGTAGAGCTTCTAAGGATGTAAATATTTATGCGAGTCAAAAGCCGCATCTTTCTCCTCCAGAGTTTCTGTTGGATTTGAACTGATGACCCAACTATGTTGTCATACATATTAAGTACCATAGAGTTGGTTCTGATGCATAGTGACCCTGTATAGGATTTCCAAGGAGTGGCTGATGAGTTTGAACCACTGGCCTTGCAGTTCACACTGACCTTGTGGTCCCGTGCTTATGCTATAGTGCCACACCATAGATTTATAACTCAAGTTCATCAAAAAAATCACCATTTGTGGAAGATAAGCAAATATTTAGCATGTATAACGGTAAATGTGCTGTCTGAATGCCAGAAGGCTTGGATTCTTCTTCCAGCAATGTTACTAATTAGTTGAGTAATTCACAAGTATTATTTTCTATGAAAAATGAAGCTACTGCTTGCCTACTTTGTCATACAGATAGAATAATAATGGTGAAGGTAAAT
>NW_006408625.1:6665505-6670472 GCF_000296735.1 Chrysochloris asiatica
TAATGAAACAAGCTATATGAATGGTTGAATGTGAAGCTGATGATGTGCCCTGTAAACTTTCACTCAATCCAAAATAAAAACATTTAATTAAAAAAAAAAAAAAGAAATAGACTTACTGCAGAGCCTTTTTATTGTATAGTACCCTGAGTCCCATCCAGAGCCTTCTGAGGTGAGACATTCCCACTTGAAAAGATCAGTATACCAACCTGGAACCAATAGAGGAACAGAAGATATTTCTTGAAAGAAAGACCAGCAGGAAAAATAAAAAAATCAGAAATGATAGTCTGATTAGCTGCTACAAAAACAAGCAAGTTTTTACCAGGGAGCCATCAAGGCAAGCAATCAATTCCCTTCAGGACAAACCCTGCTCCAAGACTGAAACTCAGAGTGAACACACGAGCAGGCATGTAAGCTTGCTGGTGACCATGTTGGTCTGTTGGTGAGTGGAAGAGGGGAAAAGGCAGCAATGAAGAAATGGGCTGAGTTCAACCACGTTCCATAGACTCCCATCGAGCTGGATTTGAAAGAGAGAAGTGGTCCGAAGTGCGGTGAGACCTGGGACTCTGGGCCTATTGACAAGAACATATCTGGGGAGGGCTATAGCTAAAAGCAGGGTGTCCAGATGGTGTGAAGTCAGGGGAGATGCACAAGAATGTCCAAACTTATTGATAATGCCCATTCAACCTAGCTTTGATGGTCAGAACTCGACTAGAGGAAGATAAAAAAAATTTTTTTTTTTTTTTTGGATAAAAGGAAGCAGGTGTTAATTGCCGCAATTTGATGAACTTGACCTATACTTGTGGATGTTTTGGCTTAGGATACCAACTGAGAGGGAAGGAGTCTTCACATCAAGTATCAATACTACCTCCTCTGTACACAGGGTTGATAGGGATGAGCAATTTAGACACTGGCTACTTAAAATGGGGGGGTGGTCAGGGCTATAAAGGCATGAAGTGGCTGGCTTACAAGTTTTCAAGAGGGAGTTTAGTTTCAGAGTGTGCGGGGGAAGGTAGAATCCCCACTGAATAATTCTCATCTTGTCTAAACGGGTCTGGTGAAAAGATATGAAGGTAAGATTCTTATGATTCAATAGTGAGTAATTGTTATCATGAATAATTGTGACTGTCACAACAGTAAAGGAAGAAGTTCTGTAACAAAAAGCGGGGAGTAGTAGTTCATCTTGCAGGCCAGGAAGAGAGGACTCAAGGACCATCAATGGAGAAGAGCACAAGCAGAATGTGGGACCCTATCCAGAGAAGCAGCAACACCAGAGATGGAGGCAGAGATGAGGACATAGAGAAATAGAGCAGCTGAATACTCTAGACACAGAATGTGCCTAAATAATTATATATTTTGTAGTGTTTTTGTGTACATTAAAAAACAACAACAACAACAAAAAACAGTGGGAATGGAAGCAAATACTGTTGAATGATGATACACGGAGGAGGGAGGAGGGAGTAATCATTGTAATGAAACAATGAGTGTAAAACTGATGTTCTCCCATGTAAACTATCACTCAATTCACAATAAAAACTTAAAAAAAAAAAAAAAAAGCTACACAAACACACACAAAACCCAGTAACACAAAAGCAAACAATTACAGTTTTAAAAATGATCAAACTATTTAAACAAACACTTAACCTAAAATGATACATTCTAACAACATCATTGTTGTTATTGTTGAGTGCTGTCGAGTTGATTCTGAGCCATAGCAACCCTGTATAGGGTTTCCAAGGAGCAGCTGGTGAGTTTGAACCACCGACCTTGCAGTTCAAATGACTTTGCAGTCTGACACATTAGTCCACAGTGCCACACCAGAACTCACCAACATCATTAGTCAGTAGAAAAATGACAAATAAGATCATAATAAAATGCCATGGCAGACCTAATCTTATTGTTAGCTGGTGTGACGTTGACTCCCTGCTCACAGCAACTCCATGCATAATGGAATGAAATGCTGCACATTCCTGTGCCATATCCATGGTTTCAGATTGGACTGTGTGATTCAATGGATTTTCATTGACTGATTTATGGAAGTTGATTGCTAAGCCTTTATTCCTGATCCAGTGAATCTAGAAGCTTCAATAAAACCTGTTTGGCATTACAGCATCATGCCAGCCTCCACTTACAGAAGGGTGGTGGCTGCATATGCTGTGTATCAGACAGGAATCTGGCCAAACTTTAGTCTGACAATACTAATTATTGGCAAGGATATGGAGGAATAGAAATTTCAGACACTGCTTGTGGAAATGTGAAATGATCCAACCAGTTTGTAAAACAGTTTGGAAGTTTCTTTTCTTTCTTATTTTCTTTTTTAACTTTTTATTGTGAATTGAGTGAAGGTTTACAGAGTAGATCATATGCTTTGCTTCATTATATGGTTGCAATTCCCTCCATGCACCAACAGCCAACAGCATTTACCCCTGTTCCTTCCAACCACAGCATTCCTTCCTGTGTCTCCTGCCACCCTCATCTTTCCTCTTCTAACCTCCCTCCGGTTGTATTTTGCCTGCCCTGTCACACATGTCAACATGTGTCTACCCTCTAATGCATGTATCATTTCCTCCTTCTCCCAAATCTATCATATCAAGAAAGGCACTCCTCTCTCTCTCTCTCTCTCTCTCTCTCTCTTTTTCCCCCCTTTGATGTACAAAAAACAAAACGGACCAAAACAAACAAACAAATCATGCAGGGAGATGTAGATTTCTAGAAGTCTGAATCCTTAATGCCAGCATACAGCCTTACTCTTTCCGTGAATTTAGAGTCCTCAGCTGCTCATTCTCTCCATTTCATCACCTCTGCCTCCATCTCTGGTATTGCTGTTTCTCTCATTAGGGTCACATTTCAGCTCATTCTCGTCTCTCTTGATGGTCATAGGGTCCTTTATTCCTGGACTGTAAGACTTACTATGCCCTCCTTTTTGTTACACAACCTCTACCTTTAACACACACACACACACACACACACACACACACACACGTGTGTGTGTGTATTATTGCTGTTGCTAAGTGCCTTTGAGTCAATTCTGACCCATAGAAATCCTGTATAGGGTTTCCAAAGAGCAGCTGGTGAGCTTGAATTGCCGACTTTGCAGTTCAAGCCAACTTTGCAGTCCAGTGTAGCATTAGCCCATAGTTCCACACCAGGACTCTCTCTGTGTCTGTTTGTCTGTCTAAACACACACACATATGTTTGGCTTCACAAGAATTCATTTAACCAAGTTATTTATATGTATATGTTAAATAACTTGGTTTAATTGTGAAGTGAAAACTTTCAACAACATAAACAATTAAGCTTTTATTTATGGATTAGAATTCTAAGGAAATAATGTCAAATATTGTTAAGGTCTGACTAAATCTTTTTGTTGTTGTTATGTGCCATTGAGTCACACTGACTCACAGTGACCCTATGCATAACAGAATGAAAAACTGCCTGGTCCTGAACCAACTTCACAAAAGCTGTGGACTTTGATATGGAAAGGTGTGCCTACTTTTGTCTTCCTTACTGTAATTGGAGACTCTAGGCTTATGAAGGGTGAGGTCCATGCTGGAAACTGAGGAGATGTTATTCTAGGTAAACTTGTGAAAATTAATCATTTTCCTTCTGTTGAATTAGTATCTGAAAGTTCAACTATGCACTCAAGTAAACTGTAAACAAAGGTTTTAGAAAGAAATACACAGTATAAATAAGTTTTTGGTTGTTAATGACCTTAAAATAAAAATGTGTTTTATTGATTCTAAGATCTAAATATACACTTAACTACTGCCATCAAGTTAATTCAGATTCATAGCAACCCTGTTGGACAGAGTAGGACTCTTCCTTAGGTTTTCTGAGACTGGAAATCTTTATGGGAACAGACAAGGCTTTATCTTTAAAGTGATCAAAAGCAAAGAAGTCAAGTTGAGGTTTAAAGTGCACCTGACATAAGCCATGGTATTTTCAAATGCCTCACATACATGTAAAAGTTGGACAATGAATAAGGAAAAATGTAGAAGAAATAATGCATTTGAATTATGATGTTGGACAAAAATATTAAAATTTCCATGGACTGCCAGAAGAGCAAACAAGTCAATTTTGGAAAAAGTGCAGCCAGAGTGTTCCTTAGAAGCCAGGATTGTGAGACTTTGTCTCTCATAATTTGTACATACTATTAAAAGGAACCTGTCCCTGGAGAAGGACATCATGCTATAGGTAAATTGGAGGGTCAGAGAAAAAGAGAAAGACACTCAATGAGATAGATTGACACAGTGGCAAAAACAATGGACTCAAATATAATAACAACTGTGAGGATGGCACAAGATCAGGTAGTGTTTCATTCTGTTCATCACTATTAGTCAGAACTGACTCATGTCACCTGACAACAACAACGGCAGGGAGGAGGATCCAAACATTTTGAAGTGTCATTTGTCTTTTAATCCTGATTTGTCTTTATGGTTCATTATTTATTAATATTAGTAAAGACTCTGGAATTTTTTTTTATTTGTTTAGTAACAATCTAGTACTCTGTTATCTGTTCTCTTGATCTAAATTGTTACTATCTTCTAGTTTAATCTTTGTTTGGGCCTATATGTTGACATTTCTGCTTGATAAACAAAGGTCAAGTTCCTGTTTCTCCTTCAATATGATTGTTCTTCTCTATGTTTGGAGTTAGTAGATTGCCCTGCGACTTGTATCCTCTGATGGATTCAAGAAAAGTCATTAATTTGTATTAATGCTCTCTCCTTCTCTGAACTCAATTATTACAGTTCTGATAACTGTCAGAAGAAACTTTTCATATACATAAAAAAATAACTCTCGAGAGAACAAACAAGATGGCGGATAGGGTGGCCATGCAGTAAAGGAACTCCACCAACAAAAACACAGAATACCCAACCAAGCAGGCTCAGGGGATGGTCCTAGAACTCTGAACCACATATAAAGGAATATTTAAAAGGTTGGGAGGCTCACAGCGGGGAGAATTTGTGGCA
>NW_006408625.1:6673271-6676584 GCF_000296735.1 Chrysochloris asiatica
GGACTAAGAACTGGTGGCCAGGAGCAGACTTGCAGAATGTGCCCTTTGGAGATGTAAATTATTATATATGCCTGAGTGGGTTTTTCTGTTTGTGTGTTTTTTAAAAAAGCTAAAGTGGGTAGAGAGAAAGACTTTTAACTCATGGTATATGGAAAGGATTATAATCAATGTAATGAAACAAGTTATATGAATGGTTGAATGTGAAACTGATGGTATGTCCTGTAAACTTTCACTCAATCCACAATAAAAACCTTAAAAAAAAAAAAAAATGAGATGGAACGTGTGGGACTTGATATCCTAGGTATTAGTGAGTTGGAATGGACTATACTGGCCAGTTGGTATCCAAAAATCATATGGTCTACAATGCAGGAAATGATAAATTGAAGAATGGTGTTGCATTCATTATGAAAAGGAGTATTTCAAAATGTCTCCTGAGGCATAACTCTGCCAGTGATAGATTAATATCCATACGCCTATGAGGAAAACCAGTTAATACAACTATTATTCAAATTTACGCACCAAAGACAAATGCCAAAGATGAAATTGAAGAATTTTACACAATGCTGCAGTCTGAAATTGATCTAACGTGCAAGAAAGATGCACTGATAATTACTGGTGATTGGAATGCACAAGTTGGAAGCATAGAAGAAGGACCAGTAGTTGGAAAATTTGGCCTTGGTGAGAGAAATGATGCTGGAGATCACTTCATAGAATTCAGCAAGAGCAATGACTTATTCATTGCAAATACTTTTTTCCAACAACACAACCGACGGCTCTACACATGGGCCTCACTTGATGGACTCCACAGAGAACAAATTGACTACTTCTGTGGAAAGGCACAATGGAGATTCCTGCTAACATCAGTGAAGACAAAACCAGGGGTCAGCTGCGGAACGGACCATCAATTGCTTGTGTACAAGTTCAAGGTAAACCTGAAGAAAATCAGAGCAAGTCCCTGAGTATCAAAGGGCAACCTTGAATACTTCCTACCTGAATTTAGAGACAATCTAAAGAATAGATGTGGTGCACTGAATACTAATGACTGAATGAAGGTATCATACACAAAGGAAATTAAAGGTCTTTGAAAAGAAGGAAATGAAAGCCACAAAAAGAACATCTTTGGGGAAACAATAGAATTTTTAAAATAGCAGAATTTTAGTACTTATTAGCAGGGATGGGTGGTGGGGTGGGAGGACACAAGGTTTGGAACCCTGGCCTTCTACTAGGGGTTTGAATACCCTGGGAATAGATAGGAGAGTGGGTGGGCAAGACGGTGAATGCAACGCCAACTTTAACATGTGAAGTTTGTTGAAATAGCAAATATTTTGTTATCTATATTAGCGTAGTGGTTACGAATCGGGCTGCGAACCTTAAGGTCAGCGGTTCAAAACTACCAGCTGCTCCGCGGGAGAAAGATGAGGCTTTCTACTCCCGTAAAGATTTACACCCTCGGAAACCCTATACAGTGTCGCTATGGGTCGGAACCGACTCGATAGCACATAACAACAACAACAAATATGTTTACCACAAAAAAACAATTTTTTGTTTGATTTATTAAACTTTTTATTCAGACATAAATAAATAAACAAATAAAATAACTCTCATAACAATCCCCTGGTAAAAGCATGATTCAAGAACTCACAGCATATGAAATATAATTTCTGACTCATTAACTGTATGTGCTTATAGGTTTATAATTTATCCTCGTGCCACTAAAGAAAATAGGGATAGAGAAATTATTTCTTCATGTCAGTTCAAATCTCTCTCTTTGTATTATTTGTCCTTTACCTGAAAGAACCTATTACACACACGAGAACCACAGTTCCTTGCTTATTTTAAATCTGCCTTTTTCATCATGATTTCTCACCTTATAGCACATTACTCCTTGTTCTATCCTCAGTAGAGAAAACAGTAAATTTTCTAAAACAGAAAGTTCACATTCTTTCCTCAAACCATAGCAAACAAGCAAAGGAATGTTCTTGCAACATCATCATCAGTCAGCCCCCACTCAGAGGTATAACAGTAAAATCCAATGCCAATTAAAACTGGAGTGTTTTTGTGTTGCTTTACTTGGTGTCTTGAATTATTTAATGTCTCTTCTTGCCATAGTCTTTGTAAAGGCCCACCAACAATGAGACAGTGGGGGAAGTTGGTGATGGATTATATGATTCATTTGTAAATGATTGTTAACAGGATTGTTTGTGAATACTTGGAAATATAATGAGGGGATTAGTCAATCTTATCATCCTGCTGAGTTAAAAATGAGCAATCTCAAAAGCAGGGAGGAGGTCCAGTAGTGAAGCACATACTCTGAACCCAAGATCACTGTTCATTGAGTATCTTTGACCCAAGAACAAAAAAGCTGTGACACTGGAGGAGTAGCAGAGGAGCAGAAGCAGCAGAACCAAGAGTCAGAATATGAGACAAAACAGTGGATTCTGAGCCCACAGAGCAAATAAAACTGAATGAGTAAGAGGCTTACTTCCAAAGTGGGATGTTTCCAGGCACTTAAAGTTAACTTTGCTAAACAGTGGAGCTAGAGCTCAGTGTCTTCACTCTGAGGATAACGGTAGAGTGGTGTGTTTGAGGGCATTTTTCATGCACCTTAAAAGAGTTTAGTTAACATGACCAGGCAGAGAGAGGCCTGCCTATGTACATAGTTGAGAAGAGGCTCCCCTGACAGGAAAAAAGGGTGTCCTGAACATTTCTGATTCTGAATTGTATAATCTGTTAGCTTCCCTAAAATCCCACAACTGTGTCTGAGTTTTGTGTGGCCATGCTTTTGTTGTTAGGCGCCATCGAGTTGGCACCAACCCATAGCGACCTTATGCACAGCAGCAGAATGAAACACTGCCTGATCCTGGGCCAACCTCACTACTGTTGCCACACTTGAGTCCAATGATGCTGCCACTTGGCCAATCCATCTCGTTGGGGTTCATCCTCTTTTTCTCTCAACCTCCACCTTACAAAACATGGTATCCTTCTCCAGTGACTTTTCCCTCCTTACAATATGTCCAAAGTATGAGAGACAAAGCTTGGTCACCTTGGCCTCTAAGGAGCACTCTGGCTGCACTTCTTCCAAAACGAATCTATTAGTTCTTCTGGCAACCCATGGCACTTTCAATATTCTCCTCCAACACCATAACTCAAAGGCATCAATTGTTCTATGGTCTTCTTTATTCACTGTCCAGCTTTCACGTGCATATGAGGTTATTGAAAATACCATGGCTTGAGTCAGGCACACCTTAGTCCTCAAGCTGATATCTTTGCTCTTCAACACTTTAAAAAGGTCTTGTGCAGCAGATTTGCCTAA
>NW_006408625.1:6678339-6682219 GCF_000296735.1 Chrysochloris asiatica
AACTACTGATCCTTCCTCTTTGCTCCCAACCTTTGCATTCCAATCACCAGTAATGAGCAATACATCTTGATTGCATGTTTGATCAATTTCAGATAGAAAATTTTGGTAGAATTCTTCTATTTCATCCTCACTGATTAATGCATAAATTTTATTAATAGTGGTATTAACTGGGCTTCCCTGTAGGCTCATGAATATTATCCTATCACAGAAAGCGTTGTACCTTATGACTGATCTGGATATGTTCTTTTTGGCCATGAATACAACACCATTCCTCTTCAATTTGTCATTTCCGGCATAGTAGACCATGTGGTTGTTAGATTAAAATAGGCCAATACCACTCCATTTCAGCTCATTAATGCCTAATATATGGATGTTCATGCATTCCATTTCATTTTTGACAACTTCCAGTAATTTTCCAAGAGTCTTACCTTGTACATTCCATGCTCCAATTTTCAATGGATGTTTACAGCTGTTTCTCTTCATTTTGAATTGTGCCCCATCAGTAAATTAAGGTACCACGGGCTTTTCTCCCATGAGCTCCATTCACGTTATCATGGTGAACTCTACATTGAGGAGGCAGCTCTTTCCTGGTTGTATTTTGAGTGCCTTCCAACCTGAGGGGCTCATTTTCTGGCACTATATCTGACAGTGTTTCTCTGCTATTCATAAAGTTTTCAGTGACTAAAGATTCGGAAGTAGTTTGTCACTCTTTCTTCCTAGTCTGTCTTTGTCTGGAAGCTCATCTGAAACCTGTCCACCATGGGTGACCATGCTGGTATTTAAAATACAGGTGGCATATCTTTCAGAATCACAGTAACTCACAAGCCACCACAGTACAACAAACTGACAGAGGAGTGGTGGCCATTTGGTTTTAAGTGGAAACTGTCACTTTAAATTTCGAGGAGATCTGTGTGTATGCATAGTAGAACCTTTCATGGGTGGGGGTTGGGTGATCATAAGCTCAGGTATCCCCTCTAGTTACCAGAATGGAGGTGTGCAGCGAGAGACCAGTGAACAGATATCAAAAAAAGACTGTCTACACCTGTATCTCCGCAGTTCTGTCAGGTGTTTGTGGCTGTTCTGATCCTTCCCACACTTGGTCTCTCTCAAGATGGTGGCTCCAGGAGTAGCTGAGCATCTTGAATTAGAAAGCAATGGATTTCTTGTTTCTACTACAAATTCCCCAAGCTGTAAGCCCTCCGATCTTCTAAATATTCCTTTATATGTTGTTCAGAGTTCTAGCACCATCCCCTGAGGCTATTTGGTCCAATGAACTGTGTTGTTGGTGACGGAGCTCCTCACTGCATGTCTACCCGACCTGCCATGTGTGGCCATAGCAATTAATTATTAACCCAAATGGTAATTGGAGAGTGTAGTGGGAGGAATTATTTGCCTCATAATTTTTTGCATTTCATTTTGCTTTTTTAATTTTAATGAACCTTCCTCCCAAGTTCTCAAAAAGAAATGTAGCACACATTCAGGACTTGAAGAGGGTACAGGTTGAGAGAAACAGGCCAGGGATACGTGGGAAGAGTGAACACAATGCCATGTCAAGGATTCAAGAAATTACCTGCAGAATGTGGCCCTGTAGGATAAGACTGCTAATTGGTTGATGGTTCACACCTACCAACCACTTCTCAGAAACCCTATATACCTGGCTGCTATGAGTCAAACGGACTCAATGGCACTTAACAGCAGCAAATGCACCAAGGATAGATGCTAAGAAAATAGTATGAAAATATACCATCTTATATAATGTTATTGTTGCTGTTAAGTGCTGTCATTTTAGTTCCAACTCATAGCGACCCTATGTAGGTTTCTGAGGAGTAGCTAGTAGGTTTGAACCACTAGCCTTACAGTTAGCAGTCCAGTGCTTATCCTGTAGTGCCACACCAGGTTAAATTGTATTTTGGCAGATGATCACTTAAATTTAAAGTGCAAAAATCTGTTTTCTTCTTCCTGTCTTGTTATTATGTGCTGTCAAGTCAGTACCAAATTATAATGACATTATGTACAACAGAATAAAACACTGTAGAGTTCTGCGCCAACCTCACAATCATTTCTATGCTTGAGCCCATTGCTGCTGCCACTATACCAATTCATCTCCTGGGGGTCTTCCCCTTTTTCACTGACCCTCCACTTTACTAAGCATTATGGCCCTCTCCAGGGGCTGGTCCCTACTAATAATATGTCTGAAATATGAGAGATAAAGTTTGGCCTTCCTGGCAGGTAAGGAACATTCTGGTTGTACTTCTTTTAACATAGACTTGTTTGTCTTTTGGCTGTCCATGGTGCTTTTAAATAATCTACTCCAACACCATAACTCAAATGTATCAGTTCTTCTATGGTCTTCTTTATTCATTGTTCAACTTCCAAATGCATATTAGGTTATTGACAATACTATGACTTGGGTTGGGCATACCTGCTAAGTAGAGAACATTCATTAGAAAGATACCCATTCCTGTAGAACATGTTATCTGAACAAACAGAATGGCCTTTTGGCACCTTGAATGAATAGAAAATTTATGGTTGCTGAAGATTACAATTATTTATCAAGTAAATATGTAAGCATCTGCCAAATTTAAAATATAAAGTATTTATACAAAGATAAGTACAAAAGTACTGCTACTAAGGTTGTAGTTCAAACATGCATAGATCTATTTCCTACAAAACATGTGTGAACATGTCTCTGGGATGAGTGGATGACTTCAAGCAAATTCACTCAGTAAAACACCTATCATAGTCTCATTATTGTTGCTAAGTGCTGTCAAATCAGTTCCAACTCATAGTGAACCATAGCCATTTCCAAGGAGTGGCTGGTGAGTTTGAACTGCCAACCTTTCTGTTAAAACTGACCTTGAGGTTGAGTGCTTATCCTATGGCACCAAACCAAAACTCTCGCTAGTCTCGTTGTTGTTGTTGTTAAGTGCCATCAAGTCAGTTCCGACCCATATTGATCCTGTATAGGGTTTCCAAGGAGAAGCTAGTCTCATTAGGTGCCTTCAAAAAAAGATCTAGTGAAACTAATAGCTTCCAGGGAGATCTACTTACTCAATTAAATTCAAAGCAGTGAGGTCAGCTCAGAAGACTATGGTGACTTTCTTTGGATTGAAAAGGGATAATATTGATAGATGATTTTTGAAGGACACAGGATGATCATGCAAGCTTATTATAAGAAGTTTAAGAAAATGAAAACCACATAAGTAAGAACATGAAAAAGGAAAGTTGGAAACAGAGAACAAACAAGATGCCTGATTGGGTGGAATTACAGTAAGGAGCTCCATCAGCAACAACACCGAATACAAGAACAAGCAGGCTCAGGCGATGGTCCCAGAACTCTGAAGCACATATAAAGGAATATTTAGAAGGTTGGAAGGCTTATAGCTAAGGGGAATTTGTAGCAGAAGCAAAAAATCCATTGCTTTCTAATTCAAGATGCTCAGCTGCTCCAGGAGCCGCCATCTTGGATGAGACCAAGTGGGGGAAGGATCAGAACAGTCATGGATGCCTGACAGAATTGTGGAGATAAAGGTGTGGACATTCTTTTCTTTTGGTATCTGTTCATTGGTCCCTTGCTGTCTGCACACCTGCATTCTGGTGATTATAGAGGTGCCTGAGCTTGTGGGCACCCCAGCCCCACTCTTGGAGGGTTCTACTCCACATGTGCACAGATATTCTCGAAATTTAAAGAGTCAGTTTCCACTTAAAACCAAAAGGCCACAGCCGGCCCTGAAATGCTTATAACTAGAAAAAAGGCCTAAACTGGGATTGTGGAGCAGGACAGACAGACAAAAAGGAAATAGGCTGATAATTAAATCCTAAGTTACATCAAAATAACCAGCCATGGCATCTTGAAATTTCTCCAGAAAAAGTGTGAAAA
>NW_006408625.1:6683902-6686632 GCF_000296735.1 Chrysochloris asiatica
ATAGAAAGGAATGTTGGGAAACATGATTAGAGAAAACAGCTTATAACTGATTGGAATACCTAAAAGGGGTTCTACAACTTGCCCAGTAAAATTGGCCTCGTGCAAAGCCTTTACAGAGTATGGGACCTTAGGTGGATTCCTGAGTCCCATCCAGAAGCTTATGAGGTGGGACATTCCCACTAGAAAGGACAAGAAGACTGGAACAGATACAGTGACAGAAGATACATCTTCAAAGAAAGATCATCAGGAAAACCCAAAACAAAAATGTCATCATGATTTTCTACTATAAGAATAAGCAAGCTGTTCACCAGGAAGACATCAAGGCTAGCAATCAAGTGCCTTCAGGACAAACTCCCCTCTAAGACTGAAATTCAAAAGGAACACACAAACAAGCATGTAAGGTTGCTGGTAACCACATTGGTCTACTGGTGAGTGGAAGAGGGGAATAGCATCAATGAAGAAATCAGCTGAGTTCAACACCAGTCCATTGAATCCTGTTGACCTGGAGATGAGAGAGAGAAGAGGAAGGACTGGTTGGTCCAAAGTGTTGTGAGAACTGAGGACACTTGAGGCCATGGACAACAACTAAGCTACTGAGGGCTAGAGCCAAGAGTGAAGCATCCAGCTGATATGAAGTGAAGGGAGATGCACAAGAACACCCAAATTTGCATACAGTACCCTTTGACCTAGCCTTGATGGCTCGATAATCAGATGTCGACTAGAGTAATATTGGGGGGAAAATATTGCTTCAATTTGATGAACCTGACCTATACTCAGAGCGGTAGTTACTCTAAATACCAAAAGAGAGGGAAAAAGCCTTCACATCAAGTACCAATGCTATCCCTTCTGTACACAGGGTAGATAGGGATGGGCAACTTAGACATTGGCTACATAAAATGAGGGGGCAATTAAGACACGAAGTGACTGGCTTACAAGATTTCAAGAGGAAGTTTAAGAGTATGGGGGGAAAGAAAGAGTCCCCACTGAATGTATTTCATCGAGTCTAGATGGGTCTGGAGAAAAGAGATGGGGATAAAATTCTTAAGATTTAATAGTGAATAATTGTGATCATGACTAATTGCGGCTGTCACAATTGTAAAGGTAGAAGTTTTGTAACAAAAACAGGGGAGTGGTCAATCTTACAGTCCAGAAACAGAGGATCCCAGGACCATCAAGAGAGAAGCTCACAAGCAGAATGTGGGACCTTATCCAGAGAAGCAGCAGTGCCAGAGATGGAGGCAGAGATGGGGGCATGGAGAGGGGGAGTAGCTGAGAACTCTAGATTCATGGACTAAGAAGAGAGGGACTAAGAACTGGTGGCCAGGAGGCAGGCTTGCAGAATGTGCCCTTTGGAGATGTTAATTATTATATATGCCTGAGTGGTTTTTTTTTTTTTAAAAAAGCTTAAGTGGATAGAGAGAAATACTGTTAACTGATAGCACAGGGAGGGGATTAGAATCATTGTAATGAAACAAGGTGTATGATTTGTTAAATGTAAAACTGATGATATGCCCTGTAAACTTTCACTCAATCCATAATATAAACCTTAAAAAAAAAAAAAAGTTCAAATATGCCAACAATTGTGAATATGATGTAGGTTGGGCAGTGTTTTGTTCTGTTGCTCATAGGGTTGTTATGATGTGGAATTGACTTAATAGCACCTAACATCAACACATTCACATCATTATGAAGAGCTCTATGTGTGAGAACTAGATGGGGATTCATGAAGGAAAGAAATACCATCAATAAAGCTACCTGGAGTTAAATTCAAACTGTAATAAATTCAAACTAAAATAATAACACAAATGGATTTGAATTTATTTCCAATAAAAAAGGGAAAGTTGTATCAAGATTTCCTCCCATCCCCATCAGGGCAATACACTAGATCATTCCTTGAGGGTTGCCAGGGCTGTTATATGAGAATTTCTTTGGAAAACTTTTACCCTACTGCCATGGCATTGTCCCTTCACACTTTTTTTTTTTTTGTTTCCAAACCTCAATATATATATATATATATAAATAACACTATTTGAGTCCCTCAAGCCAAAATGTGTTTCGATGTGATATAAATAAAAGTGCACAGAATTCTTTTTAAATGGGTTGTTGTTGCTTTTAGGTGTCATCAAGTCTGTTACAACTTAAAGAGACCCTCTATACAGTTTCTGAAGAGTAGTTGGTGAGTTTGAACCACCTACCTTGTGGTTCAAACCAACCTTGCAGTCCAGTGCTTTATTCCACAGCAAAACACCAAGACTGGTATGAAAAGAGTAGGGAGATAGAAACCCTCTTTCAGAATTGTATAGAACCTAAACTGGAGTCCTGGTGTGGTGCTGCAGGATAATGCACTGGACCACAAAGTCAGTTTGAGTCGCAAGGTCGGTAGTTCAAACCCACAAGTTCCTCCTTAGAAACCCAGTACAAGGTCACTATGAATCAGACTGACTTGACAGCACTTAACAATACCAACTAATTTAGGATGTGTTGTGAAATAATAGTTTCACAGTTTGATGTTTTAAATATAACAGTTTTTACCAATTTTTGTTTACTTACACTCATACAAAAAATAGAAAAGAGTTCTATTAAAAACTTATGTAGGGGAGAACAAACAAGATGATGGATTGGGTGGACATATAGCAGAGAGCTCCGCCAACAGCAACACAGAATACCCAACCAAGCAGGTTCAGGGGATGGTCCCAGAACTCTGAACCACATATAAAGGAATACTTAGAA
>NW_006408625.1:6689822-6702421 GCF_000296735.1 Chrysochloris asiatica
ATGAAACAAGTTATATGAATTGTTGAATGTGAAACTGATGATGTGCCCTGTAAACTTTCACTCAATCCACAATAAAAACCTTAAATTAAAAAAACAAAACAAAACTTATGTAGGGAAAACTGGAGTTGGGAAAAGGAAAATCTGAGTGTAAAACTCTCTGTAAAATAGCGAACTTTCCTGGAAAAACTTCAAAATTATAATAGCTCTGAAGTTGGTGGAGCTCTAGCCTAAATGGGGCCAGGTAATATCTGGGCTATCGATGTAATGAATTGAAAATTGCCGTGAATGTTAACTACGACAGGATGAGAAGGTGGAGTTGGAAGTTACAAAAAGTTTGACCTACAAGGCCCCAAAGGGGGAAGTATATGCTGAGCTATGCGTCTACCTCCTCTTGTTGTCCTGTCCCCTCCCCCACCCTTAGGATGTTTTTGTGATGAGCCAGAGCTCTATGATGCTGGCCTGGATTTATATATATAGGCCAGTGAGTGCTCATTGGGCTCAGTTGCCTGAGAGCAACACTTCAGATAATGGAGAGTTACTTCCTTTCTCTGAATAGTATTAGTACTCCATTGCTGAGTACCAGCTGCACTTCATGGACCATTAATATCATCTTTGCCATTCTATGTGGAGTGCTGCTGTTCTTCCTGTTACTTCCTTTCTACTTGGTATATACATCCTTACCTAAGAAAAATATCAACAACAAGAAGGTAAGGAGATCTTGAGCCAGACTCAACAGAAATTGATTCATTTTTTCTATTTCAATTTCCTTTTTCTAAATTAAGTAGAAAAATTCCTGAGATGGCAAATCAGGAAAGAATAGAACTTCAACCTTCTAGGAAGAAGTGGGCAGGGCAAGGGCTAGAGTAGGCAACATATTTCTAGCGGAAGATTTTAGAGTATCTGTCTTTCTAGTAGCCGTACAAATTCCCACAGTGGCTGAGGACTTGATTACTAATAGTTTGGGATAGCTGTGGGAAGAAGGGAGGGTTTTGCACTGGTTCACTGGCTTATCTTCCTATGGCAGGAGGTCTCTGGACAAAGTCCTCCATTTGTATCTGGGCTAATCTGGAAAGTGATGCTGAGTGCCTGAGAGCCTCTCATTCAGGGAGTGGAGTGGAGCTCTGGCCTCCAGAAGCCAAATCTTATCGGACAGCATACAGGGGCATCTGTAGTTCTGAGAGTCTGTGCCCTTCTTGAGATTAAAGAAATCCATGCTAGATCTTAATATGAAAATCTCCATTGAGTTTTTTAAAGAAGAGCAAAATGATTTTATCCACAGTAAAAATGAATAAAAGACAAAAACAAAATTCCATTAACTAAATGTAGAAAGTTATTTTATTCATAAATATCATATGCCTGAAATTTGTCCAAATGAACAGAGAGAAAATTGGGTCCCGATCCCCCATTTTCTTTTATCACAGCCTCGAGTGGAGAAAAGGAGTAGTAGCAGAAAGAGGCACAAAAATGAATCTTTAAAAGGTAAGCTTCTGCTCACTCAATTGAGCTCCCAAACATTAATCCTAACTTTTCTGAGTGTTAGTCTCCTTTCAGGAAGACTCTTGGGAGGGAATCAGAGCCCAGATACTTAGATTCTGTGCTGAGCCTTCTATGGAATGAAACCATGATGGGCAGCACAGTGATGTTGCCAATTAGGTTGAGCTGTGGCATGTAATGAATAGATAACTAGTGGATTGGAGGTAGAATATTCAGGTCCAATTATTTGCCAAGGCTCAGATTCCTCAGTGACATTATCACCAAGGATAGTGAGCGTGGGAGTGCTTTGTAACTGTTGTCAGTTACACCTCACATGTGTGAACCTTGCCATGAAGGTCAGCAACCATGTCACTTTGGGATCTCAGCGTCTTATCTTCCAAATGCATCCCCTAAGGGATATTCCACTCAGTTTCCTGTATTGTCCCTTGGCCCTGACTTTCACCACTTAACCCATCCGTCTGATTTCTAGGTTGCAATAGCTTTTTAAAAGAACTGCTTGAGGTTAAGTTCTTGATTGCTCTTCTGGAAAGGTAAGTCAACTTTCACCTCTCTCCCGTGTCCATTTTCCTCCAAAGTTTTCTAGTGATCCTAGGGCCCCAGGGCAGCTAGGGCTCCTGTGGAGGGTATGGAGGATAGCTGAGGGGAGCGATTGTGAAGGAAGCCCTTAGAGGAGGGGGAGAGTAGCATTGTGAAGTCAGAGGTGGTGTAGGTAGGGATGACTTGGGCCTTGGCAAGGAGAGGGGCCTTGGAGACCTAGGACCCCACCACTGCAGGACCTGCCTGACCCTTCATTCAGGCTGTTTGCTCCTGGTTACAACTTGGTCTCTCTTCCCCAGCTACCTGGAACTGTCTCCTAACAAGCATAGGCTTCACTGCAGGAAATGTTGGCTGAGTAAAAAACCACCTGATAAAGACCATCCTGGGAAGCATTCAAAGCCAGAGGGAAGTGCTACTTTAATTGTGCCCCCTACCTCTGCTGTCAGAGTTCCTCAAACCCAGTCATCTCGCCATGGAGCCTCCCCCATTTCAGAAAAACTTCCAAAGGATTCATCTGAGTGCAAGATAAAGGACTGTTCTAGGTGGCTGACAGAGGACTCAGCTTCACGGAAGATTGTCCCTGAGAATTCATCAGGAAACTCACGTTCATACTATTCTGTCTCTTATAAACCAGTAACAACAGGCCTTGATTGCTCAGGACATGCCAGTCCAGCCCCTTCTTGTTTGATGACTTCCAAGGCCTTGCTCTTTCCCTCCTCTGGTAAACACCAGGAATCCCAGCAACACCATGCTTCCCACCACCCATCAAAGGCCTCTTTCTGGAGTGGTCAAACAACGAGGAAGACAGTCATTAGGGGGTCCTTTTTCCTTAAGCCTGAAGTCCTGAAGTTTTTAGAAGCAGAAATCTCAAAGAAAGTGGAAGTGAAAAATTTTAAAGAAAAGAAAAAGGATGAATATTTAAAAAAACAAAAGTACTTAGACTATCACCTGAATTCTTTGGGGATTTTAAAATCATTTAGTAATGAGCAGACCGCTACAGAGCCTCAACCCTTCTGGAGCAAACCAGTGCAGCTGCCCAGACTTCAGCACCTTATATATTTCAAAACTTTGCCCCGTCATTTACACCAGAAATGTAATCAGCTCTTCTATGGCCTTCCTTCTCTGCACAGTGAGTCCCTGAAGACCACTGCCTGGGTCTCTAGGAGCTCTTACACATCACCATCTCCCCCTATTTTATTCAACAGAATATCTAATGGCTGTCCAGTCCAAGTATCCCCACTGTTATCTCCACCCCAGCCCTTGTCCCACACTGAGCCCCAGCCCCGACGATTTATTCTAACCACGCCCCAAACCCAGATCTTCCCTCTGTCTCCAGTCCTCACCCAGGCCCACCGCATATCCTCTTTGCCAATCCCACCACCACCTTCTACAAGCCAAATGGGGACTTATGGAATATCTTGTCCCATAGGCCAAAGTGAGGCACAATCTCTTGTAACTGAAATTCAACGTCCAGAACCATCCTTGTTGGGAAAGCAGCTGGAAAGTAAGAAGACTTTACCCTCTGTGATGAAAAGGTCTAAAGAAGCAGCTAGTCCTCTCAGCCCTGAACTTCCCCAGTACAACTGGGCCTCTGAGGTTCACAGACCAGACTCTATCCATCCTAGGCAGGATTCTAGCAGAACTGAGTTCCATAAACTTCTGAAACAACACTTTCAAAAGACATCCACTCAACACCAGGAGAGCCTGCCTAACATGATCCTAGAGACTCCAAAACTTACACAGCTTCAGGGAAAATTACCAGGACCATGTCAGGCAAAGGATCAACATGGGCCCTCATGGCCTTCTGTGTTTATAGGTGACAGCAGAACAGATGTAAAGAAGATGAGATCCTGTCACCAAGAAAGCTGTGATGTGAGGAACCCAGAGGATTTCCAGCTAGGGAAAGTTCTGGAAAATAGTCTGGGGGAAATCCCCAAACATAGTATGTCCCAGGGTTCAGAAACATGCCCAGTGAAAGTTCTGCAGACAAGAGCTGAGGCTGTGTTCCAAGGACAAAATCTCCAGGTAGGCTGTGGAGAGAAGGCAACATCAAATTGGTCATCACCCACCGATGAGAGAAAGCATTTTAGAAGGCCAGAAGCAAAAGAACATGAGAAAAGTTTGCCAGGACTGAGAACCACCCAAGAAAGTAGGATGAGCCACTTACCTATGAAGACTAGTGCCCAGAACAAGAGATCAGCAGAGTCCCTTGGCATCAAGCCCTCCCAGATCTCAACAGAGATACAATGTGCTCTTCCAGAAGTTCACATAAAGAAGACAAGTAAGTTTGTTCAAAGCATTTGCCCTAATCATAAAGAAAAAGAGTATGATGATCCTTTGCATAAAGGAAAGCCCACTTCAAACTCTGTGTACAACCATAAGCCAGCCAAAAGCAAGTCAATACTTATGGACAGCGGTGTTGCTGAGGCTCAGACACTTATGACAGCTGTCAGTCATATCTTAGTAGAGAAACTTGGGCTTCAAGAAAAATCTTGTGTCTCCAAATTAAATCAGACAAAAGAGAAAATGCCGGAAAGAATGAGCCTTGTTGGTGGGCACCCGTCCTCTCAAATATCTCACTCTTCCCCAGAACACAGAGGACAAACAAGTGACACAGTCTACAGAAACCATGTCAATCAGATGGCCAGAATCAGGCACAAAATGACCCATGAAGGGAATAGAAATCTCTACACAATGGTGGGATTCAACATTAGGGACCGTGAGCCTGTGTCCCCAACCAATCCTCACAAACAAGAGTCAATGATGGACTCAGGAGGCCCTCACCACTCAACCTTCTGCCATCAGAACCATTTTTCCTATAATCAACCAGAAAATGCTTCTCAGGCCTTTTCTTGTAGGAAAAGTTTTCCCATTCAAAGCAAATCTGTTTATCCTCATTTTAGTACATTCCCTATGTGCTAACTGCTCCTTTGAGCCAATATCTTGTTCCCTAATACAAATGCTGTTACTCAAAAGAGGTCTGTGGCTTTTGTCTGTAGCATGCTGGTGTGTAGGGGAGGAGTTGGTGTCTACTCTGAGTGCCCTTTGGCTTTTAGAAAGGATAAGGCATAGAGGGAGGTTGACATTGGTGCTACACACCCATCTCCACCCAGGGTCCTTAGTTAGAACCTTATTTTTTCGAAATACTGTCATCACAACTAAATAAAATCATTCAGGGCTTATAAATACAGTGAGGGGAGGGAGCTATGATGACTCCACTCTAGGATCTTGTCCTTGAACTTTATGGAGCTGCAAAGGAATGCATTGTCACGGAACGGACACAGTATGATTGGTGTGTATCTGGGAATTTCTTCTTTCCCTGAGGAAGGCTGAGGAGATTGGTACTACCGCTCCACTCTTAGCTTAGCCATTAAGAAATGTACACTCTTGCCCTGGCTGCATCATTTTCATACAAGGACAGAAATTCCACTTCTAGGACATTTGAGTATGGGGCTACCAGGGAGGCTGCTGGAGACCATGTACAAGCAACCTCTGAACCAAATGAATAAGTACATCCTCTTAGTGGCCCTGTACTTCTTCTATATATAACCACAAAGAAGGAGTAGACAGTCTGGGGGTGCATGGTGCAGAGGTGTGTGTGTGGTGACCACAGACTGTTGAGCACTGGAGAGCTAGGGTTTGGTGGAGGAGAAAAAGCAGTATCCTTTTTCCTCCTCTTCCAACAGGATGAGATTAAAGGGAAGGGAGCACTATCAAAAGGGAAAAGGTAACGTGCAATTTGCAGGTTTGAAATGAAACAATCTGTATAGATCTTCAAGTAACACTCAGGTAATTTCTCAACACTTTAGTGGGAACTGGAGTCAAGTATAAAAGAAAAAACTGTTGTCGAGTTGATTCATAATGACCCTTACAGGACACAGTGGTAGCGTAGTGGTTACGAATCGGGCTGCGAACCTTAAGGTCAGCGGTTCGAAACTACCAGCCGCTCCGCGGGAGAAAGATGAGGCTTTCTACTCCCGTAAGGATTTACACCCTCGGAAACCCTGTACAGGGTCGCTATGGGTCGGAACCGACTCTACGGCACTTAACAACAACAACAAGGACACAGTAGAACTGCTCCATAGGTTTCCAAGACTAATATTTACAGAAGCTTACTTCTTTTTTGAAGCTGTATGATAAGCACTCAACCACAAAGTCGATTTGAACTGCATGGCCAGCAGTTTAAACTCACCAACCACTCCTCAAAAGCCCTGAATAGGGTCACTATGTGTCGGAATTGACTTGACAGCATTTAACAACAACACTGCTCTATGGGAGTCCTGATGTGGCACTGTAAGATATGCACTCCACTACAAAGTCAGTTTGAACCACAAGGTTCATACTCACCAGCCACTTCTTGAAATCATATAAAGGGTCACTGAGCCGGAACATATTCTCTGTTTATGGTGACTAAGGTTCACATATTCAATTGGTTCATTGGAAACTGGTATACTATTTTCAATAAAGAAAAGCTATTGACCTTAAATTGATTTAATCTTTGTTTATCTGTTATAGTATGATGGGCTCCATTGGATTTTTTTTAGTGTAATTTTTTAAAAAGCAGATCACCAGAAATGTCTTCTGTGGTGTGATTTATGGATTCAAATAAACAACC
The DNA here is from genome assembly GCF_000296735.1 of Chrysochloris asiatica. NCBI lineage: Eukaryota > Metazoa > Chordata > Mammalia > Afrosoricida > Chrysochloridae > Chrysochloris > Chrysochloris asiatica. The sequence goes on from NW_006408625.1 coordinate 6,696,469, forward strand.
TTTTGGTTAGTAGCCAAAAGCAAGCTGCAGGAGCTACCCAGGATCATTATCTAATACGATAATGAATAACCAAAGACCTCATTAACGAGGGTAAGCCAAAAAGTATTGCTACTAAGGTTTCAGTTCATTTTCCAAACAAAATCTGCTAAATATTTCTCTGCAATGAGTGATTGGCTGCACTGTTTTCAGATTTGTTGTTAAGTGCTTTTGAATCTGTTCTGACTCATGCTGATTCTGTATACGGTTCCCAAGAAGTGGCTGGTGAGCTTGAACCACTGACCTTGCAGTTCAAACCAGCCTTGCAGTCCAGTGCATTAACCCTCTGCACCAATCCAGGGTACCTTAAAAAAAAAAAATTGAATCAGTGGCTTCCACGGGACACTGTTGGACCAGTGAAAATCAAAAAAGATAGATTAACTCAGAGATTATGGGGACTGTTTGGGGGGATTTTTAAAGAAATAATCTTGATACATTTTCTCAAAGGACATGGATGGGATATCACAGGTGTTTACTATAGTGATATTTTGAAGAAAAGTTAAAGCTGCAAAAGTAAGAAGGAGGGGTGACCAAGACAGTTGTACCAAGGAATTTTTTTTTTCCATCACAACTATAAACCTGCTTTTCTTTGAAAATGACAAGGGCTGTCCTATGAGAATTTCATTGGGCAGCCTTATCCCATTTACAGTCCTAATCTTATATCTTCAGTCTTCTTTTTGTTCTCCAATTTCAAATAACTTATAAAAGAACAATTTTGAGTCCCATGAAGTGGAAAAATTGCCATTTAGACATGCAGTAAATCAAAGAGTGCAGAATTATCTGGAGAAGGGTTATTGCTGTTATTGTTAGGTTCCATCGATTTGGTTCCAAATCATAGGAAGCCTTTGTACAATCAAACAAACCACTGACTGGTCATGTGCCATCCTCACGTTTGAGCAAAATGTCAATCTATCTCCTTGGTGTCTTGCTCTTTTTATTGACTCTACACTTTATCAGACATGATATGGAAGGGTTAGAGAAATGGAAACACAATTTTCTAAGTGTATAGACCCAGATGAAGTCTATGTTGAGAACAACAATGCCACATTTTTAATGTTTCTGTTTAATTAAACCTCCTATGATTTTATAGCGATGCCTTTTGATTTACCCTATAATACTTTGTTCTTGTTAAGTGCCAATAAGTCAGTTCAGACACATAGTGATCCTTGGGTTTCCAAAGAGCAGCTGGTGGATTTGAACCTTGTGGTTCACAGTCTAGTGCTTATGCTACAGCACCACACCAGTACTAGCACTTTCTAAACTGTGCTCTTAGTTAAGATATTCATAAGCTGTCTGTTTCCCTTTTCCTGGTAAAATGCATTTCAATAACAGTTGTCAAATGTGTTTCACTGGGGAAGAAACTCAATACCTGATGGATTTTAAGTCTAACAATTTCTAAATAGCAGACTGAGCTTACATGAAGTCTCTGGGTGTATAATTTTTAAAAATTAAGAATAAAGCAAACTGGCTAGAACATGCACACTGCCAGCAGAGAAGATTACACCGAGCCAGTTGCAGCTGGGACTTGAATGCCCACTGTGCATGTAGAGACAGTTCAGGGGAGACCTTAGCGATGCTGTCGCTGGAGAACTCACTGCTTCATCACAACCGCTTTCAAAGACCATAGTGTCCCAGTAAAGCTGCACATCTCGCGGATCATATTAAAAAATGTTGAAGAGTTCACTGGACCTAGAAAAAGAAGTGATCTGGGATTCATTACATTTAATATAATGATTGAAATGTTAAGTAATTGTTTATCAGCAGAATATTGGGAAAAAATATAATATTCTGAACCAAGTTGTCCTTTGGGACAAGATTGTTCTGAGAGGTGATAATCCGAAGCTGCTGTTGAAACATATAAAAAGAAAATATTTTGTCTTTGACGATGGAAACGGTTTTAAGGGAAACAGGAATGTGACTTTAACTCTATCCTGGAACATTGTACCAAATGCTGTAATTCTACCTCTTGTAACAGTATCAGGACATGTATCTGTCCCATTTCAAGATACATATGAAATAACAGAGATATTAAATTATTCTGAATTTGAAACAGCATATTTTAATACTTTATGAATTGTATCTCATTGATTCCCTTGTATCTCCATTTGCTTTTTTTTTTTCTCTTTGTTTTATTTAAGAACTAATTCCAAAAGGCATATTTGAAGGGAAAGGTTAATGAGTAAGTTATATTTAATTTTATAAACAAAACAAAATAGCAAAGAAGGTCACCAGGATGCAGGCCTGTGTGGTGTACCCTTTGGTTGTTTGATAATGCATAGAGGGGATTGTAATCATTGCAATGAAATGAAATATGATGGGACAAATGTAAAGCTGATGCTTTGCCATGTAAACCAATCCCTCTTTTTTTTTTTTTTTAATGTACACCACAGCAGTCAGGAATATATAAACATTCAAACAAACAAAGGGTATACCCTTCATGCCGCACCCTGGCTATCAGCACACAGCCCCTTTCCCTCCTTTAGTCTAGAGTCCCCAGCCTCTCTGTCTCTACACATCATCATCTCTGCCTCCATTACTGGCATTGCTGCTTACTCTGGATAGGGTAACACTCTCTGCTCTTCTCCCTTGATGGTCTCAATGTCCTCCGCACCTAGGCTGCAAGATCAACTACTCCCTTCCTTTATAAAACATCTAGCTTTACATTTGCAACATTCATAATCAGTCCGGATAGCAATTATTCACTACTGAACCGCAAGAGTCTTATGCCCATCTCCTTTCACCAGTCCCATCTAGACAGGTTGGAAATCACTCAGTGGGTCCCTCACATCCTCTAAAACTAAGCTTCTTATTAAAAAAATGTAAGCCAATCACTTAGTGCCTTTGTTGTCCCTTCCCCCCCCCCCCCCCCATTTTGGGTAGCCACTATCTAAGTTGACCATCACTATCAACCCTGTGTACAGAGGTGGTGGGAATGATTCTCACACTAAAGATTCGTTCCCTCTTTTAAGCTACTACATCCATAGTATAGGTCAATTTCATCAAAATGTAGTGGAGTACACTCTTTTTCCTCTTCTTTATTCCTCTAGTCGAGTTCTGATCATTCAGCCATTGAGTTATATTTGTGTCCTCTCACTCTTTGCTTTTGTTTGGTTTGCTAATGGCTTTTTTTTTTTTTTTTAATGTTTTATTGTGAGTTATGTGATAGTTTACATGAGAGAACCTCAGTTCCATATTCATTACATCGTATATCATTACATTGCCATGGCTCCAATCCCCTCCATGCATCGTCTTCCGACCAAAAGGCATATCCTAGAAGCCTGTGCTCTACACTCCCCCCTTCCCCCTCAGTCTTCGGCCCACAGTTCCTCTCCCTCTCTGGATCCCAAGTCCCCAGCTGCTTCATCCCTCCATGTCATCATCTCTGTCTCCATCTCAGGCATCCCCGGTTCTCTGGGTCCCGTTCTCGGCTCTTATCCGTTGGTGGTCCCAGGACCTCGGCTCATAGACTGGAGAAATAATCGCTCTCTTCCTTGCTACAAAACATCTACCCTTGCATTTCCAACACTCACAATTCAACTTGATAACCATTATTCACTACAGTATCGCACGTAACCCATCTGTATTTCATTTCATCAACTCCACCTAGACAAATTAGATAGTACTCATTGGTGATTCTGCCTTCCTCCATGCCCCCTAGGTCTAGGTTCCCTTTTGAAAGCTTGTAAGCCAGTTACTTATTGCCTTTGTAGTCCCTCCCTCCCCATTTGTGTATCCAATGTCCAAGTTGCCCCTCTCTGTCTACGCTGTGTGTGGAGGGGGTGGGAATGTTTCTTGCTGTAAGGATTTGTTGCCTGTTTTGTGTCACTGCATTCATATGCATAGGTTAAGTTAATCAGCTTGGATCAGCTCAGTCTTCTTTCCCTCCACCCCACCCCACCAACTTCTTTATTCTCCTGGTTGAGCTCTGATCATTCAGTCATCCAGTCCCAGTCACGTGGGTGTCATCTGCAAGTGTGGGTGTTTTTGTGCACATGCCCTCTCTTCCCATCAGCCGGCAGCTCCATTCTCCACTTGAGTCCTCCGTGACCATGTCACTGACTCTAAGCCCAGGAGTCCTCGGGTCTCCTCGCACTGCTTGCCAACCAGGTCCCCAACTGGGTCCACTGAAGCCCTCTGAATATTGTGAGGCTTAGCTCGCCGTTTCATTGCTGCTTTTACCCCATTTCTCCCAATCCAAGCGTACATTTCCACCGAGTCTCAGTTTTGTGTGTGTGTGTGTGGGGGGGCTACGTTGGTGGGACCCGACCGACTGCCCTAATGTCTCCTAGTGGAGCGACCTGTTTGTTCCCATAGTAGCAGTCCATCTGTCTCCATTGTGTCGTGTTTTTCCTAAGGTCTTCCATTCGAGACATATCTTTTGTTCTTCTCACCGTTCCAGGCTCACCAGCTCATCCCTTCAAGTGGGGATTTCTCATCTCTGGTGATCTTGATGTGGTTCTGGTTTCTACCTATAGTTTTATGTATTGCAAAGGCTCCACAGAAAGCTTCCTTCACCGGGTATGCTGTAGCCCCGTTTTAGGTATTCCAATCAGTTAAAGGCAGAAGACGGATTTACAAGTCTTCTAGTGTGATGTTTCTGACTATTCCTTTCTCTCCCCCTCCAGTGTCTACTCTATATTATAATGCAAGGGAAACCAAGATTCAAAAAAACAGTCAAGCATCTTAACACGATTCCCTGCCCTGCTAATGGTGTTTTAATTTTAACTATATCAATCCTTTTAAAGAACAAGCTTTTTGTCCTGCTGATTCTTTCTATATCTTTTCTGTTTTCTATCTCATTTATTTCTGCTCTAATCTTTATTATTTTCTTTTGGTAATGTAGGTTCCCTGTGTTGGTTTGTTTCTAATTGTTGGTGATGTTGTGTGAATGTGTTAATTTTGTTTCTTTCTTCTTTTTGGATGTGTGCATTTATCGCAATAAATTGTCCTCTCAGCACTGTTTTCGCTGTGTCCCAAAGATTTTGGTATGTTGTGTTTTCATTCTCGTTTGTTTCTAGGAAATTTGTGAAGCCATGTTTAATTTCTTCAACTACCCAGCAGGGTTTCCATATATTTGACTTTATTTTCTTGGTCTTTTTATTGTTGATTTCTAGTTTAATAGCACTGTGATCTGAAAAGATACTTTGTAGTATTTTGATGTTTGTAAATTTATGGAGGCTTGCTTTGTGACCTAACTAACACATGGTCAATTCTGGAGAATGTTTCATGTGCACTGGAAAAGAATGCATATTGTGCTGTTGTAAGGTTGAATGCTCTGTTCACATCTATGAGGCCAAGTTGGTTCATTGTACTGTTTAGTTCCTCTGTATCTTTGTCGAGTTTCTTTCTGGTTATTCTATTGCTTTTCGAAAGTGGTGTATTAAAATCTCATGCTAGAATTGTAGATTTGTCTATTCTTTCTTCAATTCTAGTAGAGGTTGCTTTATATATCTTGGTGCTCTTTCATTGAGAGTGTAGATATTCATTATGGTTATGTCATCTTGCTCAATTGACCATTTAATTAACATATAGTATTCTTCTATATCTCTTATACTGGTTTTTGTCTTAAAGTTTATTTTATCAGAGATTACTATTGCCATTCATGCTTTTTTTTTTTTTATTGCAATTAGCTTGGCAAAAATTTTTTCCCATCCATTAACTTTTAATCTGTTTTTGTCTTTGTGTGTAAGGTATGTCTCTTGCAGGCAGCACATTGAAGGGTCATGTTTTCTTATCCATTCTGACACTCTCTGTCTCTTCACTGGTGCATTTGATCCATTGACATTCATTGTAATTATCAATAGGTATGAACTGATTGCTGACATTATGTTCAATTTTCTGTGGTGCTGTTCTTTCCTTCGTTCTGTATGCCTTCTTGTGCTGAGTTCACGTTTTTTTGTGTGTGCTATTTTTTTTT
>NW_006408625.1:6703211-6719880 GCF_000296735.1 Chrysochloris asiatica
AGTTCATCAAATTTTATGAGAATACTTTTTTTTTTTTCTTCTTTTCCCTCTTCTTTTTACTTCTGGTTGAGCTCTGATCATCCAGTCGTTGAAGCCAGGACAAGTAGGTATCATCTGCAAGTGTGGGTATTCTTATGCATATGCCCTCTCTTCTTTTCAGCTGGATGCTTCACTCTCCACTCTAGCCCTCCGTGGCTATGTCACTGACTCTGGGCCAAGAGTCCCCAGGTCTTGCCACACCGCTGGCCCACCTAGTCTTCACCCGGGTTTACAGAAGTCTATTGAACGTTGTAGGGCTTAGCTCACCGCTAGATTGCTGTTTTTCCCTCACTTCCCCTTATCGGTGTCCAACGTGTTCACCAATCACAGCGTGCATTCTCATTGATCTTAGTCTTGGAAGGGGGTTTTCTCTGAGGGGACCCGACCACTTACCTTGATGTTTTCTGGGCGTGTGCTATTTCTTGTCAGTTTCTTCTTAGTTTAATGTTTCCTTGTTCTACTTGGATCTTCATTTTCATGGTAAGTTGTGAAGTATTAACTTTCTTTGAGATTACCCTATAGTCTACTAACTTTCTCCTCCATTTAAGACAGTATATTGTATCCTGCAATCTACCTGACCTCTTTACCACTTGGATATCTCTTGGGATTGGGGTACCAGTAGGGTTAGGGTTAGGTTTAGGAGAAGAGGTAGGGTTAAGTGTATGATTAGGATTAGCATTAGGATTAAGTGTAGGATCAGGGGTAGGGATAGGTGTATGGGTATGGGTAGGGTTAGAGTAAGGGGTGAGCATAGGGTTAGGCTTAGGGTTAGTCTTTGTTTTAGGGTTAGGGTTAGGATTAGTGGTAGAGGAAAGAGTAGGGGTAGGTTTCAGTGTTGAGTTTGGGTTAGGGTTATATGTAGGGCTTGATTAGGGGTAGGAGTAGTGGTAAGGGTAGGATTTGGATTAGGGTTATGGATTGGGGTAGGGGTTGGTGTAAGGTAAGGGCTAGGGGTATGGGAAACATTAGGATGAGGATAGACGTAGGTGTAGGGATAGAGTTAGGGTTTCAGGCAGGTGTAGGGATAGCTTTAGAGTTAGAGTTAGGTTTAGGATTAGGGTAAGGAGTAGGGGTTGCATTACGATCAGGATTAGGGGTAGGGAGTAGTTATAGGGGTAGGGTTATAGTTAGGGGTAGACAGATTTAGGGGTAAGGTGAGAGGTATAGGGGAAGTTTTAGGAATAGGGTAGGGTTAAGTGTAGGGTTAGAGGTTAAAGTAGGGTTCGGTTTAGGATTAGGGGTTGGGTAAGGGTTAGAGGTAAGGAGAGGATTAGGAGTAGGTGTTGTGGTAGGAGTAGGAGTAGATTAGGGGTAAGTGTAGGTGTAGCGGTATTGGTAGAGGAAGGGTTGAGGGTAGTGTTAGTGCATAAGGGTAGTGTTAGTAGGCATAGGGGTAGGGTGAGTGTTAGGGTTAGAGGTAGGTGTCAGCATAGGTGTAAGAGTAGGCTAAGTGTTAGAGTTAGGGTTAGGCATAGGGATAGGGTTAGGATTAGGGATAAGAGGTAGGGTTGTGGTTAGGGGTAGGGATACTACTAGGGGTACGGGTGAGGTTAGGGCTAAGGTTATGGATAAGGTGTAGGGCTAAGGTTAAGTTTAGAATTAGGGGTATATGTAGGGTTAGGGATTGTATTATGGGTAAGGTGATTAGGGTTGAGGTAGGGGTAAGTGTAGGTGTGAGGTTATGATTAAGCATAAGGATAGGGTTAGGGTTAGAGTTAGGGGTAGTGGTAGGTTTAGGGTTAGGAGTAAGGGTAGGGATATGTGTAGTGGTAGGGTTACAGTTAGGCATAGGGATGGGGTAGTGATAGGGTTAGGCGTAGGGATGGGGTAGTGATAGGGTTAGGATCAGAGTTAGGATTAGGGGTAGGGTTTGTGATAAGAGTTAAGGGTAGGGAAAGTTTTAAGGGTAGGGGTTGGGGAAGGGTTAGGATTATGGTTAGACTTAGGTTTAGGATACAGGATAGGCTTAGTGCTAGAGTTAGGGGTAGGGATAAGGATAGGGTGAGGGGTATGGTGAAGGGTAGGGATATTTGTAGGGGTAGGAGTAGATTTAGGGTTAAGAGTAGGATGAGGGTTAGGGTAAGTGTTAGAGTTAGGGGTAGGTTTAAAGTTAGTGTTAGGGGAAGGTGGAGGGGTAGGGTTAGGGTTAGATGTAGGGGTAGCCATAGATGTAGGGGTCACGTTAAGTGTTACAGGTAGGGTGAGGGTTATTATTAGAAGTAAGTGTAGGGGTAGGCGTAGGGTCAGGGTTGCTGGTTGGGATGGGTTAGTGTCAGTGTTAGAGGGAGGTTAGGGTTAGGAATAGGGGGAGGTGTAGGGGTAGTTTTAGGGTTGGGGTAGGGTTAGGGTTAGGGGAAGGGGGAAGAGTAGGTTTAGGGATAGTGGTAGCTTTGGCTTATGGTTATGGTTAGGGATACGTGTAGGGGTAGGGGTAGGGGTAGCCATAGGCATAGAGGTAGCATTAGAGTTAGGGGTAGGGTTATGGTTATGGTTAGTATTAGGGGTAGTGGTAGGGTTAGGGTATTGTTAGGGATATGGTTAGGGTTGGGTATAGGCATTTGATTAGGGGTATGATTAGGTGTAGGGTTGGGGGTAGGCATAAGGTAAGGTAATGTGTAGGGCAAGGGTTAGGGTAAATGTGAGGGTTAGGGGTAGATAAATGGGTAGACATACAGTTAGGGTTGTGTGTATGGGTATGGTTTGGAGTAGGGGTAGGGTTAGGTTTAGGTTGAAGGGGAGGCATGGGGGTTAGGCTTAGAGGTAGGGGTAATGTTGGGTTAATGTTAGGGTAGGGGTAGTTGTAGGGTTAAAATTAAGGTTAGGGGTAGGTGTAGGCATAGGGTAAGGTTTAAGGTCAGGTGTAGGAGTAGGGTGAGGGGTATAGGTAGGTGTATGTGTAGGGTGTGGTTTAGGAGTAGGTTTAGGGTTAGTGGTTGTGGTGTAGGGATAGATGTAGTAGTAGGGTTAGTTTTAGTGGTATGGGTAGGGTTAATGCAAGGGGGAGGAGTAGAGTTAGGTTTAGGGTTAGGGATGGGGTAGGGGAAGGCTAGGGATACGGTTGGGGTAGGGGAACGTTTAGGGATAGGGTAGAGGTAGGGTAACAGATAGGGATAGGACTGGGGGTAGGGTTAGGATTGAAGTTTGTGTGTAGGAGCTGTGGAAGGACTATGGTTTGATTTAAAGACAGGGATAGAGTTAGGGTTATGAGTAGGAGTAACTTTAGTGTTGGGATTAGTGGTAGGGGTAGGGGTCGGTTTAAAGTTAGGAGTAAGGTTAGGGTTAGTCATAGGGGAAGGAATTGGGTTAGGGTTAGAGGAAGTGGTTGGGGTTGAGTTAGGGTTAGGAGTACGGGTAGCATTAGGGCATTTTGTAGAAGCAGAGAAAGTGGTAGGGTTGGGATTAGGGGTTGGGGGATGGGTAGGGATAGGGTTTGGGTAAGTGTTAGGTTTAGGTGTATGCAATGGATTAGAGTTAGGGTTTTGGTTACAGTTAGAATTAGGGTTAAGGGTAGGGTTAGGGTGAGGGTGACAGTTATAGTTAGGGGCTGTTGTTGTTAAGTGCTGTCGAGTCGGTTCCGACCCATAGCGACCCTGTATAGGGTTTCCTAGAAGCAGCTGGTGAGCTTGAACTGCCGACCTTGCAGTTCAAAAAAAAGGCTTTGTCTTTGACGCATTAACCCACAGCACCACACCAGAACTCCATAGTTGGGGTAGGGGTGCAGTATTGGTAGGGGGAGAGTTACAGTTAGGGTTGGGTTTAGGAGTAGGGTTAGCATTAGTTTAGGGGTAGGAGTAGGATTAGGGTTATGGTTAGGGTTTGAGTTTGGGTGAGTAGAAGGGGTAGTCATAGGTGTAGGGGTAGCATTAGTGTTAGTGTTAGGGTTAGTGTTAGGGTCAGCATTAGAGGAAGGGATAGGGTAAGGGGTAATAAATAGTAGGCATAGGAGTAGGATTAGGGTTAAGAGTAATGTTAGGGTTATGGTGCAACAATAGAGGTAGGAGTAGAGTTAGGTAAGAATTAGTGGAAGCGATAGTGTTAGGGGTAGGGTTTGGGTTGGGGTAGGAATACGGTTAGGTATGGGGTAAGGGTCAGTGGAAGTATTAGGTGTAGGGGTAGGGGTAGGGATAGGTTTAGGGATAGGGTTTGGGTTAGGGGTAGAGGTAGAGTAAGGGTTATGGGTACAGTTATGAATAATGGTAGAGGTAGGGACAAAGGTAGTGTTCGGTGAAGTGGTAGGGGTTGAGTTTGGGGTAGGGCTAGGGTTTGGGCTTTTTTCAGGGCTAGGGTTAAAGGTATGGCTGCGGGTACTTGTAGGGTTAGGGTTATGAGTAGGGCCAAGTTTAGGGGTAAGGGTATGGTACAATAAGGGGTTGGGGTGGGCTTAAGTTTAGGGTTAGGTTAGGGGTAAGGGTTCGGATAGCCATAGGGTTAGCAGTAGGGTTAGGGTTAATGTTCAGGCTAGGGGTGTGGGTATAATTAGGGGTAGTTCTAGGGGTAGGGCTAGGTTAGGGGTGGGGTTTGGGATTGGGGTAGTGGTATGGGAGGGTAAGGGTTATGATTAGGTTTAGGGTTATGGTAAAAAGGTAGGGATAGGGTTAGGGTTAAATTTAGAGTTATGGTTAGGAGTAGGGATAAAATTAGGGGAAGGGGTATGGTTAGGGTTATGAGTAGGGTTAGTGTTAGGGTTAAAGTTAAGTACAGGTGTAGCATAAGGGTTAGGGGTTGGGGTAGGGTTAAGGGTAAGGGTAGGAATAGGGTTAGATTTAAGGGTCGGGTTATGGGTAGGGGTAGCTTTAGGGTTAGGTTTAGAATTCTTGATTGGTACAGGGGTTGATTTAGGGTTAAGGGCATGGCTATAGATAGGGTTAAAGTTAGGATTAGTGGAAGGATTTGGGGTAGAGGAATGATTAGGGATACGGTAGGGGTAGGGATAAGGTTAGGGGTACAGTTAGGTTTAGGGGTAGGGGTAGGGGAAGGCTTAGGGCTAGGGTTAGGGATAGGGCTGGGGTAGGGGAACATTTAGGGGTAGGGTAGGGGTAGGGTTACAGGTAGAGATAGGACATTGGGTAGAGGTAGGATTAGGATTGGAGTTTGGTGGAGGGGTTGGGGAAGTCTTACGGTTAGGGTTAGAGATAGGGATGAGTTAGGGTTATTGTTGGGGTAAGTTTAGTGTTAGGATTAGTGGTAAGAGTAGGGGTCGGTTTCATGTTAGGAAGAGGGTTAGGGTTTAGGGATAGGGGAAGGGGTTGTGTTAGGATTAGAGGAAGTTGTTGGGGTAGAGTTAGGATTAGGACTAGGGGTAGTATTAGGATAGTTTGTAGAAGCAGCTAGAATGTTAGGGTTAGGATTAGTGGAAAGGGGATGGTTAGGGTTAGGGTTAGGGTGAGGGGAATAGTTAGGGGTGGTTATTAAGTGCTGCTGAATAGGTTCTAAACCATAGCAACCCTGAATGGGGTTTCCTAGGAGCAGCTGGTTAGCTTGAACTGCTGACCTTGCAATTCAAACAGCTTTGCAGTCTGACACATTAACCCACAACACCACAGCAGAGCTCCATAGTTAGGGGTAGAGGTACAGTACTGGTAGGGGGAGAGTTACAGTTAGGGCTAGGCTTAGGAGTAGGGTTAGGGTTAGCATTATGTTAGGGGTAAGGGTAGGATTAGGGTTAGGGTTAGGGTTTGGATTAGTGGAAAGGGGTAGTCATAGGTGTAGGGGTAGTGTTAGGGTTAGGGATAGCGTTATAGTTAGAGTTAGTGTTAGGGGAAGGGATAAGATAAGCATTAGGGTAAGAGTAGGAATAGAGGTAGGAGTAGGATTAAGGTAAGCATAATGTTAGGGTTATGATGTAGCAATAGAGGTAGGAGTAGGGTTAGGTAAGAATTAGTGGTAGGGGTTAGAGTTAGGAATTGGGGTAGGGTTAGGTGTGTGGTAAGGGTTAGTATAAGTATTAGGGATAGGGGTAGGTGCAGGGATAGGGTTTGGATTAGGGGTAGGGGTAGAGGTAGGGTAATGGATAGGGTAAGGTTTTGGGTATTGTTATGGGTAATGGTAGAGGTAGGGCTAGAGGTAGCATTAGGTGAAGTGGTATAAGTTGAGGTTGGAGTAGGGCTAGGTTTAGGGGCTTTATAGGGGCAGGGTTAAGGGTATGGTTGGGGATGTGGGTAGGGTTAGGCTTATTAGTAGAGCCAAGCTTAGGGGTATGGGTAAGTATTGGTGTATGGTTAGTGTAAGTGGGAGGGATAGGGTTAGGTTAGGAGTAAAGGTTTGGGGTAGCCATAGGATTAGCAGTTGTGTTAGGGTTAGTGTTCGGGGCAGGCATAGGGTTAGGAGCAGTGGTAGGGGTAGGTTAGGGTTGGGGTTTGGGATCGGAGTAGTGCTATAGGTATGGGAAGAGTAAGGGTTATGATTAGATTTACGGTTAAGGTCAAAGGATAGGGGTAGGTTTAGAGGTAGAATTAGGAGTATGGGTAGAATTAGGGGAAGGGAAATGTTTAGGGTTAGGGGTAAAGACGTGTAGGCATAGGTTAAGGGTTAGGGGTTGGGGTAGGGTTAAGGGTAGGGGTAGGAATAGGGTTAGGGTTAGGAGTTGGGGTATTGGTAGGGGTAGTGTTAGGGTTAGGGTTAGAAGTCTGGATTGGTGTAGGGGTTGAGTTAGGGGCAGGGGTAGGGGTATATATGGGGTTAAGGATAGGATAAGGTGAAGGATTTTGGGTAGAGGTAGGTTAATGTAAGATTAGGGTACTGGCAAGGGGTTGGGCTAGGGTCAGGATTAGTGTTAGGGTAGGGGTTGGGGTGGGTTAGGGGTACTGGTAGGGTTACAGTTATGTGTAAGTGTGGCATAAGAATTAGGGTTAGAGGTAGGGAAATGGGTAAGGGTAGGATTTGGGATACAGTTAGGGTTAGGTGTGGGGTTAAGGGTAGGGTTAGGAATAAGGTTAGTGGAAGGGGTAGGTGTAGATTTATGGGTAGAGGTAGGAATAGGTTTAGTGGAAGGGTAGGCATAGGTCTAGGGGAAGAGTTAGGAGCAGTGGTAGGGGTAGGAGTAAGGGTAGTGTTAGGGTTAGGGGTAGGGTTAGGTGTAAGGTCAAGATTAGGTTTAGAGGTGGGGTGGGGTATGCATAATATTAGGGATAGGTTTTAGTTTATTTATTGGGGTAGGGTTAGGGATAGTGGTAGAGTTAGAATTAGGGATAGGATTAAGGGTAAGGGTAGAGATAGGGGTAGAGTAAGATATAGGGGTAAGGGTTAGTGGTTGGGGTAGGGGTAGGGATAGGAGTATTGTTAAGATTAGTTGTACATGTATGGGTAGAGGTTGGGTTAGGATTAGAGATAAGGTTCTGAGTAGAGTAGCAGTAGGATTAGAGTTAGGGGTAGGGATAAGGTTAGTGGTAGATGTAGGGTAAGGATTAGGGTAATTGTTAGGATTAGGAGTTGTTGTTGTTAGGTGCCATCGAGTTGGTACCAACTCATAGCGACCTTATGCACAGCAGAACGAAACACTGCCCAATCCTGGGCCAAACATGATATCCTTAGGGGTTGTTGTTATGTGTCGTGGAGTCAGTTCCGAATTATAGCGAATCTGCATAGGATTTCCAAGGCTGTAAATCTTTAAGGGAGGAGAAAGCCTCCTCTTTCTCTGGTGGAACAGCTGGTAGGTTCAAATTACTGACCTTAAGGTTCACAGCCTGATTTGTAACCACTATGGTACCAGATCTCCTTAGGGGTTGTTGTTAAGTACAGTGGAGTTGGTTCCGACTCACAGTGACCCTGCACGGGATTTCCGAGGCTGCAAATCTTTATGGGAGCAGAAAGCCTCATCTTTCTCCTGCGGAACTGCTGGTAGTCTCGAACTGATGACTGAGGTTAGCAGCCCAATTCATAACCACTACACTACCAGAGCTCCTTTCCTTAGGGGTAGGGCTAGGTAAATTGGTAGGGATAGAGTTAGGATTCAGATTGGGGATAGGGGTAGGGTTAGGGTTAGGGATAGGGATAGGCATAAGGGTAGGCTTACAGATATGGGTAGTGTTAGGTTAGTGTTTGGGTTAGGGGTGGGTATAGAGGTAGGAGTAGTGTTAAGCTTAGGGGTAGTCTTAAGTGTAGAGATAGCGCTATAATTAGGGATAGGGTTATGGTTATAGTAAGGACTAGGGGTAGAGTTAGGGGTAGGGTTAGGTTTAAGGATAGTGATAGAGTTAGGGGTAGGGGTAGGGGAAGGGTTAGGGGTAAGGATGGGGTAGTGGTAGATGTCGGGTTAGTGTTGGGGTAGGGGTAGGGAAATGTTTAGATATAGGGTAGTAGTAGGGTTAAGGGTAGGGATAGGCTTTGGGTAAGGGTTAGTGGTAGGTGTTGGGTTTAGGTCTGGGTTTGGATTAAGAGTTAGGGTTAGGGTTCAGGTTAGGTGTAGTGTTAGGGTTAGGTTTAGAGTTAGCTGTAGGGGTTGGGTTCGAGTTAGGTGTAGAGTTAGGGGTAGTGTTAGTGGTAGGGGTAGGGGTAAGGGTAGGGGTACAGGTAGATGTAGGGGAAATGTGTAGGAGTGGGGTAGGTTAAGGTGTAGGCATAGGGCTAGGTTTATGGGTATGGGTATGAGTAGGGGTAGACGTAAGTGTAGGGGTAGGGTTAGGATTAGGTGTAGGTTATGATTAGAGTTAGGTGTAGGTGTTGGGTAGGGTTAGGGTTAGTGGTTGGAGCATGGATAGGTGTAGGGGTTGGTTTGTGGTTAGTGTTAGGGTTAGGGTTAGCCATAAGGGTAGGGTAGGGTTAGGGTTACGGTACGGATTAGAATTAGGGGTAGACATAGACTTAGGGATAGTGATAATCGTAGGTTTAGGGTTAGGAGTAGAGTTAGGGTTAGAGTATGGTTAGGGTTAGAGGTAGGGTTAGGTTTAGGGGTAGGGGTAGTTGTAGGGGTAGGGTTACAGTCAGGGCGGGGTACAGGTACAGTTTCGGTTTGGGGTACAGCTAGGGGTAGGGGTAGTTGTAGGGGTAGGGTTACAGTCAGGGCGGGGTACAGGTACAGTTTCGGTTTGGGGTACAGCTAGGGGTAGGGGTAGGTTTAGGATTAGGGGTAGGGATAGGAGTAGTGGTAGGGTTAGAAATAGGATTAAGCATAGTGGTAATGTAAGGTTTAGTGGGGGGTAGGGTTAGCTTTAGGCCAAGGGTAAGCAATAGGATTAAAGGTAGTTGTAGATGTAGGGTTAGGATTAGTAGTAGGCATATGAGTAGGGGTACTGGTAGGGGTGGAGGTAGTGTTAGGGGTTGGGGTAGGGTTAGGTTAGGTATAAGAACAGGTGGAGTAAGTTTAGGATTAGGGGAAGGGCTAGATTTAGGGTTACAATTACATTTAGGGTTAACATTAGGGGTAGAAGTAGAGGGTGAAAGTTAAGGTTAGTATTAGAGTTAATAGTTGGGTTAGAGCTAGAGTTAGGGTTAGGTTTAGTGGTACAGTTAGGGGTAGGGGTAGGTTTCGGGCCAGGGTAATAGTTAGGGTTAAAGGTAGGTGAAGGTGTAAGGTTAGGGTCAGTGTAGGGGTAGGGCTAGGTACAGGTTTAGGGGTCAGGGTAGGGGGAGAGCTGAGGTTAGGTGTAGGTGTAGGGATAAGTGTAGGGGTAGGGTTAGGTTAGGAGTATGGGTAGAGTTTGGATTATGGTTACATTTATGGGTAGGAGTAGAGGTGAGTGTTAAGGTTAGGGATAGTGTTAGGAGTTGGGTTAGGGTTAGGTTTAGTGGTAGGGTTAGTGGTATGAGTATGGGTAGGGTTAGGGTTCCATTTAGGGCTAGAGGTAGGGGAGGGGTTAGGGTAATGGTTAGGGATTGAATTAGGGTTGGGTTAGTGGGAGGCATCGGAGTACATTTAGTTGTAGGGTTAGGGTTGGGGGTAAGGGTTGGGTTAGGGATAATGGTAGGGATAAGGTTAGGGGTCAGGGTAGGGGTAGGAGTAGAGTTAGGGTTAGGGTTAAATTTATGTGTAGGGATATGTGTAGGGGTAAGGGTAGGGGTAGGGGTAGGGGTAGGGTTTGATTTAGGGTTGTGGTTACGTTCAGGGGTAGGAGTAGGTGTAGATGTACAGGGTTAGTGATAAGGTTACGGTTAGAGTTAGTGGTTGGGTTAGCGGTAAGGTTAGGGTTAGGGTTAGTTTTAGGATTAGGTTAGGGTTAGAAGTAGGGGTAGGTTTAGGATTAGGGTTAGGGTAAGGGTAAGATTTAGGGTTAGAGTTAGGGTTAGGAGTATGGACAAGTGTAGGCTTAGCAGTATGGTTAGGGTTAACATTCGGACAAGGGGTTGGGGCAGGAGTATGTTTAGACATAGGGTTAGGGGTCCAGGTAGGGGTTGGATTTGGGTTAGATTTAGTGGAAACGTTATGGATAGTGTAGGGTAAGGGTTTGGGGTAAGGCTAGGGTTAGTATTAGAGGTATACATAGACTAGGGGTAGAGTAGGAATAGGGTTAAGTGTTAGGAGTAGGAGAAGAGACAGTGTTAGGGTGAGAGGGAGAATGGTAGAGGTAGGGGAAGGGTTAGGGTTATGGTTAGAGTTAGGTTAGGATAAGGGTTAGAGTTGGGGTTAGGAGTAAAGTGAGGTGTGTGGGGTTAGGGTTAGTGGTTGGGTTAGGGGTAGTTAGGGATAGGGATGGGGTAAGGGTAGGTGTAGGTAGGAGTAGGGTTGGGTGTAAGTGTAGGGTAAAGGTAGGGGTAGGATTAGAGATAGCATTAGGTTTATGGATAGTGCTGGGTTACGGTTACATTTAGGTGTAGGTGCATGGGTAGCGGTAGGGTGAACGTTAAGGTTAGGGTTAGAGTTAGGGGTTGGGTTTGGGTTAAGTTAGGGTTAGTTTTAGTGGTAGATATAGGGGTTGTTGTTGTTAAGTGCCGTCGAGTTGGATCTGACCCATAGCGACCCTAAACAGGGTTTCCAAGGAGCGATTGGTGAGCTTGAACTGCCGACGTTGCAGTTCAAATGGCTTTTCAGTCTGGCGCATTAATCCACAGCACCCCACCAGGGCTCCAGATATAGGGGTACAGGTAGGGATAGTTTAAGGGATCTGGGTAGGGTTAGCATTAGGGTAAGGGTTAGTTTAGGTGTAGAGGTAGGGTTAGGGGTAGTCATAAGTTTAGTGTTAGGGTTAGGGTTACCAGTTGGGGTAGTGATAGGGCTAGGGGTAGCATTAGGTGAAGGGGTAGGGCTTGGGTTGGGCTAGGGCTAAGGGTAGGAGCAGTCCATGGGTAGGTTTGGGGTATGGGTAGGATTAGGGGTAGGAGTAGGGTTAAGATTAGGGGTAGGGTTCTGGGTTGGGTTGAGGTAGGTTTAGGGTTAGTGTTAGGGTTATGGGTAGGAGTATGGTTATGGGTTGGGGTAGGGGTAGGCATAGCATTAGGTGAAGGGCACAGATAGAGGGTGGCCTAGGGATAGGGGCAGGGGCGGTGGCATAGGTAGGGTTGGGTGTATGTGTAGGGCTACAAGTAGGAGAAAAGTTAAGGTTACGGGTAGGGTTATGGATTGGGGTAGGGTTAGGGTTAAAATTAGGGTTAGGTTAGGATTAGAAGTAGGGGTAGAGTTAGAGATTGCGATATGGTTAGGAGTATTGGAAGGGTTAGGGGTAGGGGAAGAGATAGGGTTAGGGTGAGAGTCAGGGACAGTTAGCGGCAGGGGAAGGGTTAGGGGTAGGATTAGGAATAGGTATGTTATGGTGTGGGATTAAGTGTAGTGTTAACAATAGTGATAGGTGTAGGAGTAGTGGTAAGGAGTAGGGGTAGGGACAGATGTAGGGGTAGGGTTAGAGTTTGGAGTAGGGATAGGGGTAGGGGTAGGTGTAAGGTTAGGATTAGGTGTAGGGATAGAAGTAGTGGTAGGGGCAGGGATAGGGGTAAGCATAGGGATAGCGGAAGGTGTAGGGGTAAAGTTAGGTTTAGTAGCAGGTTTAACAGGGTTAAGGATAGATGTAGGTTTAGGATTGGGGTATTGTTAGGGTTAGTGATACAGCTAGGGATAGAATTAGGGGTAGGGCTAGTTGTAGGTATAGGAGTAGGGGTAGGGTAGGGTTAGAGGTGGGGGTGGTTGTTGTTGTTATGTGCCGTGGAGTCGGCTTTGACTCACAGTGACCTTGTACAAGGCTTCTGAGGCTGTAAATCTTTACAGGAGCAGAAAGCTTCATTTTTCTCCCGCAGAACAGCTGGTAGTTTTGAACTGCCAACATTGTGGTTCGCAACCCAATTCATAACCACTGCACTACCAGAGCTCCTTAGGGGTAGTAGTTTAAGGGATATGGGTAGGGTTAGTGTTAGGTTTAGTGGTAAGTGTAGGGTACGGTTAGAGTTAGGGTAAGGGTTAGAATTTGGGGTAGAGGTAGGGTTAAGGTTGGGGTAGTAGTAGTAGTAGGTTTAGGAGTAGGGGTAGGGGTAGGGATAGAGATAGGATTAGGGTTAGTGTTAGGGTTACGGTTGTGGTAAGTGTAGGACTGGGGTAGTGTTAGGTGAAGGGGTAGGGATAGGGGTTCAGCTAGGGCAGTGGAAGAGGCAGGGATAGGGGTAGGGTTGGGAGTATGGGTAGGGTTAGCAGGAGTAGGGTTATGGTTTGGGGTTGGGTTAGGGTTATGGTTTGGGGTAGGGATAGGGGTAAGAGTAGGGTTAGGTAAGGGTTAGGTTAAGACTAGAGATAGGGGTAGGATTAGGCATAGGGTTAAGTCTATGGCAAGGTTTAGGGTTAGGGACAGACCTAGGGGTAGGAGTATGGTTAGCAGTAGGGTTAAGGCTAGTGTTCAGGGTAGGGGTTGGGTAGGAGTATGATTAGTGGTAGAGGTAGGGCTAGGGTAGGGGTCAGGGTAGGGGTAGGGTTAGTACAAACATTAGGGTTAGGCTTAGGGATAGGGGTACAGTTAGGGGTATGGTTAAGGGAAGGGGAATAGTTAGTTTAGGGTTAGTAGAAGGGATAGGGTTAGGGTTCGAGGGAAAGGTAATAGAAGGGTTAGGATTAGGGGTTGGTGTAGGGTTAGGGGAAAGGATTGGGTAGGGGGTAGCTTTTTAGGGGTAGGGATAGGGTTAGGGATAGTGTTACGGTTAGGCATTGATGTAGTTGTAGGAGTAGGGTTATGGGGTTAGTAGGGATAGGGGTTAGTAGGATTAGGGGTAGGTTAGGATTAGGTGTTGGTGTAGGTGTAGGTGTAGAGATTGAGTTAGGGGTTGGTGTAGGGTTAACGGTAGGGTTATGTTAGGGGTAGGTAGGTGTTAGGAGTAGGGTTAAGTGTAGGTGTAGTGTTATGGGTAGGTGTAGGTGTAGGTCTAGGTATAAGATTAGGAGTAGGAGTGGGGTTAGGGTTTGGGGTAGGTATAGGATTAGGGTGAGGAATAGGGATAAGGTTTGAGTAGTGGTACAGGAAGGGGACTGGTTAGGGTTACAGTTAGGGTTAGGAATAGGTTAACAGTTATGGCTAGCAGTAGTGGTAGGATAAGGATTAGAGGTAGGGATAGGGTATGGGTATGGTTAGGATTAGGGATAGGGTTATGCATAGGGGAAGGGTTAGGTGTAGAAGTAGGTTTAGATTTACAGGTAGGCTTGACGCTATGGGTAAAGGTGTGTGTAGGGGTTGGGATAGGATTAGGGTTAGGGATAGAGTTGGGCTTATGTTAGGGGAAGGGGTGGTATAGGGCTAGGGGTAAGTTTAGGGGTTTGGGTAGGTTAGGTTTAGTAGTAGGGATAGGTGCAGGGGTACCATTAGGGTTAGGGTTAGTGGTAGGGCTTGAGTTAGGGTTAGGGGTTGGGTTGGTTGGTGGTTATGTGCCATGGAGTCAGTTCCGACTCATAGCAACCCTGTACAGGGTTCCCGAGTCTGTAAATCTTTACAGGAGCAGAAAGCCTCATCTTTCTCCCATGGAACAGCTGGTAGTTTCAAACTTCTGACCTTGAGGTTTGCAGCCCAATTCGTAACCAGTATGCTACCAGAGCTTACCACTAATCCTACCCCTAAACCTAACGCTACCCCTCTCAATAACCCTACCCCTAACCTTACCCCTACCCCTAAACATACCCCTAATGATCCCTCCCCGTATCATTAATCCTAATCCTACTCTTAACCCTATCCATACCCCTACCCCTTTGACCCTAACACTAAATCTACCCCAAATCCTAACCCAACCCATACACCTACCTATACCCCTAACACTACTCCTTACCCCTAACCCTACTCTTAACCACTACCCCCACCAATAAACCTATTCCTACATCAAACCATAAACCTTCCCCTACCCCTAAACCAAATACTAACCCTAACCCGACACTTAACCCTACCCCTACAACTATTCCTACCCCTAACCCTATACTAAACCTAACCATAATCTTACCCCTAAATCCCAATGGTTAGCAGTAAGATTAGGTTTAATAGTAGGGGAAGGTGTTGTTATTGTTAAGTGCCATCAAGCCGTTTCCTTTTCATAGTGACCCTATTCACAGTGACCCTGTAAAGTGTTTCCATGGAGCTACTCATAAGCTTGAACCACCGACCTTGCAGTTCAAACCGGCCTTGCAATCCAGCACATTAACCAACAGCATCACACCAGGACTCCAGGGGTACGATTGTGGGGGATAGTTTAGGGGTAGGGTTAAAATTAGGTTTAGGAGTAGGAATAGGTGTAGGGATAGGGTTTGATTTAAGGTTAGTGTTAAGTGTTACGTGATGTTTAAGATTAGAGGTAGGTTTCCAGTTCCGGGCTGCAGCCAGGGGAGCCAAGTAGAGAACGCTCTGGTGAGAAGGGAGGGGGATCTCACGAAAGAAACGTTCATACACCAAACCCACAGCTTCTGAACTATCATAAGATCTAGTACTTCAATCTCCCGAACTTGCATTTTTGAAAAAATCACGCTACTAAGGAAAATACAGGTACCTTAAGACTCTTGCCGACTGCTCCAGTGACTACCCCGCCCCTGCAGAGTTTAGAGGGCAGGGCTAAAGCCAGCCCGTTCAGAAAGTGGCATTTTCAGCAAAAAAACAAAACCTAAACAAACAAATCCGCAAGAAGCTACACAACTGTCCCGCAAAATCTCCCTGCCCCAGTTTAAATTTCAGCGCAGACATCAGGCAGGACAGTTTACCCATGGGACAGTAAGAAGGAGAGGAGCGGTGACTTTTGACGTCACCCGCTGACTCAAATCTGAAGCCGTGTATCTGAGCTGGGCAGAGCACACTGCCTGACTCCCAGGTAGCAGGGTGGAACTTCCAGCTATTGTTCTGGCGGGACACGCAGCCTTCTTGCAGGGAACCCGCAGCTGGGCTGCTGCCTGAGTTCACTTGGCAGGACAAACTCAAAGCAATCTATAAAGCCCCAACAGAACAAGTCTCAACCATCCCAAGATTGGCGATTAGTACATGCAGATAACTGACAACCAGAGACAAAAACAGGGGTCGATCTTACTCTCATTAACTCCCCAATATATATCTGCCCACCTATATGGCAGTGGCTAGAGGAGAGGCCTGAAAGAGGGGTCACCCCCACCCCTGCTGGAGGCTTCTATTTGCACACACACTGATGGTGCAGCACGGAAAAGTTAACCAAAGCTGCATCTCTGCTCCAAAGTGGTGATTTCTGTCCATACGTTTGTATTACTTCTGCTTTTTGATCACACATCTTTACTGGAGGTGGGAGCTTTTCCACCCTACATCACCTTAGAAGCAGCAATCATGCTCATATAGCCAAGCTACAAGCATACACCATAATACCCCACCACTATAAGACAAGACCTAACAACATCTGTTACGCATTACAGACAATAAGGGAAGCCTATCTCCTGATCATATTAATAATAATAATAAAATAATAATAACCATGACCAATAAGAAACAACTAACATTATCGAAACACATCCAAAGTCAGAAAAGAGCAGCTGATGCAAATGAGCTGGAGACAGACAAAGGCTTTATAGAGGAGCAGGTTCTGGATATGCCTGAGAGGGAATTCAGAAGAATGATATGGAAACAAATTCAAATACTCCAAAAAGGGGTTGAGGAAAATAAGGAAGAAGTAAGGAAAGTACTGCAAGAACAATCACATGGGATTGACACAGTATTGGAAACAATTCAAAGCCTCCAAAAAGATGTCCATGTGATCAATAATAAGATATCAGAAATAGACAATAGGCTGAAAGGGGAAAGGAGCAGACTAGAAGAGATGGAAGCCAGAACTAGCAAACGGGAAGACAAATCTTTCAATACTGCCAAGATAGAAGAGCAAGCAGCTAAAAAGATAAAACAATCTGAAGAGAGTCTAAGATTCATGCTGGATAACATGAAGAGGAATAATGTAAGAATTGTTGGCATCCTGGAACAATTAGAATCAGAGAAGTCCACAGAGGAAAAAGTTGAAGAGCTTCCGGAAGAAAATTTCCCTAACATCTTGAAAGATGAGAAGACAAACATTCAAGAAGACAATAGTACCCCAGGAAGGATAGATCCCAAAAGAAAATCTCCAAGACATATAATAATCAAGCTTTCCAAAATCAAAGACAAGGAAAGAATACTAAAAGCAGCCAGGGAGAAGACAAATGTAATTTTTAAAGGCAAGCAAATTAGATTAAGCTCTGACTAATCAGAACAAACCATGCAGGCGAGAAGGCAATGGAGAGACATATACAAAGCCCTGCAAGAAAAAA
>NW_006408625.1:6723360-6727496 GCF_000296735.1 Chrysochloris asiatica
TGGAACATGGAATGTACGAAGTATGAATTTGGGAAAATTGGAAGTGGTCAAAAATGAAATGGAACGCATAAACATCGATATCTTAGGCATTAGTGAGCTAAAATGGACTGGTATTGGCTATTTTTAATCTGATAACCACATGGTTTACTATGCAGGGAATGACAAATTGAAAAGGAATGGTGTTGGAAGAGTCAGGGTTTACCTGATTGTCAGTCACCTCAGACCAACCTTGGTTGGTTTCCAGATGTGGAATCAGTAATTGCCAGGCATATTTATGAGGAACCTCCATCTGCAGACTTCCACTTTCAGGAAGAAAGGTCATTTGAGCTTGCAGCTTTGGAAGCAGGCCCTTTCCTAATAAGAGGACTGGACAGTGAGGCATATGTTGGAAATGGTGTGTCATTTTCTTTTCCCAATTAGGGGTTTCAGGAAGAACTGGTCCTCAGGCCTCCCTGAGACTCCAGTCACCATCACTGAACAGGATGATTGGAAAGGCAGAGGCATATTCACCACTGAACACATGGTCCCAGTGTCCAATGAACGAAATCCACAGTCTGTTCCCTCCACTGTCATTTTTATCTGGAGTTCCTGGGGGCAATAGGGATGGCAAAGGTTGGTGCCAAATCATGCTGGACCCTCGGGGTACTATCAGTCTTCTTCAGAGGATGGCTTTTCCAACCCAATCCTCTCCCCTAAGATTTGAGCATTCATTTTTTCCAGTGTCCACGCTTTTGCAATAAGCACAGTGGTCATTGTTTATGGCCATCTCCTCCCTGGGGGTCCAACGCTTGCCTCTAGTAGTCTTTATGAAGATAGTAACAGCCTGAAACTTCATGTGCTCTCAGCTGTTAAATACCTTGGAGTTGATTTCGACCAGCTGGCATGGATTTATGCCAATTGCCTCATCAAATGTTCACAGTTTCTTTCTAATATCAGGGGCATTTGTGAGATAAAGTCATGTCAACCATTCTGACATTCACTGAGTCTTTGGGGTCAAGGCCTGTGTACTTATGGTAAGCCTGGTAGATTCATTCTAAGAATTTAGAAGGGTCTTCAGTTGGCTTCTGTTGAACTGCGTGTACCATGGTCAAGCTCCTTTGATGAGGAACTCCCTTCTTCAGATCTCTTAGAATGCACCTTTCATAGTTCTCCAACCATAGCAGGTCCCTGTCATTTGGATTATAATTTGGCTCAGTTAAAGAAATTGCCTTGATCAGAGCCAGGATTCTACTGGGTTTTTTTTTTGCATGCTGTTTCACTTTGTCCCTTATCTCAGACCAGTGTCCTTTCATTGCTAGTCAGAAGCATTGCCAGCAGAGCCAGAACACCTGCCCAAATAGAGTGATGGTTAGCAAAAATAGTGATTAAATCTGTCATGTTAGCTGACCCATCTCATTAGGAAGGGTTTGAATTTTCCTATTTAACAAGTCTGAGGTACAGAAAGCAGTATGTGCCCTGTATATGTGTCAGGTTCCCTTTCCATATTATATCCTGTTGGAATCTGCTGAAGTGGGTATTGCCCTGCCTCTGTTTCAGTTAGCCCTTGACTGAAATGGGTCCCTTGCCAGGTATGGAATGGAGAAATCACTTTCCTCAGTGGCTGAATAAGGGGGGAGGGCAGTTCAATAGGTCAGGCTATACTTTAGCTTCTAGGTGTTGCTGATGCATCAGGAGCTGTAGGCACAGTTAAGACATTCACTATTTGTGTGGCATCACAGGACATAGTACTGGACAGCAAGGTCAGTGACTCAAACTCACCAGCTGCCCCTCAGAAACCAGGATGGCATGAACTGGAACAACAACAATGTCTAAATGTTCGTGTTCTATGTTAAGGTTGCAACAGTCATCAGGGCAGACCTGATATTTTTCAGGCCTCAATTGGGTGGGCATGTTCTTTTTTTCTGCTATACCATCAAGATGTTGGTTTTCACATCTGCTTATCTATTGTACAAGATAGTAACTTAAGAATCTAGTCAAAGTCATTTCAACTCATAATCTATATTATACACAGGCCAAGTTGTAATACAGTAAAACATTATTCTTTTTAGTCATAGGATCATATCCATAAACATACCAACCAGACAGGATTCATCCTAACACATTCCTTCAGGATGGGAGATCTTCTTTCTATCTTTACAGTGATTAACTAAGCATATGAGACACAGACAGGATTTGTCCTAAAGGATTTTTTTTTTTTTTTTTTAAGGAGGGTACTCTTATAGAGACTATTCAGAATATGCCAAATTTGGGATTGAGGTGTGTGCTCCCATTTTTCAGATACAGAGGTTAACTTTAACAGAAACAGAAACAAAACGAAGGACATTTTTAGGAAATTATTTCCTGCCTGGCATGCCCCTATGTAGGCACCTAATATAAAGCAAGGGAATTACAAAAATGAAGGCAACAGTGAGTGTAGAAGACACAGAGATGAAGACTCCCAAGAAAAAGATTCTTAGCAGCGCCACTAGAAGTGTTCGGTTACTATGCTCCCAGGGTCACCTGTCCAGGCAGTCAGCGGCTTTCCCTCCAACAAGCAATATCACCCACAAAGGAGACTCCCTTTGTTACTAATACTATTCACTGGAGGAAATCTGTGAAATCCCTGATCACAATCACCAGAAATGTTGCCAAAACAAAACAAGGGTTTCTTGACTGTCACTGTAGTCAAATACAGAAATGGGGAGAGGTCTAAACCCAGCTTTATTACCAGAAATCCAGCAATCCAGAAGACAGACAGAATAATCTCTCTCAAGACTGTCCTGCTTTCTCACAAAAGCAATTACATTATATAGAGCAATGTGTATCAGCTAAGCATTTGACCTGTTTTTCTTTACATTCCAGAGGGAGGGGAGTAAAACAGAGCCTTTTCTCTTTATTTTGAAAAATATTTCATTTGCAGGATCTTTATGACCCATTGCTTCAGACAATTATCTATAATGGCCTTCAACCTAATCTAAAGGCTTTGTTTTTAGGTTATTTCCTGCAAGGCATAAAACCAAATTCTTAAAGGCAAAGAGTCCATGCTTTCAGGGCCCCACCTCACTAAGTAAGTTCCATCTCTCTGGATTTGCCAGAAGGAACTGACTTTATTTTAAGCCACCAGCCTGTGACTAGAGTAAGGTACTTAGGTGGAAACCTGAGTCTCCCCAGAACTGCTGAGAGAACAGATTTATGTTTAAAGTAAAGATCTGCAAAGGCAAAAATAATTGGCATGTTTTACATTTGAGCAAGTGTTTTTCTCTTGGATGTATCAAGGCAAAAGTCTGTGCCCATCAGGAAAAACCCCTTTCTAGGGATGAAAGTTAAAGGGAATTGGCAAACAGCCTCGTATGCTCACTGGGTCCACTTGATGAGTAAAAGTGGGGGAGAATGCAACACTAAATAAATGACTTGAGAAAAGAGGAAGGGATGGCTGGTCTGAAGCTTAGGGAGTTGTGTGGACTCCTGAGTCTACTGGCATCAACTTAGTGCAATGAGGGCTAAGACCGAGAGAGTGAGTGAGTCAAGAGGTCAGCTGGTCTGAAGTACAGGGGAAAGTGTGTGGAAATTGAATCTTGCAATTGGTACCCATTTTACCTAGTAGGGATGGCTATAGCTGAATTAACCAGAATCCAACTGGATGTAGGAAACAATGTTTGACCTAGTGTAAATTGGTGCAACTTTGATGATGTACTGTGGACTGGACTTTGCTTAAGAATGCAGGTGGCATAGTTCCAACAAGAACAGAAGGTTCTGTACAACAATGAATATTTTTCCTTCATCAGAGGACTAGGTTGATAAAGATGGCAATTTAGTAATTGACTATAATAAATGAATGTGATATAGGATGGTGAATAGGTACAGTGAAGTTCGCTGTCAGCAATACCACAGAATATGAGGTGAAGCGGGTTCAGGGCAGAGCTCCAAAACTCTGAACCACATAGGTATGAATCTTTAAAAAGTTTGAAGGCTTATAGCTAGTGGAACTTGTAGCAGAAGTAAGAAATCATGTACTTTTGAATCTTCCAGGGTTCAGTGCGACCCAGAGCCAACAACTTAGGTGAGACCAACCGGCAAGCTCACCATGGAATAATGCCATGGGAAAGGTGGACAATACACTTTTTTGGTTTTGCTTTGTTCTGATTTTTTTTTTTTTT
>NW_006408625.1:6757120-6759088 GCF_000296735.1 Chrysochloris asiatica
TATGTGTTTTGGTAATTTTTATGTTTTCTGATTACCTCCAGGAAGATATGATCAGGGTGTGGTCTTCCCTTTTCACTCTCCTTATTGCTTAATTCAGAGTAACTTTTTTGGGCCTCAGTTGGGCCTGGGCCTTGGCAGCGGGCCGTTTGGGCCTCGG
Organism: Chrysochloris asiatica; assembly: GCF_000296735.1. Taxonomy (NCBI): domain Eukaryota; kingdom Metazoa; phylum Chordata; class Mammalia; order Afrosoricida; family Chrysochloridae; genus Chrysochloris; species Chrysochloris asiatica. The sequence goes on from NW_006408625.1 coordinate 6,757,278, forward strand.
GCGGGTGGGTTGAGCCTAGGGCGGGTGATTTGGGCCTCTGGGGGCCTTGGCGTCAGCAACCAGGCTCCAGGAGGGTTGGTCCTTGGGCTGGCGGTTTGGGCCTCGGGTGGGCGGTTTGGGCCTCAGGGGGCCTGGGTATCAACATCTGGTCATCGGGCGGCTTGGGCCACAGAGGACGGGTTAGGTGGATTGGGCCTTGGGGGGCCTGTGCCTCGGGGACCGGGCTGAGGGCAGGTTGGGTCTCAGGGTCACTGGGCCTTGTTGACAGGGCTATGCAGCAGGTTGGGCCTCAGGGGTCCTGGGCCTCCATGACCTGGCTACACGGCGGGTTGGGCCTTGGTGGCCCTGGACCTCAGTGGAGACTGGGTCTTGCTTGGGCCTGGACCTTTGTGACCAGTCTGTGGGCGGTTTGGCCTCAGGGCAGGCCTTGGCCTTAGTGGGAGTGTCTGGGCCTTGGGAGGACCTTGGCTTCAGTGGTCGGGCCTGTGCCTTGGGCGTTCCTGAACCTCGGCGGCTTGGCAGAGGGCTGGTCTAGGCTGGGGCAGTAGAGGGCTTGGGGTAATGGCTGCAGGGAGGTAGTGTCTGTATTTGATGACGTAAAAGATGCCTCTCTCAGTCTCTCTGTACCGTGGGTACCCCGAATTTCCCAATATCTGTGTCAATATCCCTCTCTATTTGTTTGGCTTTGTTAGTTTATGCTTCCTTTTCTCTGGAAATGCAGCCTTCTAAATGGGGTTGCTCTAGCCCTGCATTCCAAGGTCTGTGGGGGCAGAGGCAGTCACCAGCGTGGGCGCAGAAGCAGAAGCCGCGTGCAGGCAGGCAAAAGCTCAAAAATGCCTGTAATTCCTCAGCAATTTGATCTTTAAAAAAAACAAGTTCAGCATGTTGAAATATAAGATCTTATGTTTGTTCAAAGGTTGTCTGTCTGCTAGACAGAGGTTTCCTATGTGTGAATCCGCCCCTTTTTCCCAGAGCCTGTCCTACCTGAGCTGCCTGGTCAGAGAAGCATGCCAGAAGTCCTCTCCCACCTGCATGGTTTCTGTTGAGAAATCCGAGCTTAATCTGATTTGCTTGCCTTTGTATGTTACATTTCTCTTTTCCCTAGCTGCTTTCAAGATACTGTTTTTATCTTTGATTTTAGAGAGCTTGATTATTGTATGTCTTGGTGATTGTCTTTTAGGGTCTACCCATCCTGGGTTTCATTGAGCTTCTTAAATGCTTATTTTTTCATTTTTCATGATGTTAGGGAAATTTTCTTTCAGAAGCTCTTCAACTATCTCCTCTGTGGGCTTGTGTGATTGTCCCTGTTCTGGAATGCCAATAATTCTTACGTTATTCCTCTTCATGTTATCCAACATGAATCTTAGGCCTTCTTCTGATTTTTTTTATCCTTTTTTGGATTTGTTCTTCTATCTTAGTAGTGTTGAGGGGTTTATCTTCTAGCTCTCTGGTTCTAGCTTCTATCTCTTCAATTCTATTCCTTTGCCCTTTCAATGTCTTGTCCATTTCTGATATTATATTATTAATTATTTGGACCTCTTTCTGTAGGTTTTGAATTGTTTCCACTGCTGTATCTATCTTATTTGATTGTTCCTGTAGCACTTTCCTGATTTCTTTCTTATTTTTCTCAACTGTATTGCATAGTGTTTTGATACCTTTTATAATCATTTTTCTGAATTCCTTCTCAGGCATTTCCAAAGCCTGTCCATCTTCCAGTATGAAGTGTAGGTCTCCTTCCAGCTCATTTGCCTCAGCCACTTTATCTTGTTTCTGGACATATGCAGATATGGTCATCTGCTTCTTTTTTTTTT
>NW_006408625.1:6760598-6766333 GCF_000296735.1 Chrysochloris asiatica
TTTCTACTCCCGTAAAGATTTACACCCTCGGAAACCCTGTACAGGGTCGCTATGGGTCGGAACCGACTCGACGGCACTTAACAACAACAACAACAACTACAAGAAACTTTAAAAATACAAGCAGAAATGGAAGAATATACCCTGCTCATGGATTGGAAGACTTAACGTTATGAAAATATCAACACTAAGTAAAACAATGTGTAGATATAATGTTATCCAAATCCACAATCCATCATCATTCCATAGAGATGGAAAAACTAATAACTAACTTTATATGGAAAGGAAAGAGACCCTGGATAAGCAAAGTGTTATTTAAAAAGAAGAACAAAGTAGGAGGCCTCTCACTAGTCAGAATAGTATGGTACTAGTACAATGAAAGATACATAGACCAATGGAAGAGAATTGACAACTCAGAAGTAAATCCATCTACCCACAGCCAGGTAATCTTTGACAAAGGGCCCAAATGCACTATATGCGGAAGAGACAGACTCTTCAACAAGTGATTATGGCAAAACTGGAAATCTATTTTCAGAAAAATTAAACAAGACCCACATCACACACCATATACAAAAATAAACTCAACCTGGACTAAAGACCAAAAAAATCCTAGAACTCTACAGATCATCAATGAAAAAATAGGGACAAAGTTATAAGTTCTGATAAATGAAAAATACACTATCAAACGTAACTGAAAACATGCAAACAGAAGATAAAATTGTGACTGGGACCTTCACAAACTTAGACACTTACATGCATCAAAAGATTTCATCAAAAAAAGGAAGAAAGAAAATCCATAGACTCAAAAAATATTTACCAATGGTATGTCAGACAAAAGACTACTCCCCAAAATTTATAGAACACTTCAATGACTCAAAAAGAAAAAGACAAATTACACACCAGCAATAACAGCAAAGATCAAAAAAGTAGAGGACAATAAATGCTGGTGGGAATGTGGAGAGACTGGGACACTCCTGAATTGCTGGTGGGATTGCAAAATGGTCCAAACTCTCTGGAAATCAATATGGCGCTTCCTCAGAAGGTTGAAAATAGAAATACCTTATGATCCAGCAGTTCCTCTACTTGGTATTCACCCACAAGAAAAATGAGCCACAACACGAGAAGATATATGCACACCAATGTTCACAGCAGCACTATTTACAACAGCAAAAAGATGGAGCCAGCCAAAGTGCCCATCAACTGAAAAATGGATAAACAAACTGTAATACATACACACAATGGAATACTATGCTACACTAAAAAATAACAAGGAAGCTGCAATTCACCACATAACATGGATGAACCTTGAGGACATTATGTTAAGTGAAATTAGTCAGTCACAGAAGGAGAAATACAGCATAGGACCACTACTGTACAAGAGTTTAAAAAAAAAAGAACCCATATTAAAGGGGGGTGGATTCTTTGCTGGTTGCTGCGATGTGGGGGTAGGGTGAAAGGAGGGAGGGGAAGGTAGAGCACAGGGCAGGAAATAGACACAGGATAGTTTGGGTACTGGGGAGGAGGGCAATATACAAGAAAGGAGAAGGGAATGGAAGAACAAAGCAGATGGGAACGCAATTAGGCAGATTTGCATGGACTAAGTGGGACAGAGATAAATAATGATGCATGCACAACCTTGGAACAACAGGGCTCTGGGATACAAGGATTGAGACATGGTTGGAATGGGGAAAAGGGGGGAAATAATGTTAAGATGCTTGACTGTCTTTTGAATCTTGGTTTTCCTTACATTATATTATAAAATAGACACTGGAGGGGGAGAGAAAGGAATAGCCAGAAACATCACCATAGAAAGCTTGTAAGTCTGTCTTATGCCTATAACTGATTGGAATACTTAAAATGGGGCTACAACGTGCCCAATGAAGGTGGCTTCCTGCAGAGGCTCTGTATTACACAAGACTATAGGTGGAAGCCTGAACCACATCCAGATCTTCAGAGATGGGAAATTTCCACTTGAAAGGATGAGCAGATCAGCCTGGAGCAGCTAGAAGAACAGAAGATACTTCTTGAAAGAAAGACCTACAGGAAAAATGCAAAATATAGGCAGACTGACTGTTACTACAAGAACAAGCAAGTTGCTTGACCAGGAGATATCAAGATAAGTGGTCGGGTCTCTTCAGTGTAAACTGCCTTCCAAGACATGCTCTGATTGGTGACCATGCTCACCACCAATAAAGGGAAGTGAGGAAAAAACAGCAATGAAGCTGTAAGCTAAGCCCTACAATGATCAATAGACTCCTGTGAACCCAGATGGAGACCTGGTTGGCCAGCAGTGTGGCAAGACCTGGGGACTCTTGGGCCCAGAATCAGTGACATAGCCACAGAGGACTAGACTATAGATTGAAGCGTCCAGCTGATAAGAAGAAAGGGCATATGCACAAGAACACCCACACTTGCAGATAATATCCACTTGACCTGGCTTGCTTTAATGATTGTATGATCAGATCTCAACCAGAAGAAGAAAGAAGAGGAAAAAAAGAGTAATCTGATACAATTTGATGAACTTGGCCTACACCTATAGATGCAGTAGCTCAAAAGAGGGAACAAATCTTTACAGCAAGGATCATTCCCACCCCCTCCACACACAGAGTAGACAGGGATGGGCAACTTGGATATTGGCTACCCAAAATGGGGGTGGGGGAAGCTACAAAGGCAAGAAGTGACTGGCTTACAAGCTTTCAAGAGGGAACCTAGATTCAGAGGGTGTAAAGGAAGGTAGAATCTCCACTGAATAGTATCCAATCTGTCTAGGCAGGCTGATGAAATGAAATGAGGATGGGTCTCTTGTGATACAACAGTGAATAATTGTTATCAGGACTGCTTGGGAGAGTTGGAAATGTAAAGGTAGACGTTTTGTAGCAAGGAGGGGAGTGATTAACTTTTCAGCCTAGGAGCAGAGGTCCTTGGCACCATCAAGGGAGAAGAGTGGAGAGTGGGACCCTACCCAGAGAAGCAGTCATGCCAGGGATGGAGGCAGAGACGATGACATGGAGAGATGGAGCAGTTGGGGACTTCTGATAAAGAGAGGGAGAGGGCTGTGTGCTGACGACCAGGGGGCAGGCTTGTAGTGTATACCCTTTGGTTGGCTGATGATACATGGAGGGGATTGTAACCATGGCAATGAAATTATATACAATAGGATGAATGTAAAACTAATGTTCTCCCATGTAAACTATCACATAATACACAATAAAACATTAAAAAAAGAAAAAGGAAAATTATCCAATTTAAAAATGGGCAGAGGACAATGAGGAGATAGGGCAAGGTGGTGGATTAGGCAGAAAGGCTGTGTGAATGCATTGCAGCAAAAATATGAATAATCAAACAAGATTCAGAGGATGCTCCTAGAACTCTGCAGAAAAAATATGAAAAACCAGATAAGACATTCAGAGGATGATCCTAGAACTCTGAGCTTCAGATAAAGGGATAAATAACTGTATTGAGTGCTTATCAGTAGAGAGAGTAGAACAGATGTGGCAAGAAAGGAAGTGACATGACAAATCCATTTTGATCCTATGGGAGTGGATTAAGAGAGAAGAAAACATTCACTCTGCAAAAGCCTGCCTATGACTCACAGAGGCAAAGGTTCGATTTTTTTCTTGTCTTTTCTTCTCTGGTCCATTGCATGTCCCTGAAGACCAGAGATGAATGTACACCCTCATAGAAGTTCCTGATTTCCAGGTGGGTGGAACCACTCGGACCCTGTGGCTGGGCACATATGAAAGGGGAAGAGAGGGCAGCAATAGCTCTGCTCCACATCTGTGATGTCAGCCCTGGACAGCCCTGGGCTAGCTCTCACTAGTAGAATCAACTGAACAGATGTGTAGGGTAGAGAAAAGGTAAAGAATAAGAAAAAGACTGGTTATAGGCCAGAAAGGCATAGTGGGACCATCGTGAAATTTCTTAGGTGGCTATGAAGGCAAACGACCAGCAGTTGGTTGAAGAATCATTCCATTTATTTTTCCTCTGTTGTTTGCTGGCTTGTCTGTTTGATTTCCTTCTGTATTGTGGGAGTGTTTTCTCTTCTTGCCTCACTGGACAGGAGACAACAATTGCGGTCATATAGCCCAACTACAGCCATACCCTTTTCAGCCCCAACAATTGGTCTAGAGTCAATACCAGCTGCTATACACGGGATCAATGACAACAACCAATGCCAGCTAAATTCACCCTGACTTGAACTGCATGAACAGCAAACAATGATGCACAAGCTCATCTCTTGATCACATCCACCATAAGGGCACTGGTGAATTCTTAAGAATACACCAACATACATTCATCAACTTAATACAATAAAACCTCAATGCTTCAAAAGCAACAGACAATCTCTGTTCACATGAAACAAACAAATAAACAGAGCAACATAAACAAATGACCAAGAAGCAGAGTTAGAAGCCATTTTTGAAGAAAAAGAGGTACTGATATTGCCTGAAAAAGAGTTCAAGATAATGATGTTTAGGTACCTCCAAAATATTGACAGAAAAGTTGAGGGAAGCAAGGACAAATTCAGAAAAGTGCTATAAGAACAATCAAACAAAAGAGATAAAGAGTTGGAGAAATTACAAAACAGATATCCAGAAGATTAACACTAAGATATCAGATATGTACAATACACTGAAAAGGGCACAGGAATAGATTTGATCAATGGAAACCAGAATTGGTTTGCTTGAAAATAAATCTCACAATACTAGTAAGATAGAAGAACAATCAGAAAAAATAATTTTTAAAAATTGGAAGAAACTAAGAGTCATGTATTGGAAAAAACTAAGAGTCATGTGGGATAACATGAAGAGGAATAATTTACAGGTGATCAGAATGCTAGAACAGGAAGATACAAAGAAAAGCACAGAAAAGACCAAGAGTTAATGAAAGAAAATTTCCCTAACATCATGAAAAATGGCAAGTAAAACATTCACAAATCTGAATGAACCCAGGCAGGATGGACCTCTAAAGAAAATCACCAAGACATATCATAATCAAATTATCCAAAATCAAAGACAAGGAAAGAATCCTGAAAGTAGCTCAGGAAAAAACAAAATGTTACCTACAAAGAAAACCAATACAATTAAGCTCAAATTTCTCAGCAGAAACAATGTGGATAGGAAGGCAATGGAAAGACATATACAAAAGTCTGAAAGAAAAAACTGCCAACAAATAATCACGTACCCAGCAAAACTGTCCCTCAAATATGATAGTGAAATGAGAACATTTCCAGATAAATATCAATTAAAGGACTTTGTAAAAACCAAGCCAACTTTACAATTCTTAGGACTAAGAACCAACAACAGCAGACAACAACAAGAGACTGACATAAATGGCAACACCATCTGGAATTCCATCTACATATGCAAGTGTCCAGAGTAGAACAAAACTACAGGACTGCAAATCAGGAATTAGAAATGCCAATCTATGATCAGGACAACACAAAGCGAAGGGAGGGAAAACTATAGTTACAGAGTTACAAGTGGTGAGTAGTTCAGGGAGATTTCAAGGTAAAACAGATTTTTAAGATGGGGAACAAATTAATAAAATATAGAGTAACCTCAAAGAAACTTACTACACCTTCACATCCAACCAAGAAAAGGAAAATACATGAAGATTTTGTAAACATTAAAATGATGAAAAAAATGAAGAAAGCAGGAAAAAAATGAATTCAGCATAGGAAAGCATGTGGAAAAAAGAAATCAGCAGAACCACACACACACACACACACACACACA
>NW_006408625.1:6768695-6775231 GCF_000296735.1 Chrysochloris asiatica
TGTCATGATCCACACAATTGAAAGCCTTTGCATAGTCAATAAAGCACAGGTAAACATCTTTCTGGTATTTTCTGCTTTCAGCCAAGATCCGTCGGACATCAGCAATGATATCCGGCATTCTGTGGACTCTTCTGAATCTGGCTTGAACATCTGGAAGCTCTCTGTCAGTGTATGCTTGCAGCCATTTCTGTACTACCTTTAGTAAAACTTTACTCATTTGTCTGTCAGTTTGTTGTACTGTAGTGGCTTTTGAGTTGCTGTGATTCTGAAAGCTAAGCTATCGTATTTTAAATACCAGCAGTGTCACCCATGGTGGACAGGTTTCAAATGAGCTTCCAGACGAAGTCAGACTAGGAAGGAGTGATGAACTACTTCCGAATATTTAGTCACTGAAAACTTTATGAATGTAGAGAAACACATTAGCCATTGTTGTTGTTGTTGTTGTTAAGTACTGTGGAGTCGGTTCCAACTCATAGTGACCCTGCACAGGGTTTCTGAGGCTGTAAATCTTTATGGGAGCAGAAAGCCTCATCTCTCTCCCACAGAATGGCTGGTAGTTTCGAACTGCCGACCTTGAGGTTAGCAGCCCGATTTGTAACCACTACGCTACCAGAGCTCCTAGAGGGATGCAAATTAAAACAACAATATCATCTTATTCTAGCATTAATAGCAAGATTAAAAAAACAACAACAGAAAACAACAAGTGCTGGGGAGGGTGTGGAGATATTGGGTTCCTCCTACACTGCTGGTGAGTCTATAAAATAGTGCAACTACTGTGGAAAACCACATAGAGCTTTCTCAAAAAGTTGTAAATAGAATAACCTTATGACTCAGCAATTTCTTTGTCTTGTTTTTGTTGTTTAAAGCAATCACGTCGGTTTTGATCCACAGCAACCCTATATAGAGTTTCTGAGGAGCAGTTGGTGAGCTTGAACTGCCAACCTTGCAGTTAAAACAGACTTTGCAGATCAGCACATTAACCCACAATACCACACCAGGATATTTTCTCTAGAAATAAGAGTTGTGACACAAGTAGATACATGCACACCATGTTCATTGCAGCACTATTCACAATAGCAAAAAGATGGAGACAGCATAAATGCTCATCAACAAAAGAAAGCTTAAACAAAATTTGGTACATACACAATGGAATGTTATACAACGTTAAAGAATAAAGAAGGATCTGCAAAACACCTCCTAACATGGATGAACCTGGAGGACACTATACTGAGTGAAATTAGTTAACCACAAAAGGACAAATATGGTATTGAGACCACTATTGTAAAAGTTAAGGCAAGATTTTCTTGCTAAATGAAACATTCTATGATGGTTACATGGTGGATGGGGGGTAGGCAAGGGGGTAAAAAGTAAAGTGAATAGAGGTAAATACTGTTAAAAAAAACTTGTAGGAGAAAGGCAAACAGAAACTTGTACACAAATGTTCATTGTAGCATTTCTCATGAAGCCAGAAGGTGGAAACAATCTAAATGAGTATCAACAGATAAATGGAAAAAGAAAATGTTGTGTTTACCAATAATAGAATATTATTCAGCCAGAGAAAAGTAATCTTGATAAATACAACATGAATGAACCTTGAAGGCACTATGCTGAGTAAAATCAGTCACAAAAAGACAAATATTGTATGATCCCACTTATACTCAATATGGAGGGTGATAACGGAGACTGTAGAACAAGCATCAGACTCCTACTCACAAGTTCAACAGTTCAAGCCTACTAGTTGCTCCATGGTAGAAAGTTGAGGTTTTCTGCTCCCACAAAGATTTACAGCCTTTGAAACCCCAAACAGGGACTAGATGAGTCTGAACCAACTCACTGGTACTTAATAATATATGGAGACCAACATTTTTGTGGCAGTGTGGCATAACGCAAGATCAGTTTGAACAGGCTTGGTGGTTCATACTCACCAGCCACTCCTTGGAAACCTTATACAGGGTCACGATGAGTTGGAAGCGACTTGATGGCACTTAACAATAACCATGGGCAGAAGGAAGGGGGAAGGGAGAGTCATTGCTTAGGCACTGAGTTTCTGTTACTGGTGGTATAATAAAGTGGCATGCTACAGAGTAATGCCTGCACATTATGAATTTAAGCAATGCCACTGAATTATACATACAAAGACAGTTGAATTAAGAAATGTTTTATCATATGTATTTTTAATACACACAACAAATATCTATCACCTTTTCCATGTAAATTCCAGAAATAGTGATGATGGTGGTGGTAACAATAAAAACCAGTACCTAATCCATATATGGAGTCCTGGTGCGGAGTTGTGGGTTAATGTACTGGACTGAAAAGTTGCTTTGAACCACAAGGTCAGCAGTTTAAGCTCATCAGCTACTCCTCAGAAACCCTATACAGGGTCACTGTGGGTCAGAACCAACTCTACGGCCCTTAACTACAACAACAACAACCCATATATGGAGTCCTTCTGTGGCACTGTGGGTTAATGCACTGGACTGCAAGGTAGGTTTGGATCACAAGGTTGGTGACTCAGGCCCACTAACTACTCCTCGGAAACTCTATACAGGGTTGCTGTAAGTCAGAACAAACTCAACAGCACTTAACAACAACACATGAGACATGCCAGGAATTTTTGCATTAGGTAAATTTATTCAATCACCATATTAACCTTATGATGTAGGTGATATGATCCCCACTTTGCAAATGGGGACACTAAGATATGGTTACAGTGTCCTATCCAATGTCCCACAGGGATCTGGTGTTTCAGCACAAGCAGGTTATCTACTACTAGATCACAATATGTGGAAGAATAGAGGACACTACATGACATTTTATTATGAAAGCATGAATTCAAATACTGCATGGGTTGCAGTGAGTTAAGATTTGCAGATCCAGCAATATAATTTTCCGAGGATAACAAAGTACAATAAAATGAGTAGCTCACAGGATGAGAAATGTGTCTGAGTCCTGGAGTCTGACAACAGGTGCCAGCTATGTTGATTCATCAATCAGCTCGGAGAGAAAATCCCTTCCATGCTGCTTTCCTATCTTCTGGTGATGACTGGTTATTCTTGGCAGTACATGGTTTATAGATTCATCTTTATATGGCGGTCTGTACTCTTGTCTCTCTCTTCTCTTTTATAAAAACACCACCACATTGGATTAGGACCTACTCTCTCTAGTTTGAGTTCATGTCAATTTACAACTTCAAAGTCTTATAACAAGGTCACATTCAGAGGTACAAGGGGTTGTCTTCAAAAATGTTTTGAGGCACACAACTGAATCCTCAATACCAACCTACGGAGGCACTTCACTGCAGCATATGAAAAATATGGGGGATTGAGACTATTGTCTTACTGAGCACCATTGTTCACAGTTGCTTTTAAAAGTAACCAGGCTTGTTCTTATAACTACTATGTGTCTTAAAATAACATAGGACATACGGAAATTATCAGTATGCATATTTTATATACATTAACACTAAGTATATTGATGACCTTGAGGCAATACAAAAATTTACAGAAAATAATTCATCTTCAATGCTAAAGCAACTGTTCAATAACAACGGCTTTTCTTATATACAAATGCCAAAAGGCAATAGGAGAGAAAGGATGAGGAATGGTACACTGAAGTTTTCAAATACTCCCCAAAAGTGGTTTATTGGTCAAGAGTTATATGGAAAAGATAAGCTTATGTAGTAAGTTATTCATCAGACTACATAGCTCATTCTAAAATAGTGTGAGCTCCATCACATATCAAACAAATAGCTGTTAGACTGCATGCATATATACATAGACAAGTACTACAAAGCTTAGGGGATAGTCACACATACATTTAATGTTCTAGCTCAGACAGTGCACTTTACTTTTGGTTTTTCAAAAGCTTTTGACCCAAGGCATGTGCATAAATATTTTGCAGTACTATTAAAAATGTTTGACATTACATGTAAAATAAGAACTCTGACATAATAAGGTTTCTACAGATTCCAAATTGATATATTTCTCTCAGAGCAACAGAAATAGTATCTGAAAATTTGTTGAAAATGTCTGCACATCCATAACATTTATATTCTTAATTTTATGATATTTAATGAGCTATATTTTTGGTAAAGACTTCCTTATATCTGCTGAAGTGCTGAACTTCTCCACGGCTATCAATATGTCATTACAAATGAATTATAGATTAAACTTATGATCACAGCAGATGCAGTAAGGGCTTTCACCCATGCGGTTTTTTTTTTTTGTTTTTTTTTAGTTTTTACTGTGAATTATGTGTTAGTTTACATGGGTGACAATTATCTTTACATTCATCCTGTCGTACTTTGTTTCATTGCAATGCTCACAATCCCTTGTGTGCATCATTAAACAACCAAAGGGCACACCCTACACTCCTGCCACCGTGGCTGTCAGCACACAACTACTCTCCCTCGCTGAGTCCAGAGTTCCCAGCCAATCCTTCTGTCCATGTTACTGCCTCTCTGGACAGGGTCTCGCACTTTGCTTTTCTCCCTTGATGGTTCCAGGGACCTCTGCTCCTGGACTGCAAAATCAGCTGTTCTCCTTTTGCTACCAGACATTTACATTTACCTTTCTAACACTGTCAGACTTGATAATAATCATTCCCTATTGAACCACAGGAGTCCTTTTCCCCTCACCTTTTATCAACGCCATCCAGACAGGTTGGAACCAATTCATTGGAGATTCTCCCTTTCCCTGTATTCAGTGGAGCTAGATCCCCTACTGAAAGCCTGTAAGCCAGTCACTTCTTGCCTTGGTTGTTGTCAGGTGCCATCAAGTCGGAACCGACTCATAGCAGAACGAAACAATGTCCGATCCTGGGCCAACCTCATTACCGCTGCCATACTTGACATCATCAATGATGCCACCTGGCCGATCCATCTCATTGGGGGTCTTCCTCTTTTTCTCTGATGCTCCATCTTACCCAGTATGACATCCTTCTCCAGCGACTGTTCCCTCCTGACAATATGTCTGAAGTATGAGAGACGAAGTTTATCCATCTTGGCTTCCAAGGAGCACTCTGGATGCATAGTCCCCCCATTTTGGGTAGCCAATGTCTAAGTTCCCCATCCTTGGTCGACCCTGTGTCCCAAGGGGGTGGGAATGATCTTCACTGTAGAGATTTGTCCACTCTTTTGTCATACTACATTCACGAGCATAGGTCAAGATCATCCACTTATAGTGGGTCACTCCTCCTCCCTCCGCCCTCCTTTCTTCCTCTGATCATCCAGCCATTGATGCCAGGTCAAATATCTGCAAGTGTGGGTGTTCTTATGCATCCCCCCTCTCTTTATATCAGCTGGATGCTTCACACTGCATTCTAATCCCAGCCCCTGGGCCCAGGAGTCCCCAAGTCTTGTCATACTGATGGTTAACCAGGTCTCAATACAGGTTAACAGGAATCTATTAAATGTGGTTGGACTTAGTTCACAACTTCATTGCTGTTTTCCCCCCACTTCCCCTTATCAGTAACCACCGTGGTCAGCAGCAGGACCATATGCCTGCTAGTATATTCCATTTGAGTTTCAGTCTTGGAAGGGAGTTTGCCTTGAGGGGACCTGATCACTTGCCTCGATGGTTCCCTGGGGAATAACTTGCTTGTTCTTGTAGAAGTCAATTGGACTGCTGTTTTGTTTTGTTTTTCTGCTGGTCTTTCTTTCAAGAAGTATCTTCTGTTCTAGCTGCTCCAGACTGGTCTGCTTGTCCTTTCACGTGGGAATGTCCCAACTCAGAAGATACTGAATGATGATCAGGATTCCACCTATGTTTCTTGTTCAATACAAAAGCTCTGCAGGGAGCCTCCTTCACTGGGCAAGTTCTAGCCCCATTTCAGTTATTCCAAACAGTTATAGGTTGAAGACGGACTTACAAGCTTTCTCTGGTGATGTTTCTGGCTATTTATCTCTCTCCCCTTCAAGTGTCTATTTTACAATACTAGGCAAGGGAAGCCAAGATTCAACAGACAGCCAAGCATCTTAACATCATTTTTCCACTTTTACCCATTCAAACCATGCCTCAATCTTTGTATTCACAAGTCCTGTTGTTCTGTTTGTGCTTAGATAGTTATTTACCTCTGTCCCATTTAGCCCATGTAAACCTGCCTAGCTATTCTCTCATTCACCTTATTTTTGGTTTCCCCTTCCCCTTCTAGTGTATTGCCCATCTCCCCAGCACCAAACTATCCTGTTACTATTCCATACCCTGTGTTCCACTATCCTGTGCCTATTCCCTACCCTGTGCTGCACCTTCCCCTCTCTCCCCCTCACCCCACCCCATACACCCTGGCAACCAACAGAAAAATAAAGGATATTTTTTAAAAGTAATCATAAAAATAAAAGAAAAAAATTTTTTTTTCCTTTTCAGTGTGGGTGCTTTTCTTAATCTTTTACAATAATGGCTCTATGCCATATTTCTCTGTTTGTGACTGATTTCACTCAGCATAATGTCCTCAAGGTTCATCCATGTTATGCAGTGGCTTGCTGCTTCCTTGTTATTCTTCAGGGTAGTGTAGTATTCCATTGTGTGTATGTACCA
>NW_006408625.1:6775397-6789544 GCF_000296735.1 Chrysochloris asiatica
AGTGTCATATTGTTTTCCAGAGTGATTGGCCCGTTTTGCAATCCCACCAACAATGTAGTAGGATCCCAGTCTCTCACATCCTCACCAACACTTACTGTCCTCTACATTTTTTATCTTTGTTATTATTGCTGGAATGAGATGATATCTCATTGTTGTTTTTATTTGCATCTCTCTAATAGTTAGTGATCATGAACATCTCTAACTATCTGTTGGCTGCCTGAATCTCCTTCGTGGTGAAGTGTCTATTCATGTCCTGTGCCCATTTTTTAATTGGGTTATTTGTCCTTTTCTTGCAGAGGTGTTGTAGGTTCCTATATATTTTGGAAATTAGTCCCTTGTCTGATGTGTTGTTGCAAAAGATTTTTTCCCCATTCTGTGAGCTCCGAAATCTTACTCTTTTGATGAAGCCTTTTGATGCACATAAGTTTGTAATTTTTAGTTGTCTATTTTTGTTTGCATAAGTTTCAAAATGTTTGGTAGTCTGTGCATGCCCTTTATTAGAGTTCTCACATTTTCCCCTATTTTTTTATTGATGACCTTTGTAATTCTGGGATTCACATTAAGTCTTTAATCCATGCTGAGTTGGTTTTTGTATAAGACATGAGGTAAAAGGTCTTGTTTCAGTCTTTTACATATCGCTTTCCAATTCTGTCAACGCCATCTGTTAAAGAGACCATCTTCTCCCCATGCAATATACTTAGGTACTTTGTCAAAAATCAGTTGGCTGTACGTGGATGGGTTAATTTCTTGATTCTCAATTCTGTTCCATTGATCAACGTATCTTTCATTATACCAGTACCAGGCTGTTTTGACCACTGTAGCCATGTAGTAAATTTTGAAATCATGGAGTGAGAGGCTTCCCACCCTGTTCTTCTTCTTAAGCAGTGCTTTGATTACCCTTGGTCTCTTTCCTTTCCATATAAAGTTTGTATTGTTTTTTCCATCTCTTTGAAGAATGTCGTTGGAATCTGGATTGGGATTGCATTATATGTGTAAATTGCTTTGGGCAATATTGACATTTTCACAATGTTACATTTTCCTATCCAGAAGCATGGTATACTCTTCCATTTTTGTAGGTGTATTTTGTTTTTTGTAGTAGTGTTCTGTAGTTTTCTTTGTATAGGTCCTTTGTTTCTCTGGTTATTCCTAGATATTTCATCCCTTGGGTTGCTATTATAAATGGTATTGCTTTCCTAATGTCCTTTTCAGCACTGCTGTTATTGGTATAGAGGAATCCAACTGAGTTTTGGATGTTGATCTTATACCCTGCCACTTTGCTGAATCCGCCAATGAAGTCTAGTAGCTTTTTTTTTTTTAAAACGAGTCTTTGGTGTTTTCTATATATAGGATCACATTGTCTGCAAATAGAGTTTTACTTCCTCTTTGCCAATTAGGATGCCCTTGATTTCCCTATCTTGTCGTATAGCTCTGGCTAAGACTTCCAAAACAATATTGAATAGGAGTGGTGACGAATGGCATCCTTGTCTGGTTCCTGTTCACAGGGTGAAGACTTTCAGTTTCTCTCCATTGAGAATAATGTAGGCTGTTGGTTTTGTATATATGCTCTTGATTATATTGAAGAATTTCTCAATTCCTACTTTGTTGAGTGCTTTTATCAGGAATGGATGTTGGATTTTGTCAAATGCCTTTTCTGCATCAATCAATATAATCATATGTTTTTTTCTTGTTTCTTGTTTATATGGTGAATTACACTGATTCTTTTTCTAATGTTGAAACATCCTTGCCTCCCTGATATGAATTCCACTTGGTCATGATGGGTTTTTTTTTGTTTGTTTGTTTGTTTATGAGCTGCTGGGTTCTGTGGGCTAAGATTTTGTTGAGAATTTTTGCATTTATGTTCATGAGGGCTATTGGTATGTAATATTCTTACTTAGTGATGTCCTTCTCTGGTTTTGGTATGAGGGTTATGCTTGTTTCATAAAATGTATTAGGACGTTTTCCATCCTCCTTACAACTCTTCACTTAATGCCTGGTAGAACTCACCAGTGAAGTCATCTGGGCCTGGACTTCTTTTGGCTGGGAATTTTTTGATGACCTGATCAATTTCTTCTATTGTTATGGGTCTGTTTAAGTCTTCTACTTCACTCTGTGTGAATTAAGGTAGGTCACGTTTTCTAAAAATGTAACCATCTCTTCTAAGTTTTCAACTTTTTTGGAGTATAACTCTTCATACTATTCTGTTATTATCCTTTTGATTTCCTTTGGTTTCATTGTGACATTGCCCATGTGGTTTCTAATATGTGTTATTTGTGTCTTCTCCCTCTTTTATTTTGTTAGGTTTGCCAATGGTTTGTCAATTTTATTAATCCTTTCAAAGAACCAGCTTCTTGTCCTGTTGATTTTTTCTATAGTTTTCCTGTTTTCTATCTCATTTATTTCTGCTCTGATCTTTATTATTGCTTTTCTCTTGGTGACTGTAGGTTCCCTCTGTTGGTCTGTTTCTGGATATGTTGTGCTAATGTGTTCATTTTGATTCTCTCTTCTTTTTGGATGTGTGCATTTATCACGATAAATTGTCCTCTCAACATCGCTTTTGCCGTGTCCCAAAGATCTTGGTATGCTATGTTTTCGTTCTTGTTTGTTTCTAGGAACCTTCTGAATTCACGTTTAATTTCATCTATCATCCAGTCACTCTTCAGCAGGGTATTATTCAGTCTCCATGTATTAAACTTTATTTCCTTGGTCTTTTTGTTGATTTCTAATTTTATGGCATTGTGGTCTGAAAAGATGCTCTGCAGTATTTGGATGTTTGTAAATTTATGGAGGCTTGCTTTGTGACCTAACACGTGGTCAATTCTGAAGAATGTTCCATGTGCACTGGAGTACAGTGTATATTGTGCTATTGTTGGGTTGAATGCTCTTAAATGTCTATGAGGTCTAGTTGGTTGGTTGTGCTGTTTAGTTCCTCTGTAGCTTTGCTGAGTTTCCTTCTGGTTGTTCTATCCCTTTTCTTAAGTGGTGTATTAAAATCCCCCACTAAAATTGTAGATTTATCTATTTCTTCAATTCTAGTAGGATTTGCTTTATATATCTTGGTGCTCTTTCATTTGGAGCATAGATGTTAATTATGATAATGTCTTCTTGCTCAATTGACCCTTTAATCATGAGATAGTATCCTTCTTTATCTCTTATGGTGGTTTTTGCCTTAAAGTTTATTTTATCAGAGATTAGTATTGCCACTCCTGCTTGTTTTTTATTGCTGTTAGCTTGGTATATTTTTTTCCCATCCTTTAACTTTTAGTCTGTTTTTGTCTTTGTATATAAGGTGTCTCTTCCAGGCAGCATATTGAAAAGTCTTGTTTTCTTATCCATTCAGCCACTCTCTGTCTCTCCACAGGTGCATTTAATCCATTGACATTCAGTGTAATTTTTGATAGGCATGGATTAACTGCTGTCATTATGTTAATTTTTTGTGGTGCTCTTTGTTCCTTTGTTCTGCATGCCTTGTGTTGTGTTCATTTTTTGTGTGTGTGCTATTTCTTGTCTGTTTCTTCTTTGTTTTAATGTTTCCTTGTTCTGCATTTAAGACAGTCTATTGTATCCTGTCATCTACTCGACCTCCTCACCACCTGGATCTCTGTTCCTATATTTCCCCCTTCTTTGATATTGTTAATATTTTGATCTTTTGTTGACCTCACAGCTCCTCTGAATTCATTGCTATAACTTTGTTCCATTCTGAACTCTGCTATCCATCAACTGAGTTCCAGGTGGAATTGCCATGTCTGTCAATCTCTAGTTGTTGTCTGTTCTTGCTGATTTTCAGTCCAAAGAACTCCCTTTAGGATGTTTTGTAGCACTGGATTGGCTTTAACAAAATCTCTTAGCTTCTGTTTATCCTGGAATGTTTTGATTGCACCATTATATTTGATTGACAGTTTTGCTGGATAGACGATTATTGGTTGGCAGTTTTTTTCTATTAGGGTTTTATATATGTCTCCCCATTGCCTTCTTGCCTGCATGGTTTCTGCTGAGAAGTCACAGCTTAATCTGATTTGCTTGCCTTTGTAGGTGCTACTTCTCTTTTCCCTGAGTGCTTTTAGGATTCTCTCCTTGTCTTTGATTTTGGAGAGCTTGATTATGACGTCTTGGTGATTTTCTTTTGGGGTCTATCCATCCTGGGGTTCTTTCAGCTTCTTGAATGTTTATCTTTTCGTCCTTCAAGAGGTTAGGAAAATATTTTTCCAGAAGCTCTTTAACTATCTCTTCTGTGGACTTCTGTGATTCTTCCTGTTCTGGAATGCCAATAATTCTTAAGTTATTCCTCTTCATGCTATCCAGCATTAATCTTAAGACTCGCTTCAGATTTTTTAATCATTTTTTCTGCTTGCTCTCCTATCTTAGCAGTATTGAGCGATTTGTCTTCCAGCTCTCTAGTCCTGGCTTCCATCTCTTCCATTCTGCTCCTTTGCCCTATCAGTGTATTGTCTATTTCTGATATTTTATTATTAATCATCTGGACTTCTTTTTGCAGGTTTCAGATTGTTGCCAATGCCATATCTCTCTTGTTTGATTGCTCCTGTAGCACTTACCTGACTTCTTCCTTATTTTCCTCCACCCCTTTTTTGAGCATTTGAATTTTGTTTCCATATTATTCTTCTGAATTCCTTCTCAGGCAGATCCAGAGCCTTCTCTTCTGCTGGAAAGTCTGTGTCTGCTTCCACCTCATTTGTCTCATTTACTGTTTTCTGTTTTGGGATGTGTTGACATCTTTGTGTTTTCTTGGACATTTTCAATAGTTATGCAAGTTTTTAATGCTTAAATGTATATATGTTGCTTTTTGTTAAGCTTGCTGAGCATCTCCTGGTGGATGTGATCTGGAGACAGACTTCCCTTTTCACGTGTAATGCCTATCAGCTGGTTTTGGCTCTTGTCCAGATGGTGGGGTACTACAGGGTATGCTTGTAGCTTGGCTATATGGGCACAGTTGCTGTCTCTTCTTGGGTAAGGTAAGGGGAGAAAGCTCCCAGCCCTTGGAGAAGAGTGAGGCCAAAAGGACCAAAGACAGAAACAATACAGAAGCAGAGACAGAAACCACCA
Organism: Chrysochloris asiatica; assembly: GCF_000296735.1. Classification (NCBI taxonomy): domain Eukaryota; kingdom Metazoa; phylum Chordata; class Mammalia; order Afrosoricida; family Chrysochloridae; genus Chrysochloris; species Chrysochloris asiatica. The sequence goes on from NW_006408625.1 coordinate 6,780,456, forward strand.
ATCAAAAACAAAAATAAAATTGTGATTGACACTGTTCACTGGCCTTTGCGGTACAAAGGGTCCCCCGCCTAGGTTAATTATGGGACTGGTTCCCAGGGTGAAAACGTCACAAGAAGCAGCCTGCAGGTTCCCCCTCTGTGCTATTGGAAAACTGTGGGTGCAATGCTGGACACTTTTGGGGGTGTGCTCCTGCCCACCTGAAGGTGTCTGGGCTGTGCTGTGAGGATGTGATAGGGGTGAAGAGGAGAGAGAGATATGTGAAAGATGAAAAGTGAAAGATGAAAAATCAGCCACATCTCTCCCTTCAGACACCCTGATCCGTGGCTTCTAGCGTTGGGTTGCTTGCTTCCGCTTGGATGTGGCCCCACCCTCCTGCCTGAGGACTTCTGGCTGCCAGCCGCCACAGCTGGATCAATTCAGAAATCACCGTATTTTGCTTCCGCCGGCAGATTTCTTCTCAATGGGCATGGGGAACTGGCAGCCTGAAACTTAAACAAGATCCAAAGCTCCACAGTTTTTCTGCAGACCATTCTTTCTCATCTTTTTTGAGGGGTTTTGGCAGAGGAGTTTTCACTGTCTGTCTCTGCTTTCCCCGCCCCCCAAACTGGAATTCCATCACCACCCATGCGTTTTTTCCTTGATACACTGAGAGCTGACTTTAAACACAAGCAAATTCACAGGTTGTATTAACTACATAACCAGTAGCATCAAATGTGACAAACATCAGTAGAAAAGAACATTTCTGTATCACCAATACTATACATGTAGGAAACTATTCCTTGATCACTCTTGGACCCTGGCTTCTTCTGTATGTCCTTTCTTCTGTTTATGAGTCCCAAGGTCTCTAAGTTAGTAATTTCTATCCCATTTTAATGAGCAACACACAGAACAGGAGGATTTGAAGTTATCTTTTATACAACTATCACTGACTAATTAATGACATACTCCACTTGAAATTAGTGACACACTCCACTTGATAATGAGAGTGGTTGGGAAATTTACAACATGTGTGAGCTTATGGAGAAGTGGAAATGGTTATGGGTAAAAACCAACATACGGCATATGGAAATTATTGGTATCTAAGTTAATCTGAATGTTGACCTCTGGTATGATGTCCCACATGTCTGATCTTCCTAAAATTGCTTTCATGTGTGTTTTGATGTATAATATCTATACCCTCTACATATTTTCTGCTGTACTGAGAAAGTTGACTTCCCGTTGAAAAGTCATCAGGCATTACAGTCTGTTTTATACACTGTGATTCAATAAGTTGTGGTTTCTGGTAGAAATGTCTGCACATTTAATTACTTTCTTGCAAAATTTAGTTTTCTGAGGGTTGAGTTAATACTATTTTTTGTATTACTTTCACCAGCTTTCTTAGATGTACAGAAAAGTTAGTTTGATTTCTGTGGAATTGTCCCATATTCATTACATTCATAGGGTTTTTCTCCTGTGTGCTCAATTAAGTTCAGTGAGAGTTGATTTACGGAAGAGGAATGTCTCACATTCATTATATTGATAGTTTTTCACCTATACTCAATCTTTTCAAACTCCTGACTTTGGCTGAAAAGTTTTTCTACATTCTTTATATCCAAAGGGTTTCTCTCCTATATGTTCTCTCTTAAATAGTAGAGTGCTTTCTAGCACATATTTCTTTTATTTGTCACACGACCTGTGTAAGTTCTGATGGTCAACCAGATATGACTTCTGGCTAAAGTCAGATCATCGTATTTATAAGGTCCTTCCATGGGGGAGTTCTCTCGTAATTTTTGTGGTGTAACTTCTTTGTTAAACCTTTTCCATATTCATTAAGCTCATAGGGTTTTTTCCTGTGTATGTTCTCTGATGGATAAGTTGAACTCTGATTAATAGTAGAAACTTGTCATTCCTAATTTAGGGCTTCTACTTTGCATGCATTCTCTGATGGACTCTGAGGGTTGACTTAGAACTTAAAGTTTTCCCACATTTATCACATTTATATGGTTTTTCTCTTGTGTGAGTTTTTTGATGACCTCTAAGATGCGACTTCTCTCTAAAAGCTCTCCCACATTCGTTACATTCATAAGGTTTTTCTCCTGTATGAATTCTATGATGTCTCATTGCTCTAGATTTCCTACTAAAAGTTTTTCCACATTCAATACATTCAAAGGGTTTCTCTCCTGTGTGAGTTCTCTGATGTACCGTCAGGTTTGACTTCCAGTGAAAAGATTTCCCACATTCATCACATACATAGGGTCTCTCACCTGTGTGAGATCTCTGATGTTGTGCTAGCTCTGACTTATTCCTGAAGCCTTTCCCACATTTATCACATTTACAAGGTTTCTCCCCTGTGTGAATTGTCTGATGAATTCTGATATATGATTTGCAGGTGAACGATTTGCCACATTCTTCACATTTATAAGGTCTCTCCCCTGTGTGAGTTCTCTGATGACCTCTGAGGATTGAGCTCTGGCTGAAACCTTTTCCACATTCATGACATTCATAGGGTTTCTCCCCTGTATGTGTTCTCTGATGACTTCGGAGAATTGAATTCTGGCTGAAACCTTTCCCACATACCTCACATTTATAGGGTTTTTCACCTGTGTGAGTTCGCTGGTGTTTCCTTAGTGCTGATTTATCACTATATGTTTTCTCACATTCATTACATTTAAAAGGTTTTTCTCCTGTGTGTATTCTCTGATGTAGTGTGAGGTTTGACTTCCTGCTAAAAGATCTACCACATACATCACAAACATAAGGTCTCTCACCTGTGTGAGTTCTCTCATGTTTTCTTAGGTCTGACTTATACCTGAAACCTTTCCTACATTCACTACATTCATAGGGTTTAACCCCTGTGTGAGTTTTCTGATGTTCACTGAAGCGTGACTTCCAGCTGAAAGATTTCCCACATTCATCACAATTATAGGGCCTCTTACCTGCGTGCATGCTTTGATGTCTGCTTAGGTATGACTTCAGCTTGAAAGCTTTCCCACGTTCATTGCATTCAAAGGTTCTCTTCCCCAGATGAGTTCTCTGATGGTTCCTTAGTTCTAAGTTCTTCCTGAAAAATTTCCCACATTCATTACATTCACAGTGCTTCTTCCTGGTATGAGTTTTCATATGGAAAATGAGGTGTGACTTCCTAGAAAAAGATAGTGCACATTTGTTGCATTCGTAGGGTGTGTCCCTTTTATGAGTTCTCTGCTGTATCTGCAAGGCTGATGGACAGTTAATAGTTTCTCTACATTTGTTGTAAACACAGGATTTGTCTACAGTAAGGACAGAATTATGGCTGAAGCTTTTTCCACATTCAAGTAGTTTCATCCCTGTGGGAGTTGTTTGATGTCCTCTGAAGTCTGATTTTTTGCTGAACATTTTCCTTCCTGTGTCTTTTTTCTGAAACTGAGCGATCATAATAAAGTTAGCCCCATTTTTGTTACATGAATTTTCATTAAAATCATAGTCTCTCTTCCCTTCTATGTGAATGCTTGGAGAAACAAGGTTTTTGCCAGATTTATTATAAGTATAGGATTTTAGTTTTGTGTGCGTACTCTTGGGGATAGTGAGGGCTGACTTCTCATGGAATGCTTTTCTATCTTCATTATGTTCAAAAGTTTTCCCAGATGTTTGAACAGTCTGAAGTTGAACATGTTCCTTCTCCTGACTAAGGGCTTTCACATTTTGATTATAAGCTAAAGAATTCTCTCTAGTATTTGCTCTCCCATTTCTAATAATGAAATGTTTCTCATATGCATTAAACTCATCATCCTTCTTCCTTGAAGAATTACAACGTGAAACCAATGATATGAGACTCTGGTAAGAAGACACTCTAATGTCACAGTCACAGGCCTTTTTTCTTGAAGTAAATATATCTATGCCTAGTTTACATGGCTTTCTTGGAATTTTCTCTTGCTCACTGGTCAGCATTTTATTGGTGGTGAATAAAACTCGCCACTGATATTTGTCTTGGTTTTCCAAGCTCTTCTCTAGCCAGTCATCAAGTTGGCAGTCTTCTAAGAAAAACCCAGAAAATTAAAAACAACATGTAAACATTATTGCTTAATGTTTAAAGTCTCCTGGTGGGTAAGATATACTTAGCTGAAAACATTATTGCAAAATAGAGGTGGAGGTGTGGCACTATGGGTTAATGCACCAGACTGTAAAGCCATTTGAACTGCAAGGTCGGCAGTTCAAGCTCACCAGTTGCTCCTTGGAAACCCTATACAGGGTCGCTATGGGTCGGAACCGACTTGATGGCACTTCACAACAACACAACAAGCATTCTTTGATAGGAAATATTTTAGGATTTATAGCCTATACAATCCTTGTCACTATTTAGCACTGCTGTTGCTGTATGAAAGCAGTAACTAACTAGATATAAAAACTTGAATGGCTGAGTTCTAAAAATCTATAGGTAACTGTTTGGATATGGTTGAAGGGATCTAGGTTGTCAACCTTTGCTCTAATAACTCCGCTGGTGCCCACTATATATAAAGCCAGAGAAATATATTTAAGTCTACTACATTTAGTGTATCTCTATTTCTCCAAAATGCATTTATAATTTTTGAGTGAGGCGTTCTTTTAATATTTCTTTGGTGCAGAAATAAGTCAAAATCTTTATTGTGTCCTTTAAAAACAGTTTTTCTTTTATAGTTATCATTCAATTTACCCAGCTCTGGTAGTGTAGTGGTTACGAATCGGGCTGTGACCCTTAAGGTCAGCAGTTCGAAACTACCAGCCGCTCCGTGGGAGAAAGATGAGGCTTTCTACTCCCGTAAAGATTTACACCCTCGGAAACCCTGTACAGGGTCGCTATGGGTCAGAACTGACTCAACGGCACTTAACAACAACATGTATTTAATTGTATCCCTCCAAAGAATATGCTGAAATCCTAAACTTGGTGTTGGAGACTGTCAGCCTTGTTTGGATATTGGGGCCTTACTTTGAATAATTTGTCAGGTAAGTTACAGAGGTCAGACTGGAGGATGGGTCCATATATTTATGGAATGGTGTCTTACAAAAAACAGAGATCGGATATGGAGACAGAGTCACATACATAGGGAGGGCAGAAGGTAAGATACTTATAGACATAGCAAAGGGATGCCAAGATTGCAGCTGGCCACTAAAGGATAGCATAGAGGCATGAAACAGCTTCTCATTCAGAGCCTTCGGAAAGAATTGACATGGCCAATATCTAGTATTCTTATTTGGACTTTTAAGTCTACAGATTTCTGAGGTAATACTTTTTTGTTTGTTTGTCTAAAGAAACTCATTTGTGGTATTTTGTCACAGTAGCCCTGGGAAACTAAAACATCATTTTTCTAATTTAATATGTTTTGCTTGAACTATACTTTTATTACTAAAATAAAATAAAAAGACCCCTGAATTACCTCTGTGCTTACTGGTATGTTAACTTACTATTTTATATAGTAAACTTTCCATATATATATTTTTTAGGTGTATCTCTCTGTTACAATGAGACAGCAATATCCCTTGCTGATGCTGCTAACATATTGCCATTAGTTGATATGGAAGATATCTTTGTCATATTTCATGTTATGCTGAGCTTTATAAGCTCTGATTTTTGTTCAAGTTAGTTAATTTTCCTTCTTCTAATACTAGTTACTGTTGCTAGACATCATTAAGTCAGTTCTGACTCACAGCAACCCTTTATTGGGTTTCTGAGGCTGTAGGTCTTTATGGGAGCAGAATGTCTCATTTTTTCCCATGGAGCAAGCTTGTAGGTTTGAACTACTGATCTTGTGGCTAGCAGTCCAGTGCTGAACCTAGAGCACCACCAGTGCTCCTAGTAATAACTAGGATGGCTATATTTTTGCTTTATTTGGTATCTGTGTAATTAAAAACAAGTTTCATTAATCATCTATTGAGATAGCATCTAGTTGCTATAGGCCAAAAATGAACTCAACAGTGCCTAAAACCAACAATTTTATACAGTTGGTAACTAACAATAAAATTATTTTCTCTCTCTATCTTCTAATACTTTAGCCTCTAATTTGAGTTGCTTTCATAATTTTCTTTAGTTTTCAGCATTTTATTCTTAAATGTAACTCGATTCCTCAGTGTGTGAACTGTAAATACTTTATTTGGGCTCCAGCTTTTGAAGATGACAAAATCAATAGGGTTACGTTGCATCAGCTATGGTTCACCTTTATCTTCCATATTTTATTGAATCTCTTCTTTTATAAACTTCCAAATAAAAAAAGTTCTAAAAGCACCCTTTTCTAACTGATCGCTATGGATTTAATTTCTTCTGAGTACCTTCTGTTAGTATTAAATAACTCACCTGGGTAGCTCCTATTTAGAAAGCCTTCTTCTAATAAGCATGAGTATTTTGCTTGCTCTAGCTTGAAGATCACTTCTGGTTTTGTAAAGCAATACCCTGTAAATAAAAAAATAATAATTTAGGATTTGAATCAGGTAATGGGCTTTGATACTTAGGAATGGGAATGAAGATATAATTTCAGTTGTTGCACATTAGATGTGCTAACTTAACCTTTTTTGGGGTGAGGTGAAAAAGGAATACATCTCCTTATTCCCTAAATCTGAATTCTAGCTAATAGTACATTTTAATAATGGTTCAGATGTACTGGGTTTTATAAAAGGGGCAACAAGGGACTTCTATTTCTGGTGATGGTGAAGTATCAGGGACTAATTTACCTTGCCATGTCCAACTGATAACCATACAAAATTAAACAACAGGCAGTGCAGGGCAGGGATTCCTAAGTAAAAAGAAATAAATTAGGTGAGTCCTATGACTGCCACAGCTTATAGTCTGGAAACTTTCTAAGCCACAGCACAGACAGAGGAAGCCAAAGGAGAGGCTGACAATCTCAATAAGCTGAGAGTTTAGGAATTCTAAAGCAACTAAAAATTGTGGGACAAAATACTGGAGGCATAAGAGCTGTACTGAGAGAGAGTTATGGAAATCTGTATAAAGATTTCTGTGAAGTAAGTAAACCACCAAAGATTAGCAGAAAATGCACCAGAAAAAAACAGCCTGAAGGAGCTTCATATTGAAGTGATTAATTGCTCTGCTGCTAACCAAAATGGTCAACAGTTTGAACTCACCAGTGGCTCCATGGAAGAAGTGTCCTAGCAATCTGTTCTTATAAAGATTATGGCTTATAAAACCTATGGGGCAGTTTTACTATGATGTACGGTCACTATGAGTCAGAATCCACTTGATGGCACACAACAACTGAGTATGTTGCAAAGTCAGCAAAGCACACATAATAATTGTTGTTGTAGGTGCCAGTGAATCAGTTCCACTCATAGCACCACTATGCACAACAGAAAAAAACACTGTCCAGTCCTGTGCCAACTTCACAATCATTGCTATGTTTGAGCCCATTTCTGCTGCCCCTGTGCTAATCCACCTCATTGGGAGTCTTCTTCTTTTTCATTGACCCGCCACTTTACCAAGCATGATGTCCTATTCCAGGGACTGGTCCCTCCTGATATGTCCAAAGTATGAAGGAGGAAGTCTGGCCATCCTGGCTTCCAAGGAGTATTCTGGATGTAATTCTAAAACAGATTTGTTTGTTCTTCTGGCAGTCCATGTCACTGTCAATATTCTTCTCCAATCCCATAACTCAAATATGTCAATTTGTCTATGGTTTTCCTTATTCACTGTTCAACTTTTGCATGCATGTGAGATAACTGAAAATACCATGACTTGGGTCACATGCAACATGCAGTAGAATAACATAATACTACCTTAGTAAAGGACCAAATTAGTCCCAGACTAAAAAGTTCACGGATTCCAACATAACTGTCTTAGTTATCTAGTGCTGCTATAACAGAAATACTAGAAGTGGATGACTTTTAAAAAACAAAAATTTACTCTTTCACAGGTTGTTGTTGTTGTTAGGTGCCATCAAGTCAGTACCGGTCCATAGCAACCTTATGCACAGCAGATCGAAACACTGCCCGATCCTGGGCCAATCACACTACTGTTGCCATGCTTGAGTCCATCTATGCTGCCACTTGGCCAATCCATCTCGTTGGGGGGTCTTCCTCTTCTTCTCTGACCATCCACCTTACCAAACATGATATTCTTCTCCAGTGAGGAGGCAACAAATCCAAATTTAGAATGTCAGCTCTAGGAGAAGGCTTTCTCTTTCAGTTGAGTCTGAGGAAAGATGCTTATGCCCTTTCAGTATCTGTAGGCCCAACATTCCTTAAAGAGTTTTGTGTGTCTTGCTATCAATTTTCCCCAGCATCTAGGAGCTTTGCAGTGCAGGAATCCCATGCCAAATGGACATTCCACTCCTGGCTCATCTTTCTTGATAGTAATTATATCCCTCTGATCTCTACTTGCTTCTCTCTCCTTTTACCTCTTGTAAAACGAAAGTGTTACAGACTAAACCCCAGGGAAACACCCCTTACATCAGGTCAGGGCAGCAATACAATTAAGGGCATTGTACGAACCTTACGGTCAGAGGTTCGAAACTACCAGCTGCTCCGCGGGAGAAAGATGAAGCTTTCTACTCCTGTAAGGATTTACACCCTCGGAAACCCTGTACAGGGTCGCTATGGGTCAGTACCGACTCGACGGCACTTAACAACAACAACCCCACTCTCTATCATGATAGCTTCTATCATGGAGGGCGATGGTTAAACGATGTGTGAGAACTGCGCAGACCTGGTGGAGGTGTTAAATGAAACCCAGACCATGGAGCAGAGGGGTGAGAGGTGTCTGGAGACCAGGTCAATGAGGAGACGCTGCCTAGCGGGAAGAGACTGCAGGGGCCCGCCAGGCTGCCCTACTTACCCCGGACGCTAGAGCGCCGTTCTAGCCTAACCATTGGATCGTGACTTTGAGGCAGGGTTGACCAGCTTGGAGACCCACAAGCGCAGCCCAAAGCATCTCACTACAACCTAGTCGCCCCTGCTGCGCTTCCGCTTCTTGATTGACATCGGACGGAATGTCAATGTCTTGGTTGACATCCTCCTCTTGATGGAAATCCGGCCTTTGAGCTGGACTTAAGGGCCCTAGCACAAGGAGATTCCTATTTAACAGCAACCACACAACCGCCACTCATCTGTCTGTCATGCTGTGGTGGTTTGAATTGCTGTGATTCTGAGGG
>NW_006408625.1:6792684-6799080 GCF_000296735.1 Chrysochloris asiatica
GTAGTGAGGTTGGCGCAGGATCGGACATTGTTTCGTTCTGCTGTGCATGGGGTCGCTATGAGTCGGTTCCAACTCAATGGCACCTGACAACAACAACCCCACTCTCTAGGTTGGCTCTGTATGATCAGCATTGGACAGCAAACCACAAGGTTGGCAGTTCAAACCCACCAGATTCTCCTTGGAAACCCTACAAAGGGTAACTATGAGTCAGAAGCGACTCGATGTAACTTAACAACTACAACAATCCCACTCTCAATCCTCTTACTGATTTATCTCATAAGAGCACATGAGGGATCATTACATAACTGCCAAACCACTGAAAATCATGCCTAATCAAGTTGATACGTATTTGTGGGTGATACAATACAATCTATAAAATAACAAAGGAGAAAAGCTGATCAACAATTCAGTTGACAGAACTGTATCCCTTATAAGGATCTGTTCAAATCATAACAGAAAACATCTGTGAATGTGACCTTATTTGAAAATTAGGAGATGTAATAAAGTTAGGATGAGATCACACAGCATATGGTTAGGCCCTAAAGCTAATACATAAAAACAAGATGATTTGGAGATGAAGAAAAGCACAGCACCATTTAAAGACTGGGGCAGAAATTGGAATGATTTACCTATAAACCAAGGTACATCAAGGATTGCTGTCAATCACCAGAAATCAGGAAGAGGCAAGGTAGATTTTTCCATGGAGCCCTCAGAGGGGTTTGGCCTTGCTGACACTGATTGTGGACTTCTAGTCTATAGAATTCTGGAAGAATACATTTCTACTTTTTTTTGCCACCAGTTTGTAACAATTTGTTAAGACAAGCCTTAGAAACCAATACTAGTAGAGAGAGAACAGGAAGTGACAAAAAGGATAAAAAAAAGTAGCAGTCAAGAACAGAGAGAATTGAATTCCAGAGTTACATTGTGAGGTCTGCTCACCCACTGAGATGAGAAGGCTGTAGTTCTCCAGCATCACATCTCTGTATAGGGTCCTCTGAACAGGGCTCATGCATTTCCACTCCTCTTGGGTGAACTCCACGGTCACATCCCTGAATGACACTGATGCCTGTAAAACCACATTTTTGTTCAGTCTTAAGGGTTTAGAAACAGGGGACAAGGAAAACATTTTTGGAAACTCATCATGTCTGCTGTTAAGACAAATGTAAAAATGAGTATTGTGAAGTTTTTCTTAGGCCTTGGAAGTATCACACAAATAATATATTGTTCTCACACCCTAAGTCATTTGTATTTACACCATTCCTCAATTATGAACATGGCTAGGTTCCAAAGGACAAGTCATTGTGTGAAAACCAGCATTATGGGGAAATGCAGGATGATCATTAACAGATCATAAATATTAAAGGACAAGGATATCATCACATTACTGCCAAACCAGTGAGAATCATGGCCAGGCAAGTTGATACATAACTTTAACCACTGCAGCCAGTATTTTTCTTGCCTTGCATCTTGGTGTTCATTACCAGACTTGTGTCATTAATGCACAAAATAGTTGAATAGTAGATTTTTATCTATTGTCATAAAAGTGAAATGCCAAACAACAAAATGGCTATTAAGTGAAGAGTAGGTGTACTTATAAAATATATACATATACTGTCAGCTAATAGGATATTGTTGTTAAGTGGCATTGAGTTGGTTCCAACTCACAGCAACCCTATATAGTGTTTCCAAGGAGTGGCTGGTGGGTTTAAACCACTGACTCAAGGTCCAGTGCATTATCCTACAGTGCCACATCAGTTGATACATTAATAGCTAAAGCTCACTATCTTTGGTCTTAAAGTTACTTTAAATAGGCTTACAATAATCTTTTAGCTGCCCCAATATGATAAGGATTGTCCTGATCACTTTATGGGGTATAAAATCAAACCTTTCTCAAGGGAACAATAAAGAAATTGATGTAAGACAAGAAGGTACCACATATCCAGACTTATATTTCAGAAGCAATGCTCAAGAAAAGTAGAGTGATTTAAGGAATTGAAGAGAAAAACTCACTCTTTTGTTGGGACCTGGAACTCTGCAATTAATATTTCCACTGGCCATATACCCAGGGTCCTGTAATTTGCAGCCTCCTATTTAACCTGATTTAACCTGCCACTGTGACTGATCTCTCCATCCAAGGTTGACATGTACTGCCATCGCAGAGCTCGTGCAACTGCTCCCTCTAGGCCCCTTTGAGAATGCCCTCCTGCCCACAGGCTGAGGAGCCAGGTATACAGCCTTGTGCTTGAACACACAGTTGCCTACAGACAGTTGCACAGTACTATGTCAGGGAAATATGGTGGACTAGGAAGAAAGGTTGTGCAGGCTCTCTGCAGCAAGAATATGGGTAACTGGAAGAGACGGATATAGAGGAGGGCCCTGGAACTTTGAACTCCACAGGAAGGGATAGAAAAGTGGATCAAGTGCTTACTGGGAGAAAAAGTTGAATAGAGATGGCAAGAGAGGATGTGACTGACTAGCAGTAGCAGTGGGACAGATCCTGCTGCAGCCATCTTGAGAGCTTCATGAACAGCTTTAGAGAAGAGAAAACATATTCATATTGCAGAAAGCGACCTGTGGCTCATGGAGACAAAAGTGTAATTTAATTTAATTTTATTCCCTTTTTTTCAACCAGTTTACAACCCCAGGGCATCTCCCACTTTCTAGAGGGTTAGAGCCATGAGGAAGTTGTGAGCCCAAAGGAAGTGCTATATACAATAACATAACTAGGGCAGGCTCTCATCCAAATATGCAACATTGATCCTAACTAGCCCTAACTGGCTCTCATTAGGAGAAGAGAGAAAAAAAAGCAGAAAAAAAATCAAATGAAGGAAAGGAGGTGGGAGATCAGTGTGGGTCCGCCTGATGTAGCATGGGCATTTTGAACTTTCTCAGGAGTCTGTGAAGGCAACAGGCTAGCAGGTGGTGCAGCACACTGCTTATTGGCAGAGAGACAGCCACTGACTTTGATTTTTCGCTGTGTGGACTGTTTTTGTTGTTGTTGTTGGCTTGTTTTCTTTTTTTTCTTGTATCACATGACAAGAGACAGCAACTGTGGCCATACTGCCAAGCCACAGCTATACCCTCTACAGCACCACCAATTTAAATCAGAAAACAGATGAAAATTAAGGAAAAGTAGATAGTAATACTAATACTAATTTTAAAACTCCACAATTTAATTTCAGACAAAGCCAACTTCTGAACAAGGAAAATTATCAGAGATAAAAAGGGACATTACATAACGAGAAAGGGATCAATTACATAAGAAGACAAAAAATCCTTGATAAGTCTCAATCTAAGAACAGAGCATTTATATTTGAGTAAATAGAAAATATTGCTATGAAATCAAAGAAACTTCATTAGACAAAATATCAAAATGTAAAGAAAGCCTTTGGTTCTCGACATTTCTTCCATCTAGGTCTATACACTTCTGAAGAATGGGTCTCTGTAGCACTCTTCCCCCCAAAAGTAGTCTGTGCTTTTACACTTATTACATTTATGCCGTATCAATATGGCAGTTTGGACATCCTTGAGGGTCTCAAATTGTGTTCATTTTAAGTGCTCTTTGAGTTTGGGTGACAAAAATATGGCCAAAGTGGCAAGATTAAGGCTGCCGAGTAAATGGAATAAAATTTCCCAATGAAATTCTCTTAGGATAGCTCTTGCTACCCTTTATGAATGAGCAGGTGCATTGTCATGATGGAAAAAATAATTTGGCACAACTTTCCTGGTCTTTTTCTCACCAATGTAATTTTCAATTTTCTTAAACTTCTTCCTAATAAGCCCCCATAAGTGTCCTGTGTCCTTCAAGAAAATATATCAGTATTTCCCCTTGGGAATCATCTGAGCTGAGCTCTCTGCCTTAAACTTAACTGATCCAGCAGATCACCTCAGAAGCAAGTTTTGATTGGACTTTGCTCTCTAAACTGTACTGGTAACCAAGACTCATTCCTGGTTACAATTCATTCCATAAAAGTGTCTTCATTAGCTGTGATATTGTTTAAAGTCCTCTCAGTTAGCAGATAGGCAGTTGATTACTGTGCCACCAGGGCACACTTATCATAGTAACTAAAATAAACAAACAAACTGACAATACCAAATATTGACAAGGATGTGAAGCAATAGGAATCATCATTCATGGCTGATATGAAAGCAAAGGATTCTGTCACTTTGGAATAGTTTGCCACTTTCATACAAAAGTAAACAGCTTTACCACACCATTAAGCAATTGTGCTCCATACAAATGTAAAACTTTTATTTAACTCAAAAACTTTTACACAAATGTGTGTATGCAGTTTGTCCCAAACTGAAAGCAAGCAGGACACCCTTAAAAAGATGAATGGATAAACACACTGTGGTATATCCATAAAATGAATATTATTCATAATAACAAAATGATAAGACATAGAGGAACTGCAGATACATATTGCAAAAATGACTGGTGAAAGTCTGAAAAAGCTACACACTGTCAAGTATTTGACATTCTGGAAAAGGCAAAAATACACAGAAACAAACAAACAAAAAATCACTGCCTGTGCAGGGGTTAGAGATGGGGAGAAAGGGTGGGGGATTTTGAGGCCAATGATCTATTCTACATGATACTACAATAGTGGACACATGACATTGTGCATTTAGCGAACCCATAATGTGTACATGATTGTCTTCATCATCTTGTGCTGCTATAACAGAAATACCACAAGTGGATGGCTTTAAAAAACAGAAATTTATGCTCTAACAATTCAGGAGGCTAGTTCAAACTTAGAATGCTGGTTCTACTGGAAGGATTTCTCTCTCTGTTGGCTCTGGGGAACACCCTTCTCTCCTTTCAACATCTATAGTTCTAGTCTACTGTTTTTATTTTGTTTGGATTTACTATCAATACTCAAAGAAGCAGCACTGAGTGGATCCAAGTAAATTAAAACAATAACCTTCTATTAAAAATGAATCACTCTAGGCTTCCGGTATGGCAGGACAGCCAGGGAAGTAAGGTAGGGATGGGCTCCAGGGAAAAACGAGTGGGATCTCACAAAGGAAACAGTCATATACCAGTCCCACGGCTTTTAAACTATCATAAAGTCTCCTGAACTCACATTTTTGAGAAATCACGCTAATAAGGAAAAAGAAAGACGCATATTTTGGGACTCCTGCCTGCGGGTCCACGGGTCGCTCTTGCGACTGCAGAGTTTAGAGGGCGGGGCCAGGGTCGGCCCGAGGTGCAAGAGGCGACCTAACTTACCCTGCCCCCGCTTGATATCCCAATAAAAATTGGCCGGGTGCAGCTCACCCACGCACGGAGAGTGTGATAAAGTCGGCGGCGACTTTTTGACATCATCTATCATCCCCCATCTGTCCTGCATCTAAGCCACCTGCCCCCACTCCTAGCTAGCAGCGGGGATCCTCCAGCAGCTGTTCTGGCCGGGCTGGGAACAGAAAAAGTTAACCAAAGCCACATATCTGCTCCAATGTGGTGATTTCTGTCCATGCATTTACATTATTTCTGCTTTTAGTCCTTTGGATTACACATCCCTCCTGGAGGTGGGAACTTATCCTCCCTACGTCCCATAAGCAATCGTGGCCATATAGCCAAGCTACAACATAATACTCCACCACTTAGACAAGACCCAACAACATCTGCTACGCATTACAGACGAAAAGAGAAGCCCATCTCGTGATCATCATCATCATCATCATCATCATAATAATAATAATAAAACAATAACCATGACCAATAAGAAACAATCAACTTTATCAAAGCATGTCCAAAAACAGAAGAGGGGAGCTAACACAAATGAACTGGGGACAGACAAAGGCTTTATAGAGGAGGAGGAATGGCTTATGGATATGCCTGAGAGGGAATTCAGAAGAATGATATGGAAACAAATTCAAATAATCCGAAAAAGGGTCGAGGAAAATAAGGAAGAAGTAAAAAAAAAAATCTCCAGGAACAATCAAATAGGACTGACACAGCATTGGAAACAATTCAAAACCTGCCAAAAGATGCCCAGGTGATCAATAATAAGATATCAGAAATAGGCAATAGCCTGAAAGGGGAAAGGAGCAAACTAGAAGAGATGGAAGCCAGAACTAGTGAGCTGGAAGACAGATCTCTCAATACTACCAAGGTAGATGAACAAGCAGCTAAAAGGATAAAACAATCTGAAGAGGGTCTAAGATTTATGCTGGATAACATGAAGAGGAATAACGTAAGAATTATTGGCATTCCGGAACAAGAAGAAACAGAGAAATCCACAGAAGAGATCACTGAAGAGCTTCTGGAAGAAAATTTCCCTAACATCTTGAAAGATGAGAAGATAAACATTCAAGAAGCCCAACGTACTCCAGGAAGGATAGACCCCAAAAGAAAATCTCCAAGACATATAATAATCAAGCTCTCAAAAA
>NW_006408625.1:6803780-6811173 GCF_000296735.1 Chrysochloris asiatica
TCAGCAAACTACTGTGAACCCGGGTGGAGACCTGGTTGGCCAGTAGTGAGGCAACACCTGGGGACTCATGGGCTCAGAGTCAATGACACAGCCACTAGAGTAGAGAGCGGGGCGGCCAGCAGATAAAAAGAGGCCGGACAGATGCAAGAACTCCTACACTTGCAGATGATACCCACTTGACCTGGCTTCAATGACTGGATAAACAGAGCTCAACCTGAAGAAGAAAGAAGAAGAAAAAAGCATCATCTGATACAATTAGATAAACATGACCTACACCTATAAATGCAGTAGCTCAAAAGAGGAAACAAATCCCTGCTGCAAGAACTATTCCTACCCCCTCCACACAAAGGGTAGACTGGGATGGGCAACTTGGACATTGGCTACCCAAAATGTGGGGAGGGATACAAAGGTAAGAAGGCTTACAAGCTTTCAAGAGGGAACCTAGATACAAAGGGCATGGAGGAAGGTAGAGTCTCCAGTGAATAGTATCCAGCCTGTCCAGGAAGGGGTGATGAAACAAAATACAGATGGGTCTCTTGTGATGCAACAGTGAATAATTGTTATCAGGACTGATTGTGAGGGTTGGAAATCTAAAGGTGGACATTTTGTAGCAAGGAGGGGAGTGATTAACTTTTCAGTCTAGGAGCGGAGGAACCTAGGACCATCAATGGAGAAAAGCAGAGAGCGGGATCCTACCCAGAGAAGTGGCAAGGCCTGAGATGGAGGCAGAGAAGACGACATCAAGAGATGGTGTGGCTGGGGACTTGGGATCAGGAGATGGAAAGGGGCTGAGGACTGTGATGGGGGGTGCAGGCTTACAAGGTACACTCTTCGGTTGGGTGAGGATGTATGGACAGGATGGCAACTATGCCAATGAAATGATAGATGATAGAATGAATGTAAAACTAATGTTCTCCCATGTAGACTATCACACAATTCACAATAAAAAAGTTATTAAAAAATAAATAAAAATGAATCACTCTAGATTTATTTAATAAGTTTTGCTTTTATAAACCAACATCAAATTTAAATGTATTTTATATCCAGTTTTACACCATTTTATCCTTTTCTACTGACAACTCAATCAGTTTTCATATTTTTTTTTCACTGTAACGAAAAATGTTAAAATAGCAAATTAACATTATAATTTGAATTCACCAAAATTATTTAAAGTGGCTAACTCTGAAGAGGATACTTAAGTCCTACTGTGGTCCTATAGGATAAGCATGGGAACACAAGGTCAGTGGTTCAAACACACCAACTACTCCTCAGAAACCCTATACAGGGTTGCTACGAGTCAGAACTGACTCAACAGCACTTAACAACAACATTGCATTAAGCTAATCTGCTGCACAAGACCTCTTTAAAGTGTTCAAGAGCATAGATGTCAGTTTGAGAATTAATGTGCGCCTGATCCATGGTATTTCCAACAGCATGTGAAAGTTGGACAATGAATAAGAAAAACCATAGAAGAATTGATGCATTTGAGTTACAGTGTTGGAGGACAATATTAAAAGTACCATGGACTGCCTAAAGAACAAACAATGATTTGTTGGAGTAAGCACAGACAGAATGCTCCTTAGAAGCCAAGATGGCCAGACTTTATCTCTTACACTTTGGACATACAATCAGGAAGGACCAGTTCCTGGAGAAGGACATCATGCTTGGTAATTGAGAGAGTCAGTGAAAAGTAAGAAGATCCCCAACGAGATGGATTGGTACAGTGGCAGCAGCAATGGGCTCAAGAGTAACAATTATGAGGATGGCACAGGACCAGGCAGTGTTTCATTGTGTTGTACATAGGATCGCTATTGGTCGGAACTAACTTGATTGCATCTAACAACAACAACATTGTTTTTATATTATATAATAACTATCTTCCTGGGAGAAAGATGAGGCTAGAAGCTTCCTTGAAGAAACCTCAGAAACCCTGTACAGGGTTGCTATGAGTTGTAACTGGCTCAATAATACTTAACAACAACAACAAATAACTATTTTACTCTAAAAAATAAATTGCTAAAACAATCAAGTACATTGCTACTAAAAACAAACAAACATAATTTTCTATAAAAGTGTGAAAAAATTATAAGAAAAAAATAGGACCCAGAATAGACATGACCAACCAAAAAACGTATTCAATAATTTACATACAAACACAAGACAACTTTCAAAAGTCAATTTATAAGTCATCGTTGTTGTTACGTGCCATTTAGTTGGTTCCAAAGCATAGTGACCCTATATAGGATTTCCAAGGAAAGGTTGGTGGGTTTGAACAGCCAACTTTGTAGTTAGCCTTCCAGTGTTTATCCTATAGCACCACAGTAAGTTTCACAAAATTTACAAAGAAGAGATGTTTTTCTTTCTGCATATTAATTAAACAAACAAACAAAGTGATAAGAAAAACTGGAAAGTTCTGTAATTCCTTTTATGACACTATAGTTATGGTATCAAAAATGGATCAAATTAAAAGAAAATTAAAAGCTGATCTAACTTGTGATAAAGAAATAGAAATCCTAAAATATTATTAGCAAAAAGCCCATGTGTATATATATATATATATATATATATATATATATAGCAATTTATCGTGCTCATTATGAAGTAGTATCTATATATTGGTGTTCAAGAATAGCTAACATGAGAAAATCCATTATATTTTTCAAAAAATTTTAAAGACAAGGTAAATGTATTAGTTTATTAGTGGTTACTAGGGACAAGAGGAAGGGAAGAAGGGTGATACTGCTTACAGAGTACAAAGTTTCAACTTAGGGTGATAAAGAAATTGCATTAAGGGTAGGATAGTACAGCTGGTTATTGCAATTGCTATCAATGAGTTGTCCAAGAAAAAAGAACCAAACTGGCAAAAGTTGTGTGACTGATACATTTTCAAAGAAAAAAGAGTAACTACTGAGGGTGCTTATGTACAACTATTTCGTGGGATTTAGTTCCTTGTGTGAAGGTTTAGAGTCATGGTTCCATGGGACAGCCCAGTTAATGGGCCTAACGAGTTAAGTGCTTCTATTCTACCTCCTAGTTTGTTGAGTAGTGCTTGGGGTCTTAAAGTCTTGCAAGCTACCATCCAAGGCACAAATGGTCTCTATTCACCTGGAACAGAAGAAGGAAGAGTCAGGAACAGAAGGAGGAAACGGATGTATGGTTAATTGCCTCCACGAACCACTGCCTCCTCTGCCTTGACACATTGGCATTACTATGGTTGTTGTTATTGTTAGGTGCCATTGAGTCGGTACTGACTCATAGTGACCTTATGCACAGCAAAAAACAAAACACTGCCCGATCCTGGGCCAAACTCACTACTGTTGCCACACTTGAGTCCATCAACGCTGTCACCTGGCCAATCCATCGTGTTGGGGGTCTTCCTCTTTTACTCTGACCCTCCACCTTACCAAACATTATATCCTTCTCCAGCGACTGGTTGGTGTCCCCTAAAGCAGTAGTAATTCAGTGTCACCCCACTGCCCACCACAGACTTCCTCCAAAACATACAGAATCCTTAAAAGTATTATCAGTTTTAACTACAGAACAAAATATAACGATAGCTGCAAATTGCTTGAATGTAGTATTTCTTAGTTACAGTTGACCCTTGAATAAGAGGATTAGGAGAATAAACCTCCCCAATATAACTTCTGATACTCCCCCAAATTTAGCTACTAATAGCAGAAGTCTAGAAACATAAACAGTTTTGCATATTTATGTGTATTGCGTACTGTATTCTTACAATAAAGTAAGCTAGAGAAAATAAAATGTTATTTAAGAAAATAGATTTACAGTACTGTACTGTATTTATTGATGTTGAAGTATTTATCGGTGCAGTAAGTTTATGTTGTCTGTTTACAAGATGAACTGTGTTTAGGTTGAGTAAGCTGGGGAGGAGGAGGGAGAGGTATTGCTCTTGCTGACTCAGGGGTGGCAGAGGTGGAAAAGGTAAAGGAGATGGAAAGGGAGGCAGGAGAAACAGGCAAACTCAATGTAACTTTACAGAAATACATTGTAATTTCTGTCTGACATTTTTGCTTTTTCATTTCTCTAACTGTTGCAGACCGTGTAAGACTAGTCAGAGGTTCGAGGCCCTCTAGGGCTGAGTGTAACAAATGAGGCCACTGGCAGTTAATGGAAAATTGCTTTCATCTTAATATTCAGGTATATATATTAAATTAATACACTGGAGCCTTTGAAAATCCACAGATAAATGTGATATTTTCCTAAAGCCGAGACTAAAGGTTGCAAGGTTAAACCTTTCTCCAAAGGATTAACTAAAAATATCTTAGCTACTTCTCGGTTCTTTGTTCTATAGACAAAGAACCCATCCTCCCTAATCGCTTTTCCAGGTGCAGCCCATTCACCTGGGAGTCTCCTGCAGAACTCTCAACTTCCCCCAACTGACCTCAGGGGCTATAGATATGTTAATTGGGCCTGAGAATCCAAGTTGCTGGCCTGGGATTCGAACCAGTGAAGTACAATGTAAAGTTACCTGAATGTCTGGAAAATTACTGATGTTAGCTGTATCCTGTTTTAGTCCCTCCCAGCTTGGTGTGAAACTCCTCCCCTAAATAAAGCAGAGGCCCGGGCCTCCCCAGGGGTGCATTACTGGTTGGCAGGCATGGAGTAAAGATCTGTGCATTACTGGTTGGAAGGCATGGAGTAAAGATTGCGGTGCATTAAGGGTTGGAAGGCATCCATTAAAGATTGCAGGGCAGTGAGTCGCTGCCTGCAGAGGCCATGATGCCTGTAGTCCCAAGCCTGCCCACCAGTGATGTATCCACCCTGGCTTTGGGGTGCCTCATTGTCTCCCTTCTTCTGTTTCTCTGTGTATTCTTTCGCTATCCCTATCGCCGCTGGATCTCCCCTCCTCGTGAACCAAAAACTCGTGACAACTATGTCGGGGTCAGACCCCGGCATCTAACAATGTTGTTATGCGGTACCATCCACTCCACTGTTTGCTTTAGTTTCAGTGCCCTTATCATAAGCCATTTGAACTGCAAGGTCAGCAGTTCAAGCTCACCAGCTGCTCCCCAGAAACTCTATACAGGGTCGCTATGGGTTGGAATCAACTCGACGGCACTTAACAACAACAACATCATTAGAAGGATCTATGTTGAAAAAGAAATCACAAGTAGTCTTGAATAATTGAAACCCTTCTGCCAGATTGTCTAACATCAGTATGTTTTCTGGCACTGCTTCTTCTAAGTCGTCTTCATTGTCTGGCACTGGTTCTGAAGCACTTTCATTGGCATTAAAACCTGGTCAGGCAGACAGTCTTTCTCCTCAAGGATTTTCTTAGTAGTGTCTGGGAACTCATCTGTTGCCTCTTTGTTGGCAAGTATTTCTCCTGTTAGTTGACATTTATTAAAAGTCAAGCCACTTTCTAAATTATCAAAACAAACTTTGCTGACGTTACATTCTCCAGTTTTATATTCTTCACTTTCCTTTTGCTTTTAGTTTTCACATAATGGTTTCATTGTTCTTTTCTCAAATCATATTATAGTCTACATTATTAAGTGCCACCAAGTCAGTTCCAACTCATAGCAATACTTTATAGGGTTTCCAAGGAGTAACTGGTGGGTTTGAACCACCTACTTTACTGTTAGTAGTCCAGTGCTTATCCTACAGTGCCACACCAGAACTCCATAAGAATCTGTAGGTATAATGTATTTTGCAAAAAGTGCAAGGTTTCCAAGCCTTCTGATGTAGCAACAGTAACAGCTTCATTAAATTCCTTT
This sequence comes from Chrysochloris asiatica, assembly GCF_000296735.1. Lineage (NCBI taxonomy): Eukaryota > Metazoa > Chordata > Mammalia > Afrosoricida > Chrysochloridae > Chrysochloris > Chrysochloris asiatica. The sequence continues at coordinate 6,809,519 of NW_006408625.1, forward strand.
TCTAGTTTTACAGTTGTTCTTACACTGGAGTCGTTTGTCTTGAAGTGGCAAGTGACCACATCTGCGGACTTCATATTGTACAAATCAAGCAATTCAACTTTCTCTTGTAATGTCATGACTTTTCTCTGCTTCTTGGGAGCACTTCCAGCATCACTAGTGGCACATCACTGCATCCCATGGTGTTAGTCGGAGTTTACGGGATTGTAGTTAATGTGATGAAAAATACAGAAGAGCAACAGAAGATTACTTTTTACTATAGTACACAATGTACAGGAGAAACAAACAGCCTATGTGGAGACGATCAGCATCACATGGAGTTTTAAGCAGATAATCTCAATGTTTGAGCTCACTCCAAAAGCAACAGGATGTAGCTATGGAATTATTACATTAGTACACTATGTACCATAGTTAACTTTATGCATCTATGATTTAATACTGTATCTTTATGTTTGTTTACATTTCTCTTGACAGTGAATGGTACCATGTAAGTGTTTGTGTGCATAAGTTTAGACAAACTTTAACTTTTCATGATAGATTTGTATATATTCTATGGTTGTTGTTGTTGTTTAATGACCCTGTACAAGGTTTCTGAACAGTCGCACCACACTAGGACTACTAGTAAATGATAAAACAGACTAGTATCCAAATTTATTTTATGAATTCACGACATACCTAACTTTTCTTAATCTTTTTAATACTTCTAGGCTACATGGTTTGTAAATTTTTTCAAACTTTTGCAAATCTCCAAAAAATTTTCCAACATACTTATTGAAAACAGCAACAACAAAAAACCCACATATAAGTAGACTCATGCAGTTTAAACCCATGTTGTTCAAGGGTTTAAACTAACAACAAAAATATTTTGCAATATCTTCTTATACTGAATCACAACAATTTAATTACAATATTGTCAGTACCTAAGTGGAAGGCTTTTTTGACTTTTCTCCTTTTCCTTAATAACCAATTCATTCTCAAAAAGTTATTAATAGAGGTTCACAAATTAATGGTAGCTATAACACCAGAAAAATGGACAAAATCAGCTACTACACAAACACGAGCAGTAATGAAAACACCAGTGTATGCTTGTAGCATGTGCAGACAAAACTATGATTCAATGCATCACCGTACTCGGGTAATAATGACAGCTCTGACCAGAATTCATTTAAAGGCTCAAAAAGTATATTAGCACAGAGTTTTAGCCTTGTGGATATAGTAATACATGTAAGTTGGGTTTACAAACAAGTTTTTATAACTTACTACAGGGATCTTTTTATAATAACAAATTTCTGAAGCACTACACAAAAATTTTATAGACAGTCATTTTCACGTAACCCCCTCTGAATGTATCACCCCGTTCAGTTCACATCACACACACTGCTTTTCCCAGTATACCGTTAGTAATATCACTGCTTTTAGATCAGAAGAACTGAATGGTGCCCAGCTACCATTACTGAACACTTTGATCAAAGACTCTACAGAAAAATCCTGATCAAAAGGGATAAGATGGGGGAGAACAAATAAGATGACGGATCGGGTGGACATATAGCAGAGAGGTCCGCCAACAACAACACAGAATACCCAACTAAGCAGGCTCAGGGGATGGTCCCAGAACTCTGAACCACATATAAAGGAATACTTAGAAGGTTGGAAGGCTC
>NW_006408625.1:6814007-6824089 GCF_000296735.1 Chrysochloris asiatica
AAAATTTCAAATTCACGTGGAATTCAGAATTTCTGGAGCCATGGAGGCTGGATGAGCCCCAGAAATTATTGCCATGAGAAAATCTTTAAATCTTAAAGTAAAAATATCCCCTGAAATCATCTTAAAACCAAACTAGAGTTTGTTTAAACTAGTACAAATGTCTGCCTTGAGAACTGTCTTTTTTATGACCAAAGTATGCTCTTGTTGTTAAGTGCCATCAAGTCAGTTCTTACTCATAGTGACCCTGTAGAAGGGTTTCCAAGGAGTGGCTGGTGGGTTTGAATCACCAATATTGTGGCTAGCAGTTCAGTGCTTATCCTACAGTGCCACAACAGTACTTCAGATCTACCTATATGGAATCAAACTGACAACAACAATTTAAAAGATTAGATGGCAATCTTAGGGGACAATGAATTTATATTCATGGGAAGGAACAAGTTAGAAAAGGTGAGAATGGATGCATGAGTCAGATAACCAGTATCATTGAACTTACATGTAGAAACCATTGAATTAGTATATGTTTTGTTATGTATATTGTCAACAACAAAAAATCAAATAACTTAATGAAAAAATTTTAAAGGCAAATGAAGTAAGCTTTATCTTTATTCCAAAAGATGAAAAAAAACAAGTGTTAAATACAAATCCACAACTAATGAGAAATCTAAGCAAATGGGTAACTGGGTAGGGGAGCTTACTCTTGCCAAAGCTACCTACCAAAAGTCAACAGCAAATACCAGAGTTAACAGAGAAGCTATATTTTCCTATGTTTGACTTGGTCTAACTTTTCCAGTTAATACAAGAACCCTTACAAATCTCATGACTCCATTACAATACAACATAAAGAGCTCACCTGAGACGTTTTCATTTTCTGTTGCTCTTGAGAAGTTATAGAGAAAGATGAAGGTTTAGCTGTGGGGACAGAGAGATGGCTGGTGTCACAAAATCTGCCTGATTTACAGCAACTAGATTTACCTCTCCAAATCTCAGGATCTCAGTGGAGAGCAGCCTCTTAATGACCATCTATCCTTTAGTGCTTGGAACAAATCATATACAGACAATACCACCCATTCACATAAGATTCTGAAGTGTTCTTGCAAATTTGAAAGTGCATCTTTTTATTGGTTAAATATGAACCTTGATCTATTGATTTAGCAATAATCTGTGTGTTCTTAAAACTGATTAGTAGGGGAAAAGAAAAACTAAACAGAAGAGATGATCAGTAAAATCAAAGTATACTAAAGGGAGTTCTATTCTGTGCAATATGAGAGTGTTATAAATTGGAATAGACCTGACAGTAACTGACAACATGTATATAATATAAATCAATACGCATAGATGGGTTAAAATAAAAACCAAAACACCAAAGAATAAGTCTCTTCTTTCATGAAAATTAATGTAGCAGAAAAATATTTAAGTTTTATCATTTACCTGTTTTCCTGGTATATTGCTTTATCCTTGGGTAAATGTTATGTATAAAAAGGAACTGCAAAAATTATGTTTAAACTGGGTTGCTGTTTCTGGAAAGGATTCTTTAATCAGAGGCTTTTGATGACTGCTTTGTGACACAGGGAATGGCATGTTTTTGACTCCTGCTTCAAACAAACTTGCTTGCAACAGATGATTCATTGACACTCCAGGTCCCATCTGTTTAAAGCTAGTAAATAAGTCAGAGTAGATGACTTTGGAACCACAATTCTGCATTTCTGTGAGCCCAGAGCAACACCACAAATGCCGTATTTATTGATGGATATGTGTGACAGCAGCACGGAATTTGTCAAGAATGAAGAACAAATGATTGCAGGATGTTTAAGAATAGGTAGGGGCAGAATTTCCTTCCTCTGGCTGGTTATCCCTCAAGTCCATACCTCACACATACAAAAGCTCCCTATGAATTAGTATACATTTCCTGAGTAGCCTGCTCCTGGGCCATTCCAACTGTGTTCAAAACTGGCCCAAGCCCTCCATTGCTACCCACTCTGTGGTGGCTTCTGAAGATGGCAACATCAAAAAGTCTAGCACATTTTGGGCAGGGGGTCAAAAAGTCCCTCTGGCCAAGCAAATCTTGGACTTGTCAGCCTCTGCTCTGAAGATATGGAGAAAGTTAGGGGTCACAGGGACAGTCTTATCCAGGTAAGATTTCTGTTCCTATTCACAAGGGCTAATTTGTTCCAGGGAATCTAGAACCTGAGCCTGAGAAACACATTCACTTTTAGGCCAAAAATCTAACTCTTGGGTTCATTACAACATTACACTTAAATGATAGACAGCCTGCCAGCGTTCAAGGGGCCAGGAAATCTGGTCTGACCCTAGGGACCTGAAGATACACTTTGACAAAGTTACCAATTCTAACTCATGGCAACCCATGTGTGTCAGAGTAAAACTGTGTTCCATAGGGCTTTCAATGGCTGATTTTTCAGTAGATCACTTGGCCTTTCTTCTGAGGTGCCTCTTGGCGGACATGAGCCTCCATCCTTTGGGTTAGCAGGCAAGCATTGTAAACATTACACCACAAAGAAACACCGAAAAGACACTGGCAATCCAAGAAAACATTTGTCACCTAGTATGATTCTATCTACATTCACTACCAATTCTATCAGTGAGGATTTGGAGACAGGCTACTCTTTGAAGAGGTAGTAAAGATACCAATGCCAGTTGTAGGCATGTGTGAGATTTTTAAAAGCTTAATAATTGGGAATGAAACATATTTGCCATTGAAACGAAGCGCATTACCCCTCACCACTAGCTTGTAACCTGAACAATACCACTTTACCAAAAAAAGTTTTGTTTTGTTTATGTTGCACAAGGCCAAATGGCTACACACTCAGCTACAAACTGAAAGGCTGGCATTTTGAATCCACCTATTGTTGTTTAAGTCAGTTTAACTCAGAATCCGAGTAGGTTCTGACTCATAGCCACCCTGTACAGAGTTTCCGAGGCTGTAAATCTTTCTGGGAGCAGAAAGCCTCATCTTTCTCCCGCGGAACAGCTTGGTATTTCCAACTGCTGACCTTGAGATTAGCAGCAGGACTAGTAACCACTATGCTACCAGAGATCCTTGATCCAACTCATAGCCACCCTGTATAGGGTTTTCAAGGAGCAGCTGATGAATTTCAATCGCCAACCTTGAAGTTCAAGCCAACCTTTTGGTCCAGTGCTTATCCTACAGCACCACACCAGGACTCCTCAAAATCCACCTGATGTTGATAAGTGCTGCCGAGTCAGTTCCGACCCATAGGGTTTCAGAGGAGCGGCTGGTGAACTTCAACTACTGATCTTACAGTTCAAACAGCTTTGCAGTCTGGCGCAAAGCCGTTTGAACTGCAATGTCGGCAGTTCAAGCTCCTCAACGGCTCCTCGGAAACCCTATACAGGATCGCTATGGGCCGCAATCAACTCAACGGCACTTACCAACAACAAAGGAAAATTCTGGTGTGACGCTGTGGGCTAATGCACTGGACAGCAAAGTTGGTTTGATCTGCAAGGTCAGCAGTATTGACTCGGTAGCACTTAACTTCAGGCGGATTTTGAGGAGTCCTGGTGTGGTGCTGTAGGATAAGCACTGGACCGAAAAGTTGGCTTGAACTTCAAGGTTGGCGGTTCAAATTCACCAGCCGCTCCCTGGAAACCCTATACAGGGTGGCCATCCTGAAGGTGGCTTTTAAAAAAGGCCTGGAAACCTACTTCTGAAAAGTCCTGGTTACTGATAACCCTACAGAGCACAGTTCTGCTCTGACACACAAGGTATCACCATGAGTCAGAACAGACTGACAACAGCAGGGTTTGAATTTTTCTTGTTGTTTGAGCTCCAGAACTGACTTCTCCCTGCAGACCCACCATTTGTGATTGATGGAAAGTTCATTATCGATATTATAAATGCACATTCCCCTGCCGACAATATGGGATTTTTCTCAGTAGGGTGGTAGGCTGGCTGGGCCCTCGGTAGCCTGCACGTCCAGGCCTCACAGAGCACCTCGTCCTGAAGAGAATTTAATCATCCATGACCACAGGAGCCCGCGCACCTGGGCATTGGATTACCCTACTGGCTGCACACTAGCAGTTGCTGGGGTCCCAAGGGCTTCCCGCTCCCCACCCAGGACACAAGACCACACGTTGGGGGGTCTCTGCATTCCAGCAGCCCACGGGCCTTGGCCTCGGTCTGCCCGCACAGGGCATAAACGGACAGTAGTGGGGTTTCTCTGGGATTTTACGCTTACCTTCCCACGGCCTTCACACACTCGTACCTCATGAGCACACCCTCCACTTTGCGAATAAACACCAAGCTTTCCGGAATAATCAGTTACGACTATACATGCGCAAAAGGAGGCCAGAATCCTATTCCCAGAGTGCTGTGCGGGGAGTTAATACAGTTCAAAACTACATCTCCCATAAAGCACTGCCTCCCACTTTCAAGAGACTCTTTTGGCGCGTCTACATTTTTATAACATTGTTGTTGTTGTTAAGTGCCGTGGAGTCGGTTCCCACTAATAGCAACCCAGTATAGGGTTTCCGAGGAGCAACTGATGAAACTGGTGAGCTTGAACCGCCGACCTTGCGATTCAAACTAATTTGCAGTCCAGCCCATCAACCCACAGAGCCACATTACAGAAAATTTTTCTTAAAGGTCCCTCCTGCCAGGGTTTTCTTTGATCCAATGGATTTTTTGCTAATACTGATGTTGTTGTTGTTAATTGCATTCGAGTCGATTTTGACTCATAGTGATGCTGTATAGGGTTTCCAAGGAGCAGCTGGTGGGTTTGAACCGCCAACCTTGTAGTTCACAGTCCAGTGCTGATCCGACAACACCATAACCTGATCTTAAAATTCATACCAGAAAAAAACAGCAACAAAAAAATCATACAGAAATACAAGGAATCTAGAGTTGAAAAACAATTCAGAAAAGAATAAAATGGGCAGATTATCATTTTGCGATGTCAAAAACATTTTTTTTTTTTTTTAACTGCACAAGGAGCTCTTGTTGGGCTGTGAACAGCAGTTGGAAACTACCAGCTTTTCCGTGGGAGAAAGACGAGGCTTTCTGCTCCCGTAAAGATTTACAATCTCGGAAACCCTGTACAGGGTCTCTATGAGTTGAAACAGACTACGACACATAACCACCACCACCAAACAGCCACAGTAATCAAGACAATGTGCTATGAACATAAAGACAGATGCATCAATGGAATACAACGGAAAGATCAGAAATACATCTTAGATTTATTAACAATTGATTTTCATTAACTTGAAATGGATATAGTCCTAAATGTAAAACACCAAAGTAAATCTTAATGACTTTCAACATGACAATGGTCTCATAATTAAGGGGGGAAATTACATAAATTGGACTTCATTATTTGCAAACCTTTCTGCTTTGTTGTTATTGCTAAGTGCCTTCGAGTCAGTTCCGACTCATACAGTGACTCTGTATAGGGTTTCCGAGGAGCGGCCGGTAGGTTTGAACTACCGACAGTGCGGCCCAGTATTTTATCCTACAGCCCACAGCAGTATTCCTTCTGCTTTATGGTGGTAGTGATGTGCTGTGGAGTCAGTTCCGACTCATAGCACCCCTGTATAAGGTTTCCAAGGTTATCAGTCTTTACCAAGAGTCCTGGTGTGGCGCTGTGGGTTAATGCGCTGAACTGCAAGGTCGGTTTGAGTGGCAAGGTCGGTGGTTCAAGCTCACAGCCACTTCTCGGAAACCCTATACAGGGTGACTATGGGTCGGAACTGACTTGACAGCACTTAATAAACAACAACAAAGCTTTATGGGAGCAGAAAGCCTCATCTTTCGCTCATTCTGCTTCATTTGTTGGTGGTGGTGGTAAGTGCTGTGGAATCGATTCTGACTCATAGCGACCCTGAGTGGGGTTTCCGAGGAGCACATTATAGACATCATTAAAAAAAAAAAAAAAAAAAAAACGTGGAAAAGCATCTCTAGAAAGAACGAAAGTATTGGTATAATTATCATATATTTGATATGGGAAATGATTGTGTTCAAGGGAAGTTCTTAATGAAGAATGAAAGTCAGTGTGTAAGTGTTCTACCTCCTCTCCCAGGTGAAACCATCTTAGGGACCTTTTATGGGAACCTTCTGTGGTTTCTTGAAGTGTTCCCACAGGGAATCAACTCAAAACTCAATGAGGTGGCAGGTTCAACAACTCCCCACAGCAATAACTAGTTCAAACCTCCCTCTAGCAGAGACCAGATTTCTCATAATCACCTTCAATGCCCACCTGACTTGTCTCCTTTTACTTCTTTTGCTTCTTTCCCCTTCCATATACTGTTCCAGCCACTTTGGCCTGCTGACTATTGAGCAAGCCAGGAGCAATTCCACCTCAGGGCATTTGAAGTAGAGATTTCCTCAGCCTCAAAGAGTCTTCTTCAGAGATCTGTATGATTTAAACTCTTATTTATTGGAAAGATTTCCTTTTCAGGGAAGCCAATCTTAACATTTTGCTTAAAATTAACATCTATCTCCCATCACTCTTCCATACTCCTTATACAGTTATATTTTTCCAACAGCAATGATCAACTTCTAACATAAAAAATATATATTTTTTAATTTTTTGTTTGTGTTTCCTTACTTGAAAATATGATAGGCAGAGATTTTATTGTCAATTTTTTCATTCCTGTCTATTTTGTCCACTGCTAATTGAAATAGTGCAAGCTAAACCCTAGATTCTCCATTATGAATGATGAATGAACAAATACTTTGTATGTAGAAATACAACATGGTACAACCAATATACATGGCAATGGAACAATATTTATGAAAATGAAAACTGCATTTAATATACTACAAGGTAATCTCTCTTCAACCATTTCACTTTATGATTTAAACCCTTCTTACCCACCCCTAGAACATATGTGGAATTTTATATATATATACACATATGAGCTTACTTGTTATAAGTAATTTAAGTATCCTTCAATAAGAAATTGATTAAATTAAAGGAGCCTCTGGTAGTACAGTGGTTAAGTACTCAGCTGATAACAGAACAGTTGGTGGTTTGAACCCACCAGACACTCCATGGAAGAAAGATGTAGCAATCTGTTCTGTAAAAATTATAGCCTTAGGTGCAGTGAAGTTCGCAGGCGGCAATAACACAGAATACCAGGCAAAGCAGATCCAGGGAAGAGCTCCAAAACTCGGAACCACAGAGACAGGAATATTTTTGAAGGTTTGAAGGCTTATAGACTATGGAACTTGAAGCTGAAGTAAAAAATCATGTACTTTTTAATTTGCCGGGCTGGGCTCAGAGGCCCGGAACTGACATCTTGGGCAAGATCAAATGGCAAGACCAAACGGGGAAGAAGAATCACCACGGAAAAATGCCATGAGAACCATAGAGTAAGGCGGACAATACACTTTTGTCAGTTTTGCTTTGTTCTAATTTTATTTCTTTAATTTTTTTGGTATCTAGTCATTGGCGCACCCACTATTTGCCCACTTCCATTCTGGTGACTAGACGGGAAGCCTAAGCGAGTGGATAGCCCCACCCTCACCACTGGTGGGTTCTTCTGCCATGCATGTGCACAGATACTCAGCCGAAGAGCAGGCCTTGAACGTTTTTAACTTGTTTTGTGTTTTGTTTTGTTTTGTTTTTTTAAGATCGGAAAGGGCAGGAGAGAGCTGTAGAGAGGGTAAGAGAGTTTAAAAACAAAACAAGTTGAAAATTAAATTAAAGCCTGAGGTATAGCACAACAACCAACACTGGCATCTTGAAATCTCTCAAGTAGTTTTGAAAGCAAGAAGCTGAAGAGAGGAAATTAAAGTCATATTCATAATAGGCTATAGATTTTTTTCTTTTCTTTTCTCCTGCCTCTCCCTTTTCTGGGATTATAGACTGCAGTATTCAGTCTAGTTTTTGTTGTTGCTGTGTTTTGTTTGTTTGTTTTTTTCTCTTGTCTCCCCCCACCGCCACCCCCAATGGTGCTGTTTTGCTGTTATATGCTCCCCCTTCTACCTTTGGAGGACTCTTTCTCTCCGTATATTACACAAGAAGAGTCAGCAACTTCCACCATATAGCCAAAATACAATCACACTCTATATAACACCAAAACCCAGGCAAGAACAAAAGAACAAATACCAACTGCCATATAGCAGGGAAACAGACAACACCTGAGAAAGTTACTCTGAGTTAAGCAATAAGAAGAGTGAAAAGGGAAGCCCACATCCTGATCACATCTCCCTGGAAGCAATCAGAAAGCATAAAAAATACCAAAACACATACTCAATTAAGTATTAAGGCCACAGATAAACACTAAACATGTCCAAGAAGCAAGAGAAGATTACCATATCAGCACATGTCCAGAAACAAGATAAAATGTCTGAGACAAATGACCTAGAGTTAGACCTCGACTCCATTCTGGAAGGAGGGCAGGCCTTGGAAATGCCTGAGAAGGAATTCAGAAAAATGATTATAAAATGTTTCAAAACACTTTACAATGGAGTTGAGAAAAATAAGGAAGAAGTCAGAAAAGTGCTACAAGAACAATCAAATAAGATAGATACACCATTGGAAACAATTCAAAACCTACAGAAAGAGGTCCAAATGATCAATAACAGAATATCAGAAATAGACAATACTCTGAAAGGGCAAAGGAGTAGAATAGACGAGATGGAAGGCAGAACCAGTGATTTTGAAGACAAATCTCTCAATACCACTAAGACAGAAGAACAAACACAAAAAAAAGGATAAAAAAAAATCGGAAGAAGATCTAAGATTCATGTTGGACAACATGAAGAGGAATAATTTAAGATTTATCAGCATTCCAGAACAAGAAGAATCACACAAGTCCGTAGAGGAAATAGTTGAAGAACTGCTGGAAGAAAATTTATCTAACATACTGAAAAGTGAAAAGATAAACATTCAAGAAGCTTAATGAACCCCAGGAAGGATAGACTCCAAAAGAAAATCAACAAGACATATCATAGTCAAGCTCTCCAAAATCAAAGATAAGGAGACACTTCTGAAAGCCGCCAGGGAAAACAAAAGTGTCACATACAAAGGCAAGGAAATCAGATTAAGCTCAGATCAAATATGATGGTGTGATACTAAAGGAGGGGTGGATTCTTTGCTGGTTGTTGGGATGTTGGGGAGGGTGAGGGAAGGGAGGGGAAGATGGAGCACAGGGCAGGAAATAGACACGGGATAGTTTGGGTGCTGGGGAAGGGGGCAATATACAAGAAGGGAATGGGGAATGGAAGAACAAATCAGATGGGAGAACAATTAGGCAGGTTTCCATGGGCTAAATGGGACAGAGGTAAATAATGACATATGCACAACCTTGGAACAACAGGGCTCTGGGATACAGAGATTGAGACATAGTTAGAATGGGGAAAGTGGGGGAATAATGTTAAGATGCTTGGCTGTCTTTTGAATCTTTGTTTTCCTTGCATTATATTATAAAATAGACACTGGAGGGGGAGAGAATGGAATAGCCAGAAACATCATCATAGAAAGCTTGTAGGTCTGTCTTCTGCCTATAACTGATTGGAATATCTAAAACGGAGCTACAAGGTGCCCAGTGAAGGAGGCGTCCTGTGGAGCCTCTGCATTACATAAGACTATTGGTGGAAGCTGGAACCTCATCTAGATCTTCAGAGATGAAAAATTTCCACTTGAAAGGATGAGCAGACCAGCCTGGAGTAGCTAGAAGAACAGAAGATACTTCTTGAAAGAAAGACCTCCAGGAAAAATATAAAACAATAGAGGCAGACCGACTGTTACTACAAGAACAAACAAGTTGCTTGCCCAGGAGACATAAATGCAAGTGGTTGGGTCCCCTCAGCGTAAGCCCCCTTCCAAGACTAAGACTCAAGGGAAGACACACTCTGATTGGTGACCATGCTCATCACCAATAAGGGGAAGTGAGGGAAAACCAGCAATGAAGCTGCAAGCTAAACCCTACAATGTTCAATAGACTCCTGTGAACCCGGGTAGAGACCTGGTTGACCAGCAGTGTGTCAAGACCTGGAAACTCTTGGACCCAGAGTCAGTGACATAGCCACAGAGGACTAGAGTGGAGAGTGAAGCATCCAGCTGATAAGAAGAGAGGACATATGCACAAGAACACCCACA
>NW_006408625.1:6824898-6826736 GCF_000296735.1 Chrysochloris asiatica
AAAAAAAAAAAAAAGGCCGATAAAACTAAGGCTGCCAAATAAGCTGCAAATTTGATTTATGGGGTAGGGATAGACTAGGGGTATCGTTTGGCTTAAGGGTAAGGCTGGAATCAGGGGTAGGGATAGGTGTAGAGATAGGCATAGGGTTAGCATTAGTGTTAGGGGTAGCTATAGGTTTAGGGGTAGGTATAGGGTTAGGGGCTGGTGTCAGGGTAGGTGTAAAGGTAAGATAAGGGTTTGGAGTAGGGAGAGCAGTAGTGGTAGGTTATGGGTTAGATGTGGGCATAGGAGTAGGGGTGGAGGAAGGGGTAGCGATAGGGTTAGGGGTAGGATTAGGGTTGGGGTAGAGATAGGTGTAAGGCTAGTGTTAGATTTAGGGTTAGAAGTAGGTTACTAGTTAGGGTTTGGGATCAGGATTATGTTATGGGTAAGGTTAGTGATAGGGTTAGGGGTAGGGATAAGGGTAGGGGTAAGGGTAGGTGTAAGGTTAGGGTTAGGGTTAGGCATATGTATAGGAGTAGAGTTAAGTTTCAGGTAGAGATAGGGGTAGGGTTAGGGGTAGGGATATGGGTAGGGTTGGGGTAAGGATAGAGTTAGGGGTAGAGGTAGGAAGAAGTGGTAGGAGTAGTGTTAGGGTTAGAATTAGGTGTAGGGTTAGGGGATGAAGTAGGGTTAGGTTTAGAGTTAGTGGTTTGGTAAGGTTTATAGGCTAGGTATTGGGTGAGGGTAAGGGGTTGGGTAAGGCTAGGGGTAGGTTAGGGGTAAGGGTAGGGATAGGGGGATGGGTAAGGTTAGAGTTAGGGTTAGTGTTTGTGTTTGGACTGGGGGTAGGGGCAAAGGAAGGGTTCGGTGTAGGATTAGGGTTACAGTTAGGGGTAGGGGTAGGAGTCATGGTTGGGGATGGGGTTAGTATCAGGAGCATGATAGGGTTAAAGTTAGGATTAGGGTAAGGAGTAAAGGTAGGGGTAATGATAGAGATGGGGTAGCGTTTGGTTTAGGGTTAGAATTAGGGCTTAGGGTTAGTGTTAGGTGTAGGGGTGCTGGTAAGTTTAAGGGTAGTGTAAGGGGTAGGAGTAGAGGTAGGGGTATCACCAGGGTAGGGTTGAGGTTAAGGGTATGGATAGGTGTAGGGTAGGCATAGGGTTAGGGGTAGTGTTAGTGTTAGTTTTAGGGGTGGGCATAAGGTTAGGGGTAGTGTTAATATGAGAGTTAGGGGTAAGTGTCAGGGTAGGTGTGAATATGGTAAGCGTTAGGGGTAGGGGTAGGGGTAGAGATAGGGTTGAGGTAAGGGGTAAGGGTAGATTTAGGGTTGAAGTTAGGATTAGGTGTAGGGGTGTGGTTAAAAGTAGGAGTAGGAGTAGAGCTTGGGGAAGCGTTAGGTGAAGTGGTAGGGGTAGGTGTTGGGGTAGGCTAAGTCTAGGGGCAGTAGCTGGGACAGGGGTAGGGTAGGGTTGGGGTACAGGTAGTAATAAAGGTAAGAATAAGGATAGGGGTAGAGGTAAGAGTAGGATTAGGGTTAAGTGTAGGGGTAGGGATATATGTAGGGTTAGGATTAGGTGTAAATTTAGGGGTAGGGTTATGGTTAGGGTTAGCAGTAAGGTTAAGGTTAGATTTTGGAATAGGAATAGGGTTAGGGGTATGGTTAGGGTCAGTGTTGGGGTTGGGGTAGGTTAAGATTAGGGTTAAGAGTAGTGTTAGACGACGTCAGAAGAGCGGGGCTGAGTTGCTTCAGTTGCTGAGACTGCGGGTCGTGTGGCTTGCTGGGTGAAGTTCTCTCCTAGGCGAACAGTCTCAATGACCATTTGTCAATTCTTCCTTCAAGGCCGGTGCCGATTTGG
>NW_006408625.1:6827771-6829324 GCF_000296735.1 Chrysochloris asiatica
ACGAAATAAGCAAAATATTACCTACAAAGGGGCCCCAATAAGATTAAGTGCTGATTTCTCCCCAGAAACAATGCAGGCAAGAAGGGAATGGGGTGACATTTACAGAGTCTTGAAAGAAAAGAACTATCAACCAAGAATAATATATCCAGCAAAATTGTCATTTAAAAATAAGAGTAGCGCGGGGAGAAGATGGCGTCCGCCACTCGTTTCATCCAGCGGCTGCGGAACTTGGCATCCGGGCAAGATCTGCAGGCGAAGCTGCAGCTGCGATACCAGGAGATCGCCAAGCGAACCCAGCCTCCTCCCAAGCTCTCCGTGGGCCCCAGCCACAAGCTCTCCAACAATTACTACTGCACTCGTGATGGCCGCCGGGAAGCTGGACCTCCCTCCGTCATCATGTCCTCCCAGAAGGCGCTGGTGTCAGGCAAGGCAGCAGAGAGCTCGGTAGCAGTCACTGAGAACAAGGCAGTGACCCCAGCTCCTCCAGTGAAGCCGTGGGAACTGTCCCAGGACCAGCCCTACCTCTGACCCTGCCTCACCTCCTCGGAGCCCCTGGGGAGACTGTGACCTAATTTATGATGAATAGATCCAGCTCTGGGGAAAAAAATAAAATGAAATAAAATAAAAATAAGAGTGAAATTTGGACATTTCCAGATATAGAAAAATTAAGGGAATTTGTAACTACCAGACCAGCCCTACAGGAAATATTAAAGGGAGTCCTCCAGAAGGAAAACTAACTAGACCAGCCAACCACTCAAAGTATTGACATATAACAATGACCTGAATACATACAACAACAAAATAAACTTAAAATGTGATTACAGGGAATCCAAGATACAAAGTTGTAATTGATGGTAACATCAAAACAAGAAAGGGAATGATTGGTGTAGAAACAGAATTTTCACATGCCAAGGAAATTAAGGTGGCTTCAATAGACAACGTTGTAACTGTAGGTGTTACATTTGTAAACTTCACTGTAACCGTAAAGTATATAACTCTACTCACCAAAGAAAAGAAGAAACCAAGACTCACTAAAATAAAAGGGGAAAATCTGTTTTTAAAAACTCAGCACTGATGATAAAAAGGAACAAAGAAGTCATCAACCTCATCAAGGCAAAAAATTTATGACCAAATGACTGAAGTAAATTCCTCTCTATTGTAATTATAGTGACTATAAATGGATTAAATGATCCTATTAAGAGCCATAGTGGCAGAATAGGTTTTAAAAGTGACCTATCTGTATGTTGACACACAGGTATCATAGGGTAAAATCAAACAGTAATAAAAACAGACCAGGAGCAGCAATATTATTTAAAAAAGCAGCAATATTATTTAAAATAACCAAGCAGCCTGAACCCCAAAATATATAAAGAAAACGCTTAGAACTAAAAGAAGTACATCTATACAAGTGGTTGGAGATGGTAATATACTACTTCTTGGTGGACAGAACAACAACTAGAAAGAAAGTGAATGAAGAAACAGGATCTGAATAACATCAACAGACAAACCCACCACTCGATAGTAGAAAATAGACTACAGCAGAAAATTTCAAT
>NW_006408625.1:6830254-6837772 GCF_000296735.1 Chrysochloris asiatica
AGGGCAAAGTTGAAGTTTAGGGTTAGAATTATAGGTAGGGTTAGGGTTAGGGATAGGGGTAGTGGTAGGGGTAGGTGTTGGGGTAAGAATAGGGATAGATGAGGGGTAGGGTTAGCATAAAGTTTAGGGTTCAGTGTAGGTGTAGGAGTAGATTTGTTTAGGGTTAGGGATACGGTTAGAGAAAGGTAGGGATAAGGTTATGGGTAGGATTAGGGTTGGGGAGGAGGTAGATGTAGGGTTAGGATTAGGGGTTGGGTTAGGGTTAGCTGTAGGGATAGGACTGGGGGTAGGGATAGAGTTAGGGTTAGGGTTAGGAGTTGAGTTAGGGGTAGAGTTATGGAAGGACTGGACGTAAGGGGTAGGGTTAAGGTTTGGGGTAGGGGTTGGTGTATGGGTATTTTTTGGAGTAGGGTTAGGGTTAGGGATAGGAATGGGGTAGGGGCAGGGGTCGTGATAGGGTTAGGGTTAGGGTTTGAGGTAGTGGTAGGGGTAGGGGCAGGGGTAGGAGTAGTATTAGGGTTAGGGTTAAATTTAGGTTAGGAGTAGGGTAATGTTAGGGTTAGTGCTTAGGGTAGGATTAGGAGTAGGGGTTGGGTTAAATTAGTATTAGGGATAGCAGTAGTGTTATGATTAGGGGTAGGGTTAGGCTTGATAGTAGGGTTTGGGTTAGTGTTATGTTTCAGGTTAGGGATAGTGGTAAGGTTAGAGTTAGAAGTAGGGTTAGGGGTAAGGATAGGTATAGGATTAGGGATAGGGTTAGAGTTAGGGGTAAGAGTAGAATTAGGTTAGAGTTAGGGTTAGAGTAGGGTTTGGGTTAGGTGTAGGATTAGGGTTAGGTTAGAGTTAGGGATAGGATTAGGGTTAGATTTAAGGGTAGAATTAGGGTTAAGAGTTAGGATAGGGGCAGGGGTAGGGATAGGGTAAAGTTTAGGGTTGAAGATAGGATTAGAGATACAACTAGGCTAGGGTTAGGGGTAGGGTTAGGTGTAGGTTTAGTGATAGGGTTAGAGTTTGGGTAGGGGTAGGGGTGCAGTTAAAGTTAGATCTATAGGTAGGGATAGGAGTAGGGGTAGGTGTAGGGTTTGGGTTAGGGTTACAGTTTAGGTTAAGGTTAGGGTAATCATTATGGTTACAGTTAGGAATAGGAGTCGATTTAGATGTGGGTGTAAGGGTAGTGATAGGGTTATATTTTGGGTAGTCATAGGGTTAGTAATATGACTATGGGCATGGGTAGAGGAAGGATTGAAGGATGGGTAGGGTTAAGGGTGATCTAGAGGTATTGTTGGGTTAGGGTTAGGGATAGGTTTAAAGTTAGGGATAGGGTTAGGTGTAGGTTAAAGGTTAAGTTTACAGGTATGATTAGGTGTATATAACCCAGCTTCTCAGATTATTTGCTGAGCATACAGGTTGAATAAGTATGGTGAAAGAATACAATCCTGTCGCACGCCTTACTTATGTTTAAACCATTCAATGTTCCCAAGGTCTGTTCAAACTACTGTTTCTTGGTCCGGGTACAGATTATAAGGTTATAGGTAAGGTTAGGGGTAGAAGTAGTGGCAGCTGTAGGATTCAGGTTATCAGGATGATTTGGGATAGAGGTTGGTGTAGGGTTAGGAGTAGGAGTATGGGTAGCATTAGGATAGGGTTAGTGATAGGATGGGGTAGGGTTAGGGATGGGGCAGATTTAGGGGTAAGGTAGTGGTAGGGTAGGGGCATGGTTACGGTTATGGGTAGAGGTAGTAGAAGAGTTAGGAGAAGGTATAGGGGTAGGGGTAGGCATCGGGGTACGTGTAGGGTTAGGATTAAGGGTTGTTGTTGTTGTTGTTGTTGTGTGCCGTCGAGTCGGTTCCGACCCATAGCGACCCTGTACAGGGTTTCCGAGGGTGTAAATCCTTACGGGAGTAGAAAGCCTCATCTTTCTCCCGCGGAGCAGCTGGTAGTTTCGAACCGCTGACCTTTAGGTTCACAGCCCGATTCGTAACCACTACGCTACCAGAGGTAGGGGTAGAAATATGATCTGTGTTAGGGTTAGGTGTATGGGTTGGATTATGGTTCGGATTGGGGTTAATGTTAGGGTTAGGGTGAGGGTTGCCATTTGGGGTAGTTGTAGGGGTATTGGTATGGGTAGTGATAGAGTTATGTTTAGGAGTAGGGTTAAGGTTAGTGTTAGCATTAGGTTAGTTTAGGTTGTAAGGTTATGGTTTGGATGAGGGTTAGTGGACTGGGTAAGGTCAGGATTAGGGATAGGGGTAGCCATAGGGGCAGGAGTAGCATTAATGTTAGTGGTAGGGTTAGTGTTGGGGGTAAGGGTAGGATAATGTTAAGGATATGGGTAAGGGTTGGGGGAGGGTTAGTGGTAGGGTAGGAATAGGGTTAGGAATAGGGGTAATAATAGGGGTAATTTTAGAGTTAGGGTTAAAGGTAGAGTTAGGGGTTGGATTAGGGGTAGGGTTAGGGGAAAGGTTAGGGGTAGGGTTAGTTTTAGGGATAGTTTTAGGTTAGGGATGGTTTTAGTGGTAGGGGTAGCGTTAGGTTTAGGGATAGGAGTAGGGTTAGGTGTAGGGGTAGGGTATGGGCAGGTGTAGGGATAGGTGTGGAGCACTGTTGATGATGTGCTGTGGACTGGACTTTGTTTATGAATGCAGATTCCTATAGTTCCAACAAGAACAGAAGGTTATTTACATCAAGGAACATGTTTGCCTCCTCAGAGAATTAGGTTGATAAAGATAGCAATTTAATAATTGACTATAAAAAATGAATGTGATATAGACATGAAAAGGCTGGGTGACAATCTATCATAGGTAAGTACAATTAATGATATGGGAAAAGTTCATCCATTATGTATGAAAGGGACAATGGTTTGAAAGGCCAAGCATGTGTCTGCTAGCCATAGTCTGTCATGTCCATCCAACATTTCTGCCTTGCTTGGTAAGAGAGCATGGGGAAACAAACAGATAGGATGGCATGATTCAGCTATGGATGTTAGTAGTGTTAATTTTAATTGGGGCTGACCCTGAGCCTAGGCCCAGGCATGGTCCTGAACCAGGGTCTGGGCCTGGGCCTCTGACTGGGACTGTGTCTGTGTCTATGTCTGTATCTATGGATAGGTCTATGACTGGGACTGTGTCTGAAGCTAAATGGGTGGGGCTGTTCCAGTGTCTGGTATTGGGGTAGGAATGGGGCCAGAGGCTAGGACGGGGATTGAGACAGGGGCTGGGTCTGGATCTGGGTCTAGGATGCAGTGGAGCTGAGCCTGGCACTGGGCCTGGTGTTGGGGCTGGGCCAGGGGCTAGAACTGGAGCTTCATTTGGGACTTTGTCTTTGTCAGGGTTTAGGACTGGGATTGGGACTGTGCCTGGGCCTGGGCCTTAATCTGGGTTTGGGTAGGGGTCTGTGTCTGGATCTTGGATAGGACTGGGGTTTGGATTGGGGTTAGTGCTAGAGTTTGCACTGAGCCTGGGTTGCATGTGGGCCTGGGGTTGGACCTGGGGCTAGATCTGAGTTTGTGTAGTGGCTGAGACTGAAGCTGTGCCTGAGATTAGGAGACAATGTCTGGAGCTGCAACTGGGGGTGGGGATGCAGCTCTGGGCCTGTGGTTGTGGCTGGTACTGGGACTAGGGCTGAGGCTGGGCCTAGACCTGGACCCGGGATTGGGCCTGGGCCTAGGCATGACCTTGGGCAGGGTATAGGGCTGGGCCTGGCCCAGGGCGTGGCCTTGGGCAGCATCTGGGTCTGCAAATGGGCTGGGACTGGAGCTAGAGCTGGTCCTAGTGTTGGTGATGGGCCTGGGGCAGATGATAGTCTGGGTGTGGAACCGAGCCTTGACCTGGGCATGGGCATGGGTCTAGGCTTGGGGTTAGCTCTGGAACTGGGCCTGTGGCTAGGCCTGGACCTTGGCCTGGAGCAGGGTGTAGCCAGAGGCAAGGCATGGATCTGGGACTGTGCCAGAGCCAGAGGCTGTGCCTGGGGCTGGGTCTCAGGTGGGGATGGGGCTCGAGCCTTGGTTGTGGCTGGGCCTTGGTCTTTGTCTTGGGGTAGAAATGGGTCTGATTCTAGAGAGAGCTGGGGCTAGTGCTGGACATAGGTCTGGGGCTTGAGTTTGGTCTCTGGCTGATGCTAGTGCTGGTGCTGGGTCTGAAATTGAACTGGGTCTGGGACTGGGTCTGGGCTTGGGCCTGGTGTGTAGTTGAGGCTGGGGCTGGGGCCTAGGCTGTGAATGGACCTGGTGTTGAGGCTGGGACTTGCTGTGGGTCTAGGTCTTTGTCTGAGGCTATGGTGAGGCTGAGCTTCTGGCTGGGGCTGGGGCTGTGTCTGGGTTTGGGCCCAGGTTTGGGTTGTGGCTGGAGCCAGGGTTAGGTTTGTGTTGGGCCTGATGTTGAGTCAGGGACAGGTCTGAGACTAGAGTGTGGTATGGGCCTGGATCAGGCTTGGTCCTTGGTATGGGAATGATGCTTGGGAGGGGCTGGTCCTCAGGTTGGAGTTGGGTATGAGTCTGTGCCTCTCATCTGGGCTGGGCCTGGGGATGGGGTGATGTGTTTGGAGATGGGCTTGGATTGTGGTGGGATATAAGCCTGGGGCTGCACTGGCGCTAGACCTAAGGCTGATAATGGCTGAAGACCTAGGTCTGGGGCTAGGCCTGGGCCTGGAACTGGGCCTGTTTCTGGGGCTTCACCAGGGTTGTTCCTGGGATTGGCCTGGGCCTGGGGCTGGATTTGGCTGTAGTTGCAACTGATCGTGGAGCTGGGCCTAGCCATGGGCCTTGGCCTTGAGCTAGTAATAACCTTCAGCTGGGGTTGAGGCTGGGCTGTAAGATGCACTGGGCCTGGGAACAGGCCTGGGCCTTGTTCTGGATCTGAGTCTGGGTCTCAGAATGAGGCTTGGGAGGGGATGCTCCTCATGCTGGGTCTGGGTATGTGTCTGGGCCTGGTGTTGGTTCTGGGCCTGGTGTATGGTTTGGGTCTGGTGTTGAGGATGGGTCTCAGTCTTGGGCTGGGACCAAGGCCTGTAGTTGGGGCTCGGTTTAGGATGGGAGGAGCTGGGTCCTGGATAGGATGAGACTGGGGATAGGTCTGATGAGGATGCTGGTCCTGGCTGTGGCTGTGGCTGGTCCTGGAGCTAGGGCAGGGTTGGGCTACAGCTGTGGCTGTGGCTGAGGCTGTGGCTGGGACTGAGGCTAGGGCTGGGACTGGTGCTGGGGCTGGTCCTGGGGCTGTGACTGGTACTGGTGCACGTCCTAGGGCTTGTGCTGGGGCTAGGACTGGGGCTGAACATGGGACTGGGCATAGCAATGGGCCTAGGCTGCAAGTTGGGCCTTTGCCTTGGGCTGGTGTTGGTTCTGGTGCTGGTGCTAGTCCTGGGGCTGGGGCTGGGCCAAGACCTGGGGCTGATCATGAGACTTGATCTAGGTCAGGAATTGGCACTCAACTTGGGGCTTCTCCCGAGCAGGTGCTGGGCCTATGGGTGGGTCTGGTTCTGGGTCTGGGCCTGAGCCTGGGCTTGGGTGTGCAGATGGTTCTGGTACAGTGTCTTGATCTGAATCTGTGACTGAACCTTGGGCTTGTCCTGGGGCTGGGGATGGATCTGGACTGAGGTTGGAGCTGGGGCCAGGCGTAAGACTGGACATGTGCATGGTGCTGGGCCTGGACCTTTGCCTGGGGTTTGGTCTTGGGCTGAGGCAAGAATTGGGACTGGGTATGGGCCTGAGGATGGGACTGGGGATGGACTTGTGGGTGCAGTTGAGGATAGGTCTGGGGGTAGGGTTTGGGCTAGTCCTGGGGCTGGGCCTGGGTCTGCTCTTGAGTTTATGACTAGAATTCATTAGAAATGAATTCTGATGCTACAGAAGAGACACTCGGTGAGACTAAATTACCTGGGCAAAGCAAAATTTACTCCTGCAAGAGGGTACATGCACACAGCCATACAGGAACAAGCCAGTGAGCATACCAAGTGGGCAGTCCACTCAGGTTTTTAATCCCTGATGCAAGTCTTAAGGCTGTGTCTCACCCCATTGTCTAGAGCTTTGACAGCACAGTCTTTACCTTACCCTGTTGGCTAGTTCAAATTTCTAAGGCATGCACTCCCATTTTAGGAAATAGTAAAAGGAAAAAGAAAGATTGTAAAGTTTCTGCTCACTTTGGGAAGTAGTCAAAGAAAAAGAGAGATCCTAAGGTCTTTAGGATCTCACTTATGGAAGTAGTTAAAGAAAAAGAGAGACCATAAAATCTTTACTCACTTCAGGAAGTAGTTAAAGAAAAAGAGAGACCATAAAGTCTTTACTCACTTCAGGAAGTAGTTAAAGAAAAAGAGAGAAGGGTCACCTGAATACAATAAACAGGATTATAATAAATTTTGAGGAAAAGATATTCATTCCCACACCTCCCTCCTCTCCCACCCCACCCCCCATTTTTTTTTTCAGGCATATATAATAATTTACATCTCCAAAGGGCACCTTCTGCAAGTCTGCTCCTGGCCACCAGCTCTTAGTTCGTCTCTTCTTAGTCCATGAATCTAGAGTCATCAGCTGCTCCCCCTCTCCATGCCCCCATCTCTGCCTCTATCTCTGGTGCTGCTACTTCTCTGGGTAACATCCGACATTCTGCTTGTGTGTTCCTCTCTTGATGGTCCTAGGGTCCTCTGTTTCTGGACCGTAAGATTAACCACTGCCTTTTTTTTTTTTTTAAACAAAACTTCTACCTTTACAATTGTGACAGTCGCGATTAGTCATGATAACCATTATTCACTATTGAATCTTATGAATCTTATCCCCATCTAGACAAGATGACAGATATTCAGTGAGGACTCTTTCTCCCCATACTCTTAAACTAAACTCCCTCTTGAAACCTTGTAAGCCAGTAACTTCGTGCCTTTATTGCCCCTCATTTTAGGTAGCCAATGTCTAAGTTGCCCATCCCTATCTACCCTGTGTACAGAGCGGATAGCATTGATACTTGATTTGAAGACTCTTTCCCTCTCTGTTGGTATTTAGAGTAACTACCGCACTGAGTATAGGTCAATCATGAAGATGTATCTTCTGTCACTGTAGCTGTTCCAGTCTGTTTGTCTTTCGAGTGGGAATGTCTCACGTCATAAGGTTGTGGATGGGACTCAGGATTCCACATAAGGTCCTATAGTCTGTAAAGGCTTTGCACGAGGCCTATTTCACTGGGCAACTTGTAGAACCCCTTTTAGGTTTTGCAATCCGTTATAGGCTGAGGGCGGGCTTATAAGTTTTCTCTAATCATGTTTCCCAACATTCCTTTCTATCCCACTCAAGTGTCTGTTTTACAGTAGTAGGCAAGGGAAACAAATGTTCATAAGGCAGTCAAGGATTTTAGTATTATTTACCCTCTTCAAGCTATACCTAGATCCCTGTATCCCACAGCTCTGTTGTTCCAAGGCTGAGTTTTTGTTGTTGTTGTCAGGTGCCATCAAGTCGGAACCAACTCATAGTGACCCCATGCACAGCAGAACGAAACAATGTCTGATCCTGGCCCAACCTCACTACTGTTGCCACGCTTG
>NW_006408625.1:6841582-6843706 GCF_000296735.1 Chrysochloris asiatica
TTCTGCCACAAATTCTCCCATCTGTAAGCCTTCCAACCTTCTAAATATTCCTTTATATGTGGTTCAGAGTTCTGGGAACATCCCCTGAGCCTGCTTGGTCAGGTATTCTGTGTTGTTGTTGGCGGAGTTCTTTACTACACGTCCACCTGATCCGCCATCTTGTTTGTTCTCTCTCCCCACCCCCCCTTTTTTTTATTAGACTTCTTCATTCTTTTCTTCAAACTCTGCAAGGAAACATTGACTTTAGTGTCCATATGTTTCTAAGTGAAAAAGGTTATTTTTGTATGGAAGTGGGGGTTTTTTGGATAGGGCTGTTTCTATGAATTTTAGAACTAATCCTCTTATACAGGATATAATAAAGCATCCCATTAGTGTTAATATACCAAATACAATAATTACAGAGGTGAGGACCAAAGTCATAAGCTCTTTCCATTTTCCGAACCCTTGTTCCATGATACTAGAAAAGGGATCAACTATGCCTGAATTTTCAGTGAGTTCATTAGCTAAGGTGCTCAGCCCTTGTAATGCTTTGGTAATGGTACCATCAGGAACTGTGTTATTGGGAATGAAAGTACAACATTGGACTCTGATCATAATACATACTACTCCTATTTCTGCTAATATCATATCTAGGGCTAAGCTGTTTTCCCAGGACAATTTGCTAGTAGGTCCTAATTATTCTGTTATTCCTTTTATAGCATTCCTGGTATAATTTAAAATATTTGTTGATTAAAATAGACGTAGTTAATCCAGTCCATATTTTTGTTAATGGTTGACCACCAGAATAATGCAGATTTAAACCCTGCAGCTATTTGGTTTCTTGCTTTGAATTCATTTGGCACCCCTTGGGGAACTTCTATACTGTCTATGTAAACATGGGGATCAAAAGATCCATGGGGAGTAGTTGCAATTATCTTGGCTTTATGTCTGTTTCCTGCAGTTGTTGGTTGATGGAATGCCAGGGTGAAAGGGATGGCCAATTGCACCAAAGCATAGGTATCACTCCAATTTGCTGGCAAGCCCCAAATAATTGTTGCCCACAATACCACCAGACATCTGCTCGTGGAATACCTAGGGCTAACTGATTTTGGAACTCTTCAAAGAGTTTGTGCTCACTGCATCCCATCAGGTTTCTGATAAACATCAAATTCTCCCCATATCTGGAGAGACACAAAGTGAAATTGACATTTGATGCTAGAGGCCTAAGGGTCCTCAGGTGCTGACCTGTAAGACCTCTGATATTAGGGAACAGTTGTGACAATGAGTTACAGGATACATTGCCCCAGATGATAGGGTCCTGGAAGACAGCAACCATACAGTGTATGCCTGAGAGTCTGAGGACCATCCAAGTGGAGGGGACCACTTGGGCTTCTAGTCTTCCAGTTGCACAGGCATAACAATCGCTCTTGTTTAGAGTGTGACTGGAATGTTTAATCCATTCCAACCAAGCATTCACTCATGGCCCCACCAATGAGCTTCCATCGGAGCTCTGGTAGCATAGTGGTTACGAATCAGGCTGTGAACTGCAAGGTCAGCAGTTCGAAACTACCAGCTGTTCCATGGGAGAAAGATAAGGCTTTCTGCTCCTATATAGATTTACAGCCTCAGAAACCCCGTACAGGGTTGCTATGAGTTGGAACTGACTCCACAGCACACAACAAGCAGCTACAACAAAAACCAGGCATTCGCATTCCCACATGCTGTTTCTATAGCTATAGTTTATCTTAGGCCTTTAACTTCAGTAATTGTCACTTTGGAAGAGTCATTTCGTGAACTTAAGGGGGGTATCAGCTCTGAATCATTTCTAGGATTCTGTGTTTGAGTTCTATCCTTAGTAGAAGTAGGGCTTAAGTTTTGTTTAATTAGTTTTAGAGAGAAGACCCCTATAGGATCCTTTCCTGTAACATCAGCTCCCAACCCATAGCCTCTTATTATTGAAGATTTTCTGGTCATAGTTTTGGGATTATCTATAATTAAGAGTAATGGATTGCATTGTAAATGTTTATAGCAGCAGAAGATATATGCACACCAATGTTTATAGTAGCACTATTTACAATAGCAAAAAGATGGAGACAGCCAAAGTGCCCATCAACTGAAGAATGGATAAACAAATTGTGGTACATA
>NW_006408625.1:6845569-6855059 GCF_000296735.1 Chrysochloris asiatica
GGATTTCTGGGATATACCCTTTGGGTGGTTGATGATTCATGGAGGGGATTGGAACCATGGCAATGAGATGTTATACAATGGAATGAATGCAAAACTAAAGTTCTCCCATGTAAACTATCATATAATTCACAATAAAACATTAAAAAAAAAAAAGAGTAATGGATTACATTGTAAAGATATACAGTGGGGGGGGTCCTCATATGAGTTGGATTTTGTTATTTAGTGCTCTCATAGAGTGTGTGGAGGGTGGGGTATAAGTCCATCCCCAATATTGGGTGGTCCAACAAACATCGTTCCAGTCATTACAGGGGCCCCTTAAGGCACCATGTTTATATTTATGCCCCACTGTTCTGAAGGGGCATAGATATTTATTGACATTAGACAATTGTCTCTGAGACTCCTCTCAGCCATACGGGATGATAGAACAAACATCAAACTGAATTGTCATGGGAGAGTGGGCCTGTGCTATGTTAATTGAAAAATGTCCTTCAGTAAAGGGGAGAAAGAGAAAGAAAAAGATTATTAAGTCCTTTTGAAGGATAATTTGGTAGGAGTAAGTCCTGGAATAACAGTTCATTTTTCTTGAGTAAGTAAGGGGGCTTTCTTTACCCATGTGTGATGAGTCCAGCCCTTCTCTGCTGTATGAACCACAGTTTCTGTGGTTAAAAGCACTAGAAAGTGTCTTTCCCAGGTTGGTTCCAATTTTACCTCTCTCCAACTCTTGATTAATACATGATCACCAGGGTGATGAGGCTGCACCGGGAACTCTAGGGAAGATGTCTGTGCCAGGAGACTCTTTCTCCTAAGAGAAAGTAGAGTGGCAGACAAGCCAAGTATATAGTTTATGAGACATTGATCCTTGGTCTCAAAAGTAGGAAGGTCAGTAGTAGAACTTAGGTAGGGTAACCCATAAAGCATTTCTTATGGGGATAGGTCAATGCCTCTTCGAGGGGCTGTTCGGATTCTTAAAAGGGCCATAGGAAGACAATTAGTCCAAGTTAACTTGATTTCTAAAATTAATTTAGTAAGCTGATCTTTCAGAGTTTTATTTATCCTTTCTACTCTACCAGAGGAGGGAGAATGCCACGGGATATGATATTCCCACTTAATTTTAAGAGTTTGTATAAGTACTTTGATTATATTAGCAGTAAAGTGTCTAGTGTTATCCAAGTCAATGTTCTCAATTAAACCAAACAGAGGTATAATAGATTCCACAAGGCTCTTTAACTACATTGTTGGCAGTTGCCCCTGGTAAGGGAATAGCCTGTACCCAATGGGTAAGGTGCTCCACAATTACGAGGAAGTATTTGAGATGGCCTAATTTAGACATTTCTGTATAATCAATTTGAATGCTCTGGAAGGGTCATAATCCAGGATTCCTTCCTCCCAGAAGTGTCTGCCTTAAGGTTTGTTTGTCTTGTGACACACAAGACATGCCTCAGAAACCTGTTTAGGTAAGGTATAGATGCCCATGCATCCATAAACCCGAAGGACTGCATCACACATTGACTGGGGACCCCAAAGGCCACCTTGATGTAATTGCATCAAGATTTCTCCATTAATGACTTCCCATCAGACAATAGCCTCTTGCCCTCTGAATTCTCCTCTGCCCCTATTTTCTTTAATTGCTCTTTTTCACCTGGGGTGAAAATTGGGGTGGCAATCAGGGCAGGAAGGCATGGTGTTAAGTGAAAAATAGATATCTCTGGGGACAGAGCAGCTTGTTTGGCCATTTCATCTGCTCGGTTGTTGCCTTCGTGTTAAAAAATGTAACCCTTTTGGTGTCCCAGAACATGGACCATCGCTATTTCTTCAGGTAACTTTAGGCTCTCCAATACTTGAATTATTAGTTCCTTGTGTATTAGATCTTGCCTTTAGTGGTTTACTAGTCCTCGTTCTGCCCATATTTTCAAAATGTGTGTACTGCTCCAAAAGCATATTTCAAATCTGTATAAATTGTCCCCTCTTTTTCTTTTAAGTGTTTTAGGGCAAACAATTCACAAGTCTGTGCTGACCAATTATTGGGAATTTGACCTGACTCCACCACTGTGAGTGTTTCGCCATCCACTATAGAGTATCCATTGTGCCTCTTTCCTTCAATTATTCAGGAAGACCCATCAACAAAAAGATGACACCCAGATTTAAATGAGGTCTCCCTAAGGTCAGGTTGGGTTTTTGTCTGTTAATCAATGATGTCCAGATGTCCCACTTTTGGGGTTCCCTATTAACATGCAAGCTGGGTTTAGAGCCTCATCAATGGTCAGAGTTAAGTTATCCCTTTCCAATAAGATTGCCTCATATTTTAAAATCCTGGAGTCTGTGAGCCAACTTCCCACATTATGATTTAAGATAGTCCTTACCTGATTAAGGGTATTGATCATTACATTTCCTCCAAAGGTTAATTTTCTGCTTTCTTCAGTTAGCAAAGCAGTGGCTGCTACCTATTGAATACATTCTGGTCATCCCCTCGTAACTGGGTCTAGTAGTTTAGGCAAAAAGGCTACAGGCCGGTGATGCCCCCATGCTCCTCTAGGGCTACTCCCTTATTGACATTTACAAATACATGAAAGGGCTGTTGTAACGATGGTAGCGCCAAGACAGGGGCCATGATGAGGGCCTATTTTAATTCTTCTACCTATTGGATTTCCTCAGAGGTCCAGAGGAGAGGATCGGGCTCCTCCTGGGAGGGGCATATGAATCAATCCATATGTGACAATATCCGACCAACCCCATGAACTTTCTGAGTTCTTGTTTGGTGCATGGCAAAGGGAGGGTTACAGTTCCTTCTACTCTCTCAGGTCCTATCTTCATTTCCCTTTGCTGATTAGGTGCCCTAGGTATTTCACTTCAGGTTCCACGAATTGGAGTTTGTTCTTGGAGATTTGTAGCCCTTGGGAGCCCAGAAAATTTAGGAAATCTATGGTTATATTAGTGATCTCCTTCCGTTTATCGCCAGAGAGGAGCAAGCAGTCTGTGTACTGAAGGAGGCACACGTATGGGGAAAGGTGGAATTTTTCTAATACTTGTTCTAGGATTTGACCGAATAAATTTGGCAAGTTGGTAAACCTATGTGGGAGAGTCACCCATCGATATTGTTTTATTCATGAATGGGGGTCCCTCCATTTGAAGGTAAATAGGTCCCTACTGCCCTCAGCCAAGGGACATGCCCAGAAGGCATTCTTCAGGTCAACTACACTGAATCATTGGTAATGGTAGGGAATCCTGATGAGTAAAGTATATGGATTAGGGACTACAGGATGTTTGGACTATTTGATTTATAGCTCACAGGTCTTGGCCTAAACAATATGAACTACCTGGTTTCTTTACTGGTAGAATTGGGGTGTTGTACAGGTACATACAAGGTTTGAGGAGTTTGTGTCGAATTAATCCTTCCATTACGGGTTTCAATCCTAACCTGCCTTCAAGGGGGATAGGATATTGTTTCCTTTTTGTGCCCTCTCCTGGATTTTTTAGTTTAATCTGAATAGGAGGTATTTGTAGTCATCCTCTATTCCCTTCCTTAGTTCATACAATGGGTTCAATCTGTTTCTCTGCCATGGAGTTAGGAAGTTTAAAGATATATTAATTCTTTCTTGGTTTATATATAAACCTAAGCCGAATTTAGTCATTAAATATCTCCCTTGTAGGTTAATTCCTGCTTCTGGTGCCAGAAGAAACTTAATAGTGTCTTTTATCTTTTCTAATCTAATAATGGTTTCTTCAAATATCTTGGTTCTAAATCCTTCTCTTTGACCCATGAGACTAAAATTTCCTCAGGGGAGCATAAGAGACCAGAAGGCTGGTTAGAAGGGATGATCTGGAAGCCCCTGAGTATAATAAAAAGGTCATAATTTCTCTCTGTGGTCCTACCTCCAAATTTACCTAAGGCTCCTGGTAGGACTTATCAACATAAAAGAGCCCTTGACCCCCCTACTCCTCATCAAAGGTTATAAGGGGGATTATTTTCTTTTCCCTTTCCCATTATGGGCATTCCCTTTTGAAATGGCCCCCCTTTCTGCACTTAAAGCATATGTTTTCTCTTCTATCTCTAATTACTTTTGCTTTCCCAGACCTCTGGTTTGATCATAACAGTGGAAGTTGGGGTCCCGTGACTCTGACTATTAGCTATCTCCAGGGTTGTCTGTCCAAAGGTGGACAGCATGATCTTAGCCTTCTGTCTTTGCTCTTCTTCATCTCTTCTTACATATACCTTTTGAACCTCCCTTAATAATTCTTCCAAAAGCCTATCCTTCCAGTTTTATACCTTCTGTAACTTCTTTGCAATGTCAGGCCAGCTATTGGTGACAAAATGGAGCTTTAACATTCCTTGCCTTACAGGATCCTCTAGGTCTACCCCAGTATATCTCCTCATTTGTCCTTTAAGGTTTTCTAGAAATACTATTTCTAGAAATATTGCAGGTCCTTCATTTTTCCCTTGCTGCACATCAAAGGCCTTGGATGCATT
The DNA here is from genome assembly GCF_000296735.1 of Chrysochloris asiatica. Taxonomy (NCBI): domain Eukaryota; kingdom Metazoa; phylum Chordata; class Mammalia; order Afrosoricida; family Chrysochloridae; genus Chrysochloris; species Chrysochloris asiatica. The sequence goes on from NW_006408625.1 coordinate 6,850,035, forward strand.
TTGGAAACATGTTACCCCTGTGAGTGACAGATTTATTGTCCCATTGGGGTTCCTGGTTAGGGAATTTAACATCAACTTCTATGACCTCCAAGGCTGGCAAGGTATTCATGCTCCCAGGCAGCCATTGCTGCCCTGCGGATCATAGCCACCAAGGATGGACATTAATTCTGTCCAGTTGTATAAATGAGGACCCAGGAACTGATCCACTTGGTCCATGACCCCATAAGGGTCCTCAAATAATGGTCTAAATTCTTTATTTTTAATTCCTTACTTCAAATCTAGTTAAGGGTGCATTAACAAATCCAATTCTTCTTCCCCCTAAAGGGACATACTTCAGTGGAAAGAGAGGTTGAGGCTGAGCTTCGGGGAGAGGAGGAAACGGGAAATTTGGGTATCCTTTTGACATTGTTCAATTTCTTTTCTAAGTTTTGGCAATGAGGGTTTTTAATGGGGACAAGGGGGCTGGGAGGGCTTTTCAGGGAGGTTAGTGAAGGATCAAGGGTGGGGGTGGGTTCATCACCCAAAGCTTGGGGCATAGGCTAGGGGGCAGGATTATAAGGGCTCCCCCTTACAGGGAGGAGAGGGGATCCCATGAAGGGGGTTTGGTTTCTTGGGCAGATTTTCCTTCTTCCTTTTCTCTTTCTTTATTTTTAGCCTTAAGGAGGAAAAGGACAACTGGGCCCTGCCTCCAACAGAGAGCATAATCAATTTCTTCCTGAGACACAGGGCTTTTATCATTCACATATTCGATCAAGAGCTGATAAACCCAATCCTCAGATGTGCCAAATTTGGGCCAAAAGATAGAGGGTTTGAGAATGTATTCCAAATAAAACAGCAATACCTAACCATTTGTTGGTTTTTTTTTCTTTCCTTTAGTCTGTGGGTTCTCTTTCCAATACTTTAACATTAATCCCAATGGACTATAAGGGGGAATTTTGGTTTTAATTCCATTTTCTCTAGAGATTCTTTTACTGCTGTTATTTCCCATTCTGGCATCCTGGCTGTGTTTTCTTACAAAGAAGCTCAACCTACCCTTATATTTGGAGGCTTCTTGTGCTCTTTTATTTTCACTTTATCTGTCTCCAGCTGCTTCCCTTGCAGGAACATTGGACCCCTCATAGTGTTTGACATGTCGGTATGAACCCCTGACTTGGATCGAGTCCTTGACTTGATACCACCTTAAGCCATATGAGGTGGTCACGGAACTGTGGATCAGGACTCCACACTCACTTCATGCCCAGGGCACATCTCATTCATACACACACAACCTCTGGGATGTCCCAACCACCAAAGAAAGTACTCTCTGCCCCCACAGTTTTTCATTACCTTTGATCCACACACCAAGTTACCTGGTTGCCACGTGGTGCTCAAGTAGGCCTTTTTCCCACTTTTCCAAGAGTCTGGGTTTATTTGCTTTCTTGGGAGACTTCAGTAGATCTCACCCAAGGGCTGCCACAACTAGACAGCAGGAAGCATCTCCCTCAGAGGAAAAGGCTAAAGCTGCTTCCCAAAAGGAATGGGAAATCCCGGATGGGCCCCCAAATTGTTAGAAATGAATTCCATTGTCGCACAAAAGACACTTGGTGAGACTAAATTACCTTGGCAAAGCAAAATTTACTCCTGCAAGAGGGTTCGTGTGCATAGCCATACAGGAACAGGCCAGCGAGCACACTGAGTGGGCAGTCCACTTGCATTTTTAATCCCTGACACAAGTCTTAAGGTTGTGTCTCACCCCATTGGCTAGGGCTTTGACCACACAATCTTTTCCTTTGCCCAGTTGGCTAGTTAAAATTTCTAAGGTACACATTCCCATTTTAGAAACTAGTAAAAAGAAAAAGAAAGATCATAAAGTTTCTGCTGGCTTTGAGAAGTAGTTAAAGAAAAATAGAGACCATAAAGTCTTTACTCACTTCAGGAAGTAGTTAAAGAAAAAGAGACAAAGGTCACCTGAATACAATAAACAGGATTTTAATAATTTTTGAGGAAAAGATATTCATTCCCATCTGGGGGTGGTTCTGGGTTGTAGGCCTGGAGCTGGAACTGGGGCTGTACATAGGTCTGTAGCTGTGTCTTGGTCTGAGTCTGGGATAGGGCCTGGATCTGAGCCTTGGGTTGCACTTGGTTCTGGGTCTGGGATTGGGTTAAGGCAGGGTCTGAGGCTGGGGCTGAGCCTGTTTCTGGGGATGTGCCTGGGCTTGAATCTGAGACTGGACTGGACCTGAGGGTAGGTCTGAATCTAGGCCTGGGTCTCTATCTGGGGCAGTGCCAGGGCTTGGCCAGTGACTGGACCTGTCGCTGACTCTGAGACTGGGGCTAGGGCTGGGGCTGGAGCTGGGACTGTTGCTGGACCTTGGTCTTTGACTAGGGTTTGGGCTGATCCTAGGGCTGGCTTGGGGCTGGGTCTTTGGATGGACCTGGGCCTTTGCCGGGGACTGGCCTCGACATAGGGGTTCGGTTCACGAAGTGGAGATACCTGGCGGCGATAGAGATAGCAAAAGAGACACAGAGACGCAAAGAGAGAGACAAAGAGACACTCCGAAACCAGAGTGAATGCTGGACTGGCATCAGACAGATCCTGCGTTGCAAACATCTCAGCCACAAAGGCCGTAATATCCTGCATAGTAAACATCTTAGCTAAACAGGCAATATGGTTACAAGGCTGGACTGTGCCCCTTGCATGCTGTAACACATGCCTTGCCAGTCGTAATGCACCTGGATTCGTTCTGCACCTTCCTTTTATTTAGGGGAGGTACTTTACACAAAGTTAGGAGGGGCTAAGACAAGGTACAGCCGTCAATCTTACTTTTCCAGACATTCAGGCAACTTTACATCATACTTTGCAGGTTCGAATCTCACCACCGCAACTTGGTTTCTCAAGCTTAATTAACATACCTTTTAGCACCTAGCCTCAAATGGGGGAAGAAAGGGAGGATTGGGAGGATTCCTATTGTGTCGCCTGCCCAGCCCAGGTTCTTCAGGAAAAGAGGTGCCTGGGTGAATAGGCAGCATCTGGAAACACTTTAGAGAGGGCATTCCTATTGTCCTTGGAACAGACCAGGGAGCCACCCAATTTATCTTGAGTGAATTCTCTGAGGGAAGAACTTTGCCTGTTTGGAATTTTACAGTCTTGACTTTTAGGAAAATATTACATTTATCTGTGTATATCAAGGGCTTCATGTCTGCAATTAATAAAACATAATTGAATATTAAGATGAAAAATAATTTGTTATTAACTGCCAGGTGGCTAGATCTGTTACACTCAGGCCTATAGGGCCTCGAACCTCTGACCAGGCCTACACGGTCTGCAATAGGCCTTAAGGCTGGGCCTGGCTGGGGCTGTGTCTGGGGCTGTGTCAGGGGCTGGTGCTGGGCTGAATATAGATATCCAAGGGCTGGGACTGGGCTTTGGCTTGGAGCTGTGGCTTGACCTATACATGGAGTTGAATATGGTCTGGGTTTGGACATGGTTTGGGGTATCTGGGACAGTGCTAGGGGCTGGGGTTTGGACAGGGCATGGGTTTGGACAGGGCTGGGGCCTGGGCCTGGGCCTTGGACTGCAGTTGTGACTGGACCCAGACCTAATGTTAGGTGTGGATCTGGATCTGGACTTGAGATTTGGGCCTGGCCTGGGGCTGGGACTGGGCATTGGGGTGGGTCCAGGTCTAGGCCTGGACCATTGCATGGACCCGGGCAAGTGCATGTCTCTGCACTTGGTGCTGGTAGTGGGGCTGGTTCTTGGTCTGGGGCTGGACCTGGGCCTGGCCTGGAGGTGGTACTAAGACTGGGGCTGGTGCAGGAGCTGTGCTGTGCCTGTGTCTGGGACTTGACCTAGGGCAGGGCTAACAGGTGGATCGAGGGCTAGGCTGAGCCTGGGCTGGAGGCTGGGCCTGCTTCCTGGCCTGGGGCTGAGGCTGTGCTAGCAAGTAGGCCGGAGGTTGGGGCTAGGTCTTGGGTTGGTCCTATAGTTAGCCCTTGGGTTGGGGCTAGGCCTAAGACTAGAGTTAGGCTTAGACCTGGGGCTAGGTATGGGACTGTGCTAGATTTGGGGCTGGTGTTTGGCTGGTGCTGGGACAGGGCCTGGGTCTGGGACTGCAGCTGTGACTGGGCCTGGATATGGGGCAAGGCATGTGTCTGGACATGGGGTTAGGTTTGGGGCTGGGTGGAGATGGCACTAGGGCTGGACCTTGGTCTGGGTCTTGGCTGGTAATGGGTCTTGGCTGGGTCTGGGACAGATGCTGGTGCTGGGTCTTGGGCTGGGGCTGAGCCTTGACCTGGGAATGGTGAGGAGCTGTGACTAGGCCTTGACCTGGAGCTGGGACTTGTGCTACTGCCAGGATCTGACTGGGCCTGGACCTGGAGCTGGGCTGGCTGTTGGGCTTGGGGCTGAGGCTAGGCCAGGGACTAAGCTAGCAGGTAGGCCTCAGGCTTGGGTTGGACCTGAGGCTGGGCCTGCATCTTGTCCTGCAGCTGGAACTGGAGATGGGCCTGGGGATGGGGATGGTTTTAGAGTTTGGCCAGGCCATGAACCTGGGCCTGGTACTAGACCTGGGATTGGACCTAGTTCTGGGCCTCAGTCTGGAGCTAAGTTTGGGGCTGTAGTTTTGGATGGGGCAGAGCTGCAATGGACCTGGGACATGGCCTAGGGTTGGGCTGGGCCTTGGATTTGGTCTGGGGTTGGGTTGGGAGAGGCTGATCATTGGGCTGGGCCTGGGTATGTGTCTGGCCTGTTGTTGGGTCTGGGGTTGGTTTAGGGCTAGGCCTGGTGTTGGGGTTGTGGCTGGGGCTGGGTTTGAGGTAGGACTGAAGCTCAGGGTTGGGGCTGGGTCTGGGGATGTGTCGAGGTCCAGCCTCGACAGAAGAGTGGTTGCACGAAGTAGGGAGATCTGGCGGTGAAAGAGAAAGACAAAACAGACACAAAGAAGACAGACACACAAATTTGATGCAAGCTGAAAGGCAGGCTGGTCTGCAAACATTGCATTGCCTTTCATTGCATTGCCTTGCATTGCATGCAGCACTCCCTCTAAC
>NW_006408625.1:6855933-6857605 GCF_000296735.1 Chrysochloris asiatica
ATTGGAGTTAGAAGCATAGAATGAACAATAAGACCAAAGAAAATTATACAGAGGTAGCCCACCAGTGAGTTCGCAAAAACCTATGAACCCGGGACTTCAGGGGGTCACTTCCTTAGCCCTCAGGGTCCATGGTTTGCAATCCTGAGGAGGGGGCCTGGGATTGGATTTTCATCCATCTTGTCACAGGGCCACAGCTTTCAGTGCTTGCATATGTTGTCCCTGACAGGGATGGAGTGGGGTTGGAACTAGGTTTAAGGCTGGCACTGGATCTTTGGCTTGGTTTGGGACTGGGGCTGGCCTGGGGCTAAGGTTGCAGATGATCATTGAACTGGGCCTGGTCATGGGCCTGGGCCTGGCACTAGGCCTGGGATTGGGCCTTGGCCTTGAGATGGTAATGGGTCTACGGTTGGGGTTGGGGCTGGTGCTCGGTTGCTGCTGGGCCTAGGCCTTGGCCTGGGACTGAAGTTAAGGATGGATCTGTGTTTGAGGCTGGGCTGGGGGATGCACTGGGTCTGGGGCTAGACCTGGACCTTGCTCTGGGTTGTAGTCTGGGTCTGAGTCTGTGTCTTGGAATGAGGTTTGGGAGGGGCTACCCCTCGGTCTGAGTCTGGTTATGTGTCTTGGTCTGGTGTTGGTCTGGATCAGGTATTTGATTTGGACCTAGTGTTGGGGCTGGGGCTGGGGCTGGGTGTAGGGCTGGGGAAGGACCTAGACCTGGAGTTGGGGCTAGGATTGGATTGGACTGGGTCTAGGCCTGATGGTGATGCTGGTCCTGGCTGGAGCTGTGCCTGGTCCTGCTCCTTGTCCTGGGTCTGGGACTGTGTCTGGACCAAGGCTTGAGGCTGGGCATGTGATTTGGTCAGAGCCTTAAATTGACACTTGACTTGGGGCTGGGGCTTGGTCTGTGGGTGAGTCTTGGTCTGGGGTTGTTACTGGGCCTCAGTCTTTGACTAGGGTTTAGGCTCATCCTAGAGCTTAATCTGGGGTTGGGTCTTTAGATAGGCCAGGGCCTGGGCCTGTGACTGTGTCTGGCACTGTGCCAGGGGCTGGTGCTGGTACTGGGCTGGATATGGATTGGGCTTGGGCCAAGGGCTGGGACTGTGCTTTGGCCTGGGGCTGCAGCTAGGCCCATACCTGGAGATGGATGTGGGTCTGGGTCTGGGCCTGGGGTTGGGACAGGACATGGGCTGAGGCCTAGGCCTGGGCATGGGTGGGTGTCTAGTTCTGGGCCTCTGCATTGGTCTGGCCTGTGCATGTGTCTGGGGCTGGTGTTGAGGCTGGTTCTTGGTCTGGGTCTGGACCTGGTACAGGACTGGCAGGTGGGCCTAGGGCTAGGGGCTGGGCCTGGGGCCTGGCCTGGTGATGTGGCTAGTCTGGCAATTGAGCCCAGAGCTGGAACTGGGGCTGGGGCTAGGTCTGGGCCTAGGGGTGGAGCTAAGCTGTCAGATAGGCCTGGGGCTGGGGCTGGACCTGTAGTTAGTCCTTGGCTGGGACTGGAACTGGGCCTGGGATTGGGCCTAGAGTTAGGCCTAGACCTGGGATTTTGTCTGTGTCTGTGCCAGGAGCTGCAGCTGGTTCTGGGCTGGGTCTGGGACAGGGTACAAACTGAGGACTGGGTCCAGATCTGAGGCTAGGCATGTGTCTGTGCCTGGGGTTAGGTTTGGGGCTGGAT
>NW_006408625.1:6857705-6864411 GCF_000296735.1 Chrysochloris asiatica
CTGGGTCTGGCAGTGGGCCAGTGACTGGGTATGCTTTTGGGGCTAGGCCTGGTCTGGTCCTGAGCATGTGGCTGGTCTGGGGCCTGGGCCTGGGCCTGGGCTTGGGTCTATGTCTGTGTCTGAGGCTAGACCTGGGCTGGTCCTAGGTCTGTGGCTGGCTTGGTCCTAGACTGGGGCTGACACTGGAACTGGCCCTGGTGCTGCGCTTGGCCTATGGCTGGCTTGAGCCTCTGCTGGGGCTGGCACTGGTGCTAACACTGGTGCTGGAGGTGAGCCTGTGACCAAGTCTGGGCCTTTTGTTGTCTCTGGACAAGGTCTGAGGCTAGGGCTTAGTCTGGGGCTGGGGCTATTCCTAGGTCTTGGACTCACTGGGTCTGGGATGGGCCTGGGTTGGGACTGAGACTGGCACTGAGTCTGGGGCTAGGTCTTGGGCTTGGCCTGTGGTCAGTCCTGAGGCTTTTAATGAGTCTGGGTTTGGGCCTGGGGTTAGGGCTGGGGCTATGTCAGGGTTCAGGGCCTGGCTTATGGCTGAGCCTTAGCCTGGTCCTTGGGCTTGGGCCATGGGTTCAGCCTTGGACTTGGGGCTGGGCCTTGATCTTGGCCTGAGGGTGGGCCTGGGCCTGGGCCTTGACATGGGGTATGTCTCTGGCTATCTGGGCCTTGGTCTGGGTCTAGGCCTGGGTCTGAGCCTGGGGTTGTATTTGGTGCTTTGCCTGGGTTTTTGTCTGGACCTGAACTTTGGCCCAAGCCTTAGGCTGGGGCCGGTATGTATCTGGGGTTGAAGCTGGTCCTGGTCCAGGTCCTGGGCCTGGGACAGTGCCTGAGGCTGGGACAGGGACAGGAGCTGGGCCTGGGTCTAGGGTTGGGGCTTTATCTTGGGATGGGACTAGTATTAGGGCTGAGGTTGGGCCTAGCCCTGGAATTAGAGCTGAGCCTGGGGCTGGTTCTGGTGTTGGGTTGTAAGAGGACCTTGGTCTGGGTTTTAGGATGAGAATGGGGCTGGAGCTGGGGCTGGGCCTTGGCTGCTGCTTGGGCTGACCCTAAACCTGGGAATGGGCCCAGGGCTGGGACCTGGGCCTGCGTCTCAGGCTTCGTCTGGGGATGGACCTGGGTCTGAAACTGGGGTACATAGGACTGGATATGGCATTGGGCCTGGACTTGGGGCTTTGGCTGGGTCTGGGCCTGGGTCTTCTGCTGGGGAAGGGACTGGGCTGGGCCTGGGGCTGGACCTTAGCTGGGACTTGGGCAGTTGCTTGGGTTGGAACTCAGAATGGGCCAGGTGCTGAGCCTGTGCATGTTTTTGGTCCTGGTGTGGTACTGGTGCTATGTTCAGATTTGGGGCTGGTTCTAAGCCTAAGCCTCAGCCTGGGCCTGTACCTGGGTCTATATCTGGGCCTACAACTCAGGCTGAGACTGGAAATTGGACTGGAGCTTTGTTTGAGTCTGGGTCTGGGTCTGATGTTTGCATGGGGTTGGGCCTAGTATTGGTGCTGGGGCTGGGTCCTGGCCCAGGTCTAGGACTGGGGTTGGGGGTGAGGCAGATTCTGGGACTGGGACTAGGGCTGGCTGTTTAGTGGAGCTGGGTCTAGGCCAGCGCCTGGCACTTGGGTTAGGCCTAGGACAATTCCTTGAGTTAGACTTGAGTTAGGCTTTGATTTGTGTGGGGGTTGGGCCTAGACCTGGGTCTGGACATGGAGCTGGGGCTCAGCCTGTGGTTTGGGCAAGGTCGAGGACTGGGGCTGGAGCTTGATTGGAATTGGATCAGAGGCTGTGGTGGGGCTGTGCCTGAAGCTGTGCCTGAGCCTGGGTCTGGGTCTGGGCATGGCAACCAATTTTATGGCACTTAACAAAAACAGTTGCTGGAGAAGGATGTCATGCTGGGTAAGATGAAGAGTCAGAGAAAAAGAGGAAAACCCCCAATGAGATGGATTGGCCAGGTGGCATCATTGATGGCGTCAAGTGTGGCAGCAGTAGTGAGGTTGGCCCAGGATTGGATATTGTTTCGTTCTGCTGTGCATGTGGTCACTATGAGTCGGTTCCGACTCGATGGCACCTGACAACAACAACAAAAACATATAGTTATTAGATGTTTTGTCAAAAATCAGTTGGCTATATGTAGATGGGTTAATTTCTGGATTCCCGATTCTGTTCCATTGATCTATGCATCCTTCATTGTACTAGTACCAAGCTGTTTTGACCACTGTAGCTGTATAGTAGAGTTTGAAGTCAGGAAGTGACAGGCCTCCAACCTTATTCTTCTTAAACAGTGCTTTGCTTATCTTGGGTCTCTTTCATTTCCATATAAAGTTTTTTCTATCTCTTTGAAGAATGTTGGAGGACTCTAGATAGGGATTGTATTATATGTGTAAATTGCTTTGGGAAATATTGACATTTTCACAATGTTAAGTCTTCCTATCCAGGAGCATGGTACATTCTTTCATTTTTGTAAGTCTCTTGGTTTCTTGTAGTAGTATTTTGTAGTTTTCTTTGTATACGTTCTTTGTTTCTCTGGTTACATTTATTCCTAGATATTTCATCCTTTGGGTGGCTATTATAAATGGTATTGCTTTCCTAATGTTCTTTTCAATGCTGTCATTTTAGGTATAGAGGAATCCAACTGAATTTTATATGTTGATCTTATATCCTGTCACTTTGCTGAATCTTACAATGAGTTCTAGTAGCTTTTTAACTGAGTCTTTGGGGTTTTCTACATATAGGATCATATCGTCTGCAAATAGGGAAAGTTTTACTTCCTCTTTGCCAATTTGGATACCTTTAATTTCCCTGTCTTGCCGTATAGCTCTTACTAAGACTTCAAGCTCAATATTTAATAGGAGTGGTGACAAAGGATATCCTTGTCTGGTTCCTGTTTGCAGAGGGAAGACTTTCAGTTTCTCTGCATTGAGAGTAAGGTAGGCTGTTGGTTTTGTATATATGCTCTTAATTATGCTGAGGAATTTCCTTTCAGTTCCTATTTTGTTGAGTGTTTTTATCAGGAATGGATGTTGTCAAATGCCTTTTCTGCATCAGTTGATATGATCTCATTTTTTTAATGTTGAACCATGCTTGCATCCCTGATATGAATCCCACTTGATCATGATATATTATCTTTCTGATGTGTTGCTGGATTCTGTTGGCTAGGATTTTGTTGAGAATTTTTGCATCTATGTTCATGAGGGATATTGGTCTATAACTTTCTTTCTTAGTGACATCCTTCCCTGGTTTTGGTATGAGGGTTATGCTTGCTTCATAAAATGTATTAGGAAGTTTTCCATCCTCCTCTATCTTCTGGAATAATTTGAGTAGAATTGGTGACAACTCTTCCCTGAATGTTTGGTAGAATTCTCCAGTGAAGCCATGTGGGCCTGGACTATTTTTGGTTGGGAGTCTTTTGATGACCTGATCAATTTTGTCTTTTGTTATGGGTCCGTTCAGGTGTTCTACTTCATTGTGTGTAAGTTTAGGTAGGTCGTGTTTATCTAAAAATGTACCATCTCTTCTAAGTTTTCAAATTTGTTGGAGTATAACTCTTCATAGTATTCTGTTATTATCCTTTTGATTTCCTAAGGTTCTGTTGTGACATCGTCCATGTAGCTTCTAATACATGTTATTTGTGTCTTTTTCCTCTTTTCTTTTGTTAGGTTTGCCAATGGTCTGTTGAATTTGTTAATTCTTTCAAAGAACCAGCTTCTTGTCTTGTTGATTGTTTCTATAGTTTTTCTGTTTTCTATCTCATTTATTTTTGCTCTAACCTTTATTATTTCTTTTCTTTTGGTGGCTGTAGGTTGCCTCTGTTGGTCTGTTTCTAATTGTTGTAGATGCTGTGTTAATGTGTTTATTTTGGTTCTTTCTTCTTTATGGATGTGTGCATAAAGACACTGCTTTCACCGTGTCCCAAAGATTTTGGTATGTTGTGTTTTTGTTCTCATTTGTTTCTAGGAACTTTGTGAATTCATGTTTAATTTCTTCTACTACCCAGTCGCTTTTTAGCAGGGTGTTAGTCAGTTTCCATGTATTTTTCTTGATTTCCTTGGTCTTCCTATGGTTGATTTCTAATTTTATAGCATTGTGGTCTGAGAAGATGCTTTGTAGTATTTTGATATTTGTAAATTTATGGAGATTTGCTTTGTGGCCTAAAACATTGTTTATTCTGGAGAATATTCCATGTACACTGCAAAAGAAGTGTATTTTTCTGTTTTGGGGTTGAATGCTCTGTACACATCTATGAGGTCCAGTTGGCTGATTGTGTTGTTTAAGGTCTTCTGTGTCTTTTTCAATTTTCTTTCTGATTGTTCTATCCATTTTTGAAAGCAATGTATTAAAATCACCCACTATTATTTTAAATTCACCTATTTCTTTCTACAAATCTATTAGAGTTTGCTTTATATATTTTGGAGCTCTTTCATTGGGAGCATAGATATTTATTATGGTTATTTCATCTTGTTCAATTGTCCCATTAATCATGAGATAATGTCCATCTTTATCTATTATACTGGTTTTTGCCTTAAAGTTTATTTTATCAGAGATTAGTACTGTCACTCCTGTTCATTTTTTATTGCAATTAGCTTGGTATACTTTTTTCCATCCTTTGACTTTTAATCTGTTTTTGTCTCTGTGTGTGAGATGTGCTTCTTGCAGATAGCATATTGAAGGATCTTGTTTTCTTAAACATTCTGCCACCCTCCGTCTCTGAACAGGTACGTTTAATCCATTTACATTCAGTGTAATTATCGATAGGCATTGATTAATTGCTGCCAATATGTTTTTTTTGTGTGTGTGTGGTGTTGCTGCTTTCTTTGTTCTGTGTGTTTTCCTTTGTTGAGTTCATGCTTTTGTATTCTTTCTTGTGAGTTTCCTCATAATTTTAATGTTTCCTTGTTCTTCTTGGGTTTTCATTCTCTTGGTATGTTGTGAAGTGTTAAATTTCTTTGAGGTTGCCTTGTAGTCCATTAACTTTTTTCTCCATTTAGTGCAGTCTATTTTATCCTGTAATCAACTGGACCTCCTCACCATCTGTATCTCTGTTCCTACGTGTTTGCCTTCTTTTACATTGTACTTGTTTTGATCATTGACATCCCAGATTCTCTGAGTTTGTTCTTGTAGTTTTGTTCTGTTCTCGACTCTCCCTTCTGTCGACTTAATTCTGGTAGGTGCTGCCACATATGTCATTCTCTGGTTGTTGTCTGTTCTTGCTGGTTCTCAGTCCACAGAAATCCCTTTAAGATGTTTTTCATAGCAGGGTTGGCTTTAGGAAAATCCCTTAGCTTCTGTTTATCCTGGAATGTTTTGATTACATTGTCATATTTGATTGATAGCTTTGCTGCGTAAAGGATTCTTGGTTGACAATTTTTTCTTTCAGGGTTTTATATCTGTCTTCCCATTGCCTTCTTGCTTGAATGGTTTCTGCTGAGAGAACTGAGCTTAAACTGACTTGCTTGCCTTTGTGTGTGACACTTCTGTTTTCCCTGGCTGCTTTCAGAAGTGTCTCCTTATCTTTGAGTTTGGAAAACTTTATTATGATATGTCTTGGTGATTTCCTTTTGGGGTCTATCCTTCCTGGAGATTGTTGAGCTCCTTAATGTTTATCTTTTCACTTTTCAGGATGTTAGAGAAATTTTCTTCCAGCAGTTCTTCAATTATTTCCTCTGTGGACTTGTGTGAGTCTTCTTGTTCTGGAATGCAGATAATTCTTAAGTTATTCCTCTTCATGTTGTCCAACATGAGTCTTAGACCTTCTTCAGATTTTTTTTTAATATACTTTTATGTGTTTGTTCTTCTATCTTAGAGGTATTGAGAGATTTGTCTTCCAGTTCACTGGCTCTGCCTACCATCTCGTCTATTCTACCCTTTTGCCCATTCAGAGTATTGTCTATTTCTGATATTCTGTTATTGATCATTTGGACCTCTTTCTGTAGGTTTTGAATTGTTTCCAATGCTGTATCTATCTTATTTGATTGTTCTTGTAGCACTTTCCTGACTTCTTCCTTATATTTCTCATCTCCATTGTAAATTATTTTGAAACATTTTATAATCATTTTTCTGAATTCCTTCTTAGGCATTTCCAAGGCCTGCCCTCCTTCCAGAATGGAGTCCAGGTCTAACTCTAGGTCATTTATCTCAGACATTTTATCTTGTTTCTGGACATGTGCTAATATGGTCGCCTGCTTTTGCTTCATGGACATGTTAAGTGTTTATATGTGGGCTTAATATTTAATTGAGTATGTGTAGTGTAGTCATTATGAATCAGGCTGTGAATCTTAATGTCAGCAGTTTGAATCCACCAGCCATTCCATGGGAGAAAGATGAGGCTTTCTGCTCCCGTAAAGATTTACAGTCTTGAAAACACTATACAGGGTTGCTATGAGTCATAAAATACTCCATGGATCACAACAATAACAACAGTGTTTCCAAGGAGAAAATGGTCAGCTTGAACCGCTATCCTTGCAGTTAAAATGGCTTTGGGGTCTGGCGCATTAACCCACAGCACCACACAAGGACTCAGAATCTCCCTCTCTCTGTCTCTCTCTCTCTCTCTCTCTCTCTCTCTATTTATATATATATGCCATGGAGTTGGTTCTGACTCATAGAGACCCTGTGCAGCGTTTCTGAGGCTGTAAATCTTTACAGAAGCACAAAGCCTCATCTTTCTTGAATGGAACAGCTGGTAGTTTCCAACCTGACCATCAGAGAGGTTCACAGCCCGGTT
>NW_006408625.1:6866526-6867750 GCF_000296735.1 Chrysochloris asiatica
TGCTTGAGAATCTGAAATAGGCAAGAGGAGAAATAAAATGTAGAGGTGAGAGGAGAAATAAAATGTAAATAATATGTAAGAGGAGAAAATTCACCATCTAACAAGACCCATAGATTCTGTGAGCTTCATTCTTCGCCGACATCATACCTTCTTCTAGGACCCCCAGATAAGTGTCGGAGCAGGCTTCCGACATGTATGGGTCATATACTACTCCACAGTACACAACATTAACAACAGGGTTTCTAAGGAGCAACTGGTGAGCTTGAAACACCAACCTTGTAGGTAAAACGGCTTTTGAGTCTGGCACATTAACCCACAACAGCACACCAGGACTCTGAAATGAACTCTCTCTCTCTCTGTTTCTCTCAATCTCTCTCTTTTTATATGTATACATGCCATGGAATCGGTTCTGATTCATAAAGACCCTGTACAGAGTTTCTGAGGATGTAAATCTTTACAGAAGCAGAAAACCTCATCTTTCTCGCATTGAACAGCTGGTAGTTTCAAACTGTTGACCCTCAATGAGGTTCCCAGCCTGATTCCTAATCTCTACACCACAAGACCTCCTTATATAAGACCCTCTATAGGGTTGTTGAGGTGCAGCTGGAGACCCTGAAGCACCAATTTTGCAGTTCAAACAGCTTTGAAGGCAGGCCAATTAACCCACAGCACCACACCAAACTCCGGTTATATATATGTGTATTGTTATGTGTCATGGAGTCGGTTCCGACACATAGAGATCCTATACAGGGTTTCTGAGCCTGTAAAATTCCCATGGAAGAGCTGGTAGTTTCGATCTGCTGACCGGGAGGTTCGCAACCCCATTCATAACCACGACGCAACCAGAGTTCTCTATCTCTCTATCTATATCTATCTATCTATCTATCTATCTATCTATCTATCTGTATTCCAAGTTCTGGTGTGTTGCTTTGGTTTATTGCACCACACTGCTAAACCATTTGAACTGCATGGTTGGCAGTTCAAGCTCACCAACTGCTCCTAGATAACCCTATTTTTACAGTAGGTATATAAGGAGGTCTGGTAGTGTAGTGGTTAAGGATCTGGCTGTGAACCTCACGTTTAGCACTTCGAAAATGCCAGCTCTTCCATGGGAGAAAGATGAGGCTTTCTACTCCCATGAATTTTTAAAACCTTGGAAACCCTGTACAGGATCTCTATTAGTTGGAAGTGATTCCATGCCACATATCAACATATATATGTGTG
>NW_006408625.1:6887441-6900726 GCF_000296735.1 Chrysochloris asiatica
CCAGAGTGCTCCTTGGAGGCCAGGATGGCTAAGCTTCGTCTCTCATACTTTGGACATATTGTTCGGAAGAAACAGTCACTGGAGAAGGATGTCATGCTAGGTAAGGTGGAGTGTCAGAGAAAAAGAGGAAGATCCCTAACGAGATGCATTGGCCAGGTGGCATCATTGATAGACTCAAGTGTAGCAGCGGTAGTGAGGTTGGCCCAGGATCAGACATTGTTTCGTTCTGCTGTGCATGGGATGGCTATGAGTCGGTTCCGACTTGATGGCACCTGACAACAACAACAACAAATACTATAGCCGGAGCCCTGGTGTGGTGCTGTGGTATAAGTGCTGGACTGCAAGATGGGTTTGATCTGCAAGATCGGAGCTTCAAATCCACAAGCTACTTCTCAGAAACCCCATACAGCATCACTATAAGTTGGAACCTTACCAACAACAAGAAGACTATTTTCATGTAAAGCAATGTTTCCCAAAAAAATAATGTTCTCCAAGGAAGAATTTTCTATGTGTGCTAATTTTAAGATACTATTATAAATAGCCTTTTTATATACATATATGCAATGTTATGTACAGTATTTACATTTGACATTCTTCCTTTAGGTTTATAATTTTTTTTCTATAAATAACACAAAAAATCGTAGTCAAGAGCATTTCTTAATCTGGCAAACTTTAAACAATTTGTTGTTATTCAGTACTGTCGAGTCAGTTCTGAGTCATATTGATACTGTATAGGGTTTTCAAGGAGCAGCTGGTGAGTTTGAACCAATGACCTCGTGGTTGAAACTGACCTCATGGCCCAGTGCTTTATCCCACAGCACCACTCCTTAAACAATTTACATCATATAAATTTGATAGTTTGTGCAAAGGAAAAAAAAGTGACTATTTCTAAATGCCTTTCTACCAAAAGTCTATAAAACACAAATGACAAATTATGAGGACCAGAGGGAACCAAGAATAAAGTCACTATAATTTACTAGTTGTTTTGATTTGTATATCTCTAATGACTCTAAGGAGCTCTGGTAGCGTAGTGGTTACGAATCGGGCTGTGAACCTTAAGGTCAGCGGTTCGAAACTACCAGTCGCTCCGCGGGAGAAAGATGAGGCTTTCTACTCCTGTAAAGATTTACACCCTCGGAAACCCTGTACAGGGTCGCTATGGGTCGGACCCGACTCGATGGCACTTAACAACAACAACAATAGTTTAAGAGTAATTTAAAAAGAAAAGAAACAACACTTCTAGGAACTGGAGGAAGAGATTAAAATACTTCTACCAAAATAGTAAAATTTGATGCAGCAAGCTAGGCATAGTAATTTTAATTGGACTCAGTAATAAAGATGGCTATTCACTCCTCTCAGGAGGACTTCTAAAAATGTTATGTAGCTTAAATACTGTCATTTGAGCATTTCTCAACCTTGAGCAATACAAGGATCAATTAGCAGTAAATCATTACTTTTAATTATTGTTGTATGTTATTAGTCACACTGTTTGAAGGCTTAGGTAGCTCATGCTTTGCTTCTGATGCAAAGAGATCCTATTTACAACAGAATGAAACTATACCAGGCCCTACATCATTCTCACAGTCAATGTTAGAGTCCATTGTTGCAGCCACTGTGTGAAATACTCTTGTTGAAGGTCTTTCTCTTTTTCCCTAACACTCCCTAACACAAACATGATGTTCTTCTCCAGAACCTGATCCCACCTGACAGCATGTCTTGAGTCAAAGTCTCACTTTTCCTGCTTCTAAAAAGCAATTTTGCTCCACTATGGCAGTCCATTTAATACTTTACAACACCATAGTTGAAATGCATCAGTTTTTTCTGGTCTTCCTCATTCATCATCCAGTTTTCAACATATTGTTGTTGTTAATGTTAAGTGCCTTTGAGACAGCTCCGACTCATAATGACTCTGTATAGGGTTCTGAGCATTGGCTAGTGAGTTTGAACTGCCAACTTTGCTGTTAGCCATCCTTTATTCTCCAATGCTGCACCAGAACTTGAGGTGATTGAAAATACCATCACTTGGACCAGGTGCACCTTCATCATCAAAGTGACATCTTTGTTCTTTAACACTTTAATATGGTTTTTTGAATTAGATTGGCCCAATGCAATAGGTTGCTTGATTTCATGACAGCTGTCTTCATGGCTAAAGTTAAAGTGATGGCATTGATTAGGGATAATTTGGATTCTTTACCTTGGGATGGGAAATATGGATCAATAATCAGGAATCTGGAGACACTGAGTTCCTAAATTCCATTAAATCACTCCTGGCAACAGAACTTGCCATCTTACCCCCATCTAATGAGAATTTGTCTGAGATATCACCTCAAGCAGTGCTTGAAGAACTATCTGGGGACATCACCTGGGGCAGATGCTTTAGAAGACATTGCTGGAACCATCTTCAACACCCACTTTTACTTCTAGATATACAGTTAAACTTAAGTCCCATAGAGCCCCAAAAGATGAAGTATAAAGTGTGGTCCAGGAAGATGTATGTATCCCTTAAATTTGTTCCCTTAAAGAACAATGGATTTTTCTAATACGTACAACCAGAAACATGGAGAATATGTATGGGATAATGGCGCAAGAAATATAAGGTTGGATCAGTCTGAGTTTATTACTATCAGTCCACTAAGCACAGATCACTTCATCAATGTTTTAGCTTGGGAGGTAAGGAAAAGATGGAATCATTTATTTGGTTGGATCACTGACATATGTGGTGTCCTACACTAAATCAAATTGATGTACCAGACTTGCTTTGGTATACTGTAGGAGAAGGTATCCAAAGATTTAGGGAAATGAGGATGTTAGATTGCATTTATCAGTTTAGACCCATAGATCCACACATAGAATACACAGAGGGCAGACATTTTATAACAATAAGGAACACGTTTGTGAAGGTAACCACAGCATCCTTGAAGACTTCTATGATTGTTATTTTCTGTAAGTCATATTTGACAGTGGGAGCTGCCCTAATTGAATTAAGACATCTAACTACAATGGGGCTGATTGGACTTTGTGATAGCAAGGGCCAAGTGGCAGCACTTAATTCACAAAGACAAGATGGACATGGCTAATATAATGAACAGCATAGTCAAAGTAAAAATCAGAATATTCTGGCTCATATGGACTTATGTTGTTGTTGTTGTTAACTGTCGTTGAGTTGATTCCGACCCATAGCGACCCTGTATAGGGTTTCCGAGGAGCATCTGGTGAGCTTGAACCGCCAACTTTGCAGTTCAAAGGACTTTGCAATCTGGCCCATTAACCCAAAGCACCACACCAGGACTCCATGTAGACTTATAGCATTATAAATTCTAGTAATATTTACTTCATCTGTACAAGCAGAAGAATTCTAGGTCAAGTGAATGGCAGTCTAATTGGAATCATCAGAATAAAGTGTCATGGCCTCTCAATCATCTCAAACAACCATGAAGTTCAAACGGCTTTGGAGACTGACGCATTAACCCACAGAACCACACCAGGACTCCGAATATATCTATATCTATCTATCTATCTATCTATCTATCTATCTATCTATCTATCTATCTATCTATCTATCTTCTATCTATCTAGTTATATGCCAGGAGTCGCTTCCGACTCCTAGAAACCCTATACAGGGTTTCCGAGGCTGTAAATCTTTACGGTAGAGGAAAGCCTCATCTTTCTCCCATGGAACAGCTGGTAGTTTTGAACTGCTGATCGTGAGTTTTGCAGCCTGATTCGTAACCACTACGCTACCAGAGCTCCTTATATGCAACCCTGTATAGGGTTTCCGAGGAGCAGCTGGTGAGCTTGAACAGTCCACCTTGCAGTTCAAATGGCTTTGCAGTCTAGTGCATTATCCCACAGCGCCACACCAGGGCTCCAAATATATATATATATATATGTTGCTATGTGCCATGGAGTCTGTTCCAACTCATACAGAACCTGCACAGGGTTTCTGAGGCTTTAAAAATTCATGGAATAGAAAGCCTCATCTTTCTCCAATAGGAGAGCTGGTAGTTTTGAACTGCTAACCGTGAGGTCTGCAGCCAGATTCTTAACCACTACACTACCACTACACTACTCCTTATATATGACCCTGTATAGATAGGGTTTTCTAGGAGCAGTTGGTGAGCTTGACCCGCCAACTGTGCAGTTTCAAACTGCTGATTGTGAGGGTCGCACCCGATTGGTAAACACTAAGCTAGCAGAGCTCCTGGCATATGATCCTGTATAAGATTCCTGAAGAGCACCTGGTGAGCTTGAACCACCAATGTTGCAGTTCAAACGACTTTGCAGTCTGATGCATTAGCCCACAGCACCATACCAGGACTCCATTTTACAACAGTAGGCAAGGGAAACCAAGATTCAAAAGATAGCCAAGCATCTTAACATCATTTCCCCACTTTTACCTATTCAAAGTGGACAAGGAAACAGTCCTTGTTTAGTGCAGGAAGATGAGCCCTTCAGGATGTAATACACTCAAGCTATGACTGGAGAAGCACCGCTTCCTCAAAGTAGAGTTGGCGGTGATGATGCAGATGGAGTAAAACTTTTGGGACCTTCATCTGTTGATGGGGGTACAACTCAAAATTAGGACAAAAGCTGTCAAAATTCCTTAATTTTCAGAAGAAGGAATCTATGAAATATGGATATAGAAATTAATCAACAAAATGGAACATATAAACATTGATATCCTAGTCATTAGTGAGCCTAAGTGGACAAGTATTGGACATTTTGAAACAGGCAATCACATTGTTTATTATTCTGGGAATGACAAGTTCAAGAGGAACGGCATTGCATCCATCATCAAAATGAACAGTGCAAGATCTATCTTGAAGTACAGTGCTCTCTGTGATAGAATAATATACCTACACCTACAAGGAAGACTAGTTAATACAACTATTACTTCAATTTACACACCAATGACTAATGCCACTGATGACGAATTCTACAACTTCTTCAGTCTGAAAATTGAATAAACATGCAATCAAAATATATTGATAATCATTGATGATTGGAATGCAAAGACTGAAAACAAAGAGGGAAGATCACTTATTGGAAAATACTTCCTTGGTGATAGAAATGATGCTGGAGATCCCATGATAGAATTATGAAAGACCAATGACTTCTTCATTATAAATACAGTTTTTAAAACAGTGTAAAAGAAAAATGTCATATGGATTTCATCCAACAGAATACGCAGAAATCAAATTGACCACATCTGTTGAAAGAGGCATTGGAAAAGCTCCTTTTCATCAAGCAAAACAAGACCAGAGAGAAACTGTGTAACAGACAATCAGTTGCTGGTGTACAAGTTCAGACTGAAGCTGAAGAAAATGAAAACAAGTCCACCAGAGTCAAAATGGGACCTTGAACATATTCCACCTGTATTTAGAGATTGTCTCATGAACAGATTTGTTGCATTCAATACTAATAATTGAAGACCAGAAGAGTTGTGGAATGACATCAAGATCATAATTCAGACAGGAAGCAAAAGGTCCTTAATACGACAAGAAAGAAGGAAAAGACCCAAATGCGTATCAACAGAGACTCTTAAACTTGCTAAGCAGTGAAGAAATACTAAAACAAATGGAAGTAAGGAGGTAACAGTAATAAGCAGAAAATTTCAAAGGGCAGCTCAAGACAAAGTCAAATATTATAATGAAATGTGCAGTTAGAAAACATAAAGAAAAGAACATGCTTAGCCTTTCTCAAGCTAAAGAAAACATGCAAGCCACAACTTGCAGTATTGATGGATTGTTGTTGTTGTGAAGTACCATTGAGTCGATTCTGACCCATAGCAACCCTGTATAGGGTTTCCAAGGAGCAGCTGGTGAGCTTGAACCACCGACCTTGCAGTTCAAACGAATTTGCAGTTTGACACATTAGCCCACAGTGCCATACCAGGACTCCATTGAGGGATTAGATGGACAAAACACTGACTTATGCAGAAAAAGCATCAAAGAAAGATGGAAAGAATACACAGAGTCACTGTCCCAAAAGAGATGGTGGATGGTCAAACATTCCAAGAGGCAGCATGTTATCAAGATCCAATGACACTGAAGGAAGAAATCCAAGTTGCATTGAAGTCATTGGCAGAGAACAAGGCTCTGGGAATTGATGGTATAAAAATTGAAATGGTTCAACAAAGTGAGGCAGTATTGGAGGCTCTCACTCATCTATGCCAAGAAACTTGGAAGACAACTACATGGCAAACTGATTGATGAATTCACATTCATATGTGTGCCCATTCCAATCACAGATGACTCAATGGAATGCTTAAATCTTCAGATAGCACTGAAAGTAAAAATTTCTTTGAAAGTAAAAATTTCCTTGAACATAAAAATTTGCTAAAGACACTTCACACATTAAGATACAACTGCCAGAGGTTCAAGCAAAATTCAGAGGAGGACATGGAATGAGGGCTATCATTGCTGCCATCAGATGGATCTTGTCTGAAATCAGAAAATGCCAGAAACACGCTTACCTGTACTTTATTCACTACACAAAGACTTTTGATTGTGTAGATTGTGACCTGCTATGGACAACACTGAGTCCTGGTGTGGCACTGTGGGTTAATGCGCCAGACTGTAAAGCCATTTGAACGGCAAGGTCGGCGGTTCAAGCTCACCAGTCACTCCTCAGAAACCCTATACAGGGTTGCTATGGGTTGTAACCCACTCAATGGCACTTAACAAAAACAACAATGGACAACATTGTGGAGAACAAGTGTTCTGGAGCACTTAATTTTGCTCATGAGAACTTGTAGAAACACCAAGAAGTAGTTTTTCAAAAAGAACAAAGAAAGGAACATTGAATGTTTTAAATTTTGGAAGGATGTGCCCCAGAGTTGTGTTCTTTCACCATGCTTATTCAATCTGTATGCTGAGCACATGCTCCAAGAAGCTGTATTATATGAGGAAGAAAGTGGCATCAGGACTGGAGGAGGACTCATTAACAGTCAGATGATACAACCTTGCTTGCTAAAAGCAAAGAAGACTTAAAATACTTACATATGAAGATCAAAGACCACAACCTTCTGTATGGGTTGTACCTCAATCAAAAATCCTCACACTGGGCAAATAAATAATATGATAAATGGAGAAAAGACTGAAGTTGCCAAAGACTTCATTTTGTCAGTTCAACAATCAACATTTATGGAGCAGCAGTCAAGAAGCCATATTGCATTTAGGCAACGCTGCTACACAATTTTGTGTTTTGTTTCAAATTTTTCTCCCACTGTATCCAGGACCTTTTAATGTAATCCCTTTCAGAACAGATTATCGTAGTAGCTGTGTACCATCTAGTTTTTCTGGTTTGCATTTTGTGAAAACTAATGTTTGTACATTCCATTAGTTCAATGGATTTATTGTTTCTGTGTGTCTTTGATTTTCTTGACTTTTCTTCTTTGTGGATGGAGAGAGGCCAATCATTACATTTTATAACAATGACCATCTTAAACAAAAGGATTAGCTACTGAAGCTGCCTGTGTACAACTCAACACCTTCTGGGATTTGGCTCCATTGTTTGGATTTGAGCTTATAATTTCATATCATATACCAGTGAATTATCTAAACAGCCTACTTAGTGCTTCTTTTCTACTCCCTAGTTTGTAGAGTGCCTGGATTCTTAAAAGCTTGCAATTGTTCATCCAGTTGGTCTCTATTTATGTGGAACAATAAAAGAGGGATGTGTGTCAGGAAGCGAGAAGGATATCAACTGTATATCTAAATGCCTTTTGTGCCATGAGATGCAGAGAATTGGATAGTGCCCAGCTGCTAGTACTGAATATTTTGGTCAAAGATTCCTGATCAATAGAATTACAGAAGAGAATCTCAGACTCTTAGGGACTCTAGACTTTGTTGTTGTTGTTGTTGTTATGTGCCATGGAGTCGGTCCCGACTATTAGTGACCCTGTACAGGGTTTCCGAGGCTGCAAATCTTTACGGGAGCAGAATGCCTCATCTTTCTCCTGAGGAACAGCTGGTAGTTTCGAACTGCTGACCTTGTGGTTTGCAGCCCGATTCATAACCACTATGCTACCAGAGCTCCTAGACTTTGTAGAGACCCAAAAATAGAACAAAATATTTTACCTCAATAAATCAGTAAAATGTTAGCAAATTGAATTCAAAAGTTACAAAAGAAAAGATAATGCATCACACATCCATGTACTACGTTTTATGCCACATATGCAAGGTAAAAAACCATGAGGGGTCATTCCTGACTTTCTCTGGCTTCAAAAGGAGGGAAAAGAATCCAACTTAAAAGTCAGCCAAAGGATATTCTTATGAAGCAGAGGTCAGTCTTGCCTCCACCATACAACCTTCTTTACCCTATTATGACACCAACCATCCCTTCTATAACACTCTCTGCTTCACATCTGGGTTCAACAATTCATTGCAATGAAAACAATCCATGATAGGTTTTCATTCACCATTGAACCAATCAGTCTTTTAAATTTTTTGTCAAGCTGATTACGGTTGGGATGAGGGAACCGAGGCTCACAAACAGTCAGAGACTTTCCCACACAACAGGCAAGAATCAGAGCTGTGATTCGGCATCAGATGTGTCCAGCTCCACAGAGGACGCTTTAAAAGCTGGACACTATCCTGAGAGCCAGTTGTACCTCTCCAGGAATTCTCCCAGGCCCGCCTCCCAGCTCCACAAGCTCCCAATTGGCATTTGCAGGGAGAGCCAGGCCCACACCTTGGAAGCAGGCCTGAGTTCAGGCCAGAGTGATCGATGCCAGAATCCAGCTCGGGGCCGGCTGCCTGGAGGGCTCACGCAGAAGCAGAAAGCTGGTGGCACCGCAGATTGGGAGGAGGAGCACCTTTAGCCCCCGCCGCCCGAAAGTCTCTGTCTCCTCCGTGGCCGCGGCCTGATTTTGGGACAAGGAGCGTGAGTGGGACGATGCGAGGACTACTCGGGACCCTGTTCCCGAGCTGGGAACACGTGGAATGTGAGGCCTCCAGCTCCCTCACCCATGGCATGGAGGAGGAGCGGACTAGATGCCCGGCGGGTCGTCAGGATACTGGGTCGGCCCGGATCCCTCAGGTAGGCGCCTAGCAGGGCCAGGTCCTGGAAGCCAGGTGCTGGGACCGAGGGGCTGCTGTTTTCCATGGTGTGCCAGCACTCTCCCTATTTCCACCCTGCCTTCCTCCATCCTCTGGTTTCCCCGCCCCTCCTTGCCTTCGCCTCTACTTTTGGAATGATTTTGCCCATTTGGTCTTGTATGGTAGATTGTTCTGAAGAAGCACATTCCTCACAGGTGTTATTGTTTATAGGCCAGTTTGTTATTTGGCTGAAAAGTGACCTGCGTGAGTGGCTTCAGTTACAGGTTAAAAGGGTGTCCAGAGGTTCTTACCGTCTCACCTCTCACCAATCCAGTAAGTCTGGTCTTTCTTATGAATTTGAGATTTTTAGCCCAATCTAACTGGGACCATCTATTGTGTCCCTGGTCAGAGATTTTGGTAGTGGAAGTTAGTTACCATCCACTTCTTCTGGTCTCAGGATAAAGGAGGCTGTGGTTCTTGTGGGCCATTAATCCTATGGATTCACTGCTGCTTTCTTGAGTCTTTGATTTCCTTCATCCTCTTTTGCTACAGATAGTAAGAGACCAATAGTTCTGTCTTAGATGGCACTTGCAAGATTTTAAGACTCCGGATACTATTACCAAACTAATATGTAGAGCATTATCTTTATGGAACTATGTTATACTAATTGACATAATTGCCCCCCTTTCAAGTCCAGTAATTCAGTCCCATGATGTGCTTGTTGCTCTTGTTGTTGTTTAATGCCTTCGAGTCAATTCTGACTTATAGTGACCCTGTCTGTATAGGGTTTCCTAGAAGCAGCTGGTGAGCTGGAACCTCTGACCTTGCAGTTCAGACCAACCTTGCCGTCTAGCACATAAACCCACAGTGCCACACCAGGACTCCATGAGGTGTGTAGATAAGTGTTTAAAAGTTTCCATGTGTTCTATTATATAGATGACTATATATGCAGCACATGAACACTGGTGTGGTGATGTGGTGGATTATATCCTGGGCTGGTACCCACAAAGTCAGCAGTTGGAATCCACCAACGGTGGGAGAAAGATAAGGTTTTCTGCTCCTGTAAAGATTTGCAACCTCAGAAACCCTATAGAGGGCCGCCATGAGACAGAATCGACACAGTGCACCTGACAACAACATATATGCAGCAATACAATTATGTATATACAAATACCCACAAGTATTCTGATATATGCACACACATGTACTCCTATATGTCCTCCTGTCCCTATAGTTTGCCTGTGTAACTGCTCACAAATAAATGGTCATTGTTGTTGCAGAGTCAACAATGACAAAGTCATTGTTTCAAACCCACCAGGTGCTCCTCAGAAAGCTGAAACCTGGCTACCATGGGAGACACTGCTGATATATAAACTACTGGTGGCATAGATTCTAGAATCATAGCAACATGCAAGCACTACAGTATGGCAAATGAGTGGTGGACACTTTCTCTTAGAGTGGTCAAATATGTTCCTATCCACCTGAATTGAAACCCATGTGTATGACTGGAATTCTAATGAATGCTACAAAACTATATATATATATAGCATGTAATTGGTGATGCTGTGGGTTGCTCTCACGTTGATTCCCATTCATAGATAATTCATGTGACAGAATAGAACTGCCTCATAGGCTTTTATAGTTGTAATCTTCCTTGAGCAGATTACCAGGATTAGGGCAATCAGTGAGCCGCTGTGTGGGTTTAAATTGTTGATAGCTGAGAGCTTAACCAATATGCCATGAGGGCACCTTAATAACAGTAATAACCCAATGTGAATTTCTATAGCTCATAATATATCACTATAAAAATGGATAACTGGAAAATAAACAGAAAATTCATACTTATGACTCTAAGTGACGCAAATATAATTTAGAAAAAAACATGAGGGAAAATTATACTGTAAGAAAGTTATATTTAGTTATTATAAAGAAAGTATATGTATAGGTAAACTGAAATACATTAGCAAATAAATATCAGTAAAAGTCAATGTAAGGGCAGCTGTAGCTTCTTGGATACGATGTTGATGTCTTTATGTCCCAATTTTTAGTGGAATTCAGAGCAGTATCTGCTACACAATTACAGACTAGAATCACTAGGGAGGCACGTAGGTGGACAGTCAAGGGTGGACTGAGGTTGACGTTGGAGCTCAGAAGGCTCCTCTGACCCTGGCAGCTTGTAGTTTATGCTAAATGCCATTGAGTCGGTTCTGACTCATATCTGACTCACGTATAGTGTAGGAATCTGAGAAGCAGCTGGTGGTTTGAAAAGCTAACCTTTTGGTTAGCAGTCCAGTGCTTATCCCACAGCACCATGCCAGTACTCAGGGGGTCATTGTGAGCTACTCTTGGCTGTGGGAGTTGTCTGTGGATAGACAATGACCTATAGAAAGATTTAACCTGAGGAGTCCTGGCATGATGTGCAAGGATAAGCAAGGGATCACAAGGTCGAAGATTCAATCTCACCAGCCTCTCCTTTGAAACCCTATACAGGGGTGCTGTGATTCGTAACCGGCTGGAAGACATTTAACAACAACAAGAACTCACTGGGACAGTCCTCAGGAAACAGTAAGGGAAGGGAAGGAATTGGAATACAGGATGAAAAATCAGAACCCCCGACCCCTGGGCTACTCGTGTTTGAGGAAGCAGGTGTGGAAGTCGGGACCCTGACACAGAAACAGCTGCTTGGAGGTTCTCTTTTCTCTCTAATAAGCTTTTTTTGTTTCCAACCACCACCACATCTTGTCTATGACTTTCCAATTAAAAACAGCATTATGCTACGGGAATGAAAACAACTGTGATGACTTGAGTATATTCACCAGTGTAAAGACATTATGGGAGACACTACTTTTTAATATAATTTAAAACTGGTTCTGCTTATTTTGTTGTAAATTAAAAAGAAGAGAAATCTTAAAGTACAATACTTTATGATTCTACCTCATTAAGTCATCCCTGTGAGACTTGGAATTTTTTTCAGTTTTTTTTAATATTTTTTTAGGAGTGTGTGTGTTTATGTAATTTTAAGTACACTTAAGTAACCAGCTGTTCAGCTGGAGAAAGATGAGGCATTCTGCTCCCGTAAAGATTTACAGCCTTAGAAACCCTATACAGGGTCGCTATGAGTCGGAACCAACTCCACGGCACATAATAACAACAAGTGATCTGTAGAATCAACTTGACAAATGGTACTGTATGGTGAAGTATGCCCTGACAGGGCTCTCAAGGCTGACTGTCCTGAGGGCTTGGTAACTCCCAGTCTGACTGGGTGCCTGTAGGTTCCTGACTTGATGACAGAGACAAACACATGCTCACAGGAAGAAGAGCAAATGTAGGTAAGTTAGGCTGCTTGTACCTGGATGTGTCTGGATCCTTCACCCACATTTCAGGTACATGAAATAAAGGATATCAGGACACAACACAGTGTCTCCTGTAAATGCACCCTGCTGACCTTCAGGCGTCTAGGAGACCAGGGTTTTCTTCTGCACAGGACAAAGTTGAGCAACTTCAGGGACAGTAGTCACAAAGAGTTCATTATGAATTGAACCCCCTGCAGTTTTGTGCATGGCAACTCTACTCTACTATTTCTACACATTAAACCTGACATTGGCCAGCATTGTCTAAGGTCTGTAGCCCCTAATCAATCTCAGAAGCTTCTGTGGAATGAATATCTGTTACCTGGAAAGATGTTCCCAGGACTGTCTTGACTTACACAAGCACACTTTGAAATACCCTTTCCTCTTTCACATTCATATTCAATAGTCAGTAATCCCGTGTTTTTGCTTTCCCTAAAGGGTAAAAATCATAGGGAAGTAATGTGTCTCATAGGAACTGAATCGTCTTCCTCTCCTTATCCTACCCCTTGCCACACTCACATATCCTCTTTCTCTCTTTTTATGCCATCAGTCTCTGTTCTTATATATAGTCACATTCATTCTGGAGGGAAGAAAACAACTGTATGTTCAGGGTCTCCAAGTGCAGGAAATCGCCTTTGTATGGAGTTCCCATTGATCCCTCTTCCATAGGTAGGGTGTTGCCCAGTGCTTCTAACTCCTAGCCCAGATCTGTACTTTGACATCTTCTTTTTTATTGATTGATTTTTATTCACTTTTTTGATGTTATATTTTCATCCAATGCAGAGAATTTCTGCTTTCACTATTGAAAGATTCACTGGGCAAATTATTGAATAATGCAGAATGCATCAAGAAAAGATGGAAGGAATACACAGAGTCATTGTACCAGAAGGAAAT
>NW_006408625.1:6902226-6906922 GCF_000296735.1 Chrysochloris asiatica
TTGGCCCAGGATCGAACATTGTTTCGTTCTGCTGTGCATGGAGTCGCTATGAGTCGGTTCCGACTCGATGGCACCTGACAACAACAACAACAACAACCTTCATTTCAATTCCTTGATTAATATGGCCCCCGCCAATGGTGGTCATCATATGATGAGGGATTGTGTTGGGGCAGTTTGAGTTCAGTGAGGCCCAGGGCACACCAGCAGCAGGCAGGAAGAGAGCTTGGCCTCTGTCTTCTTCCTTCTGGGGAAATCATGAAGCATGGGAATGAAGGTCTGGCAGAAAGGATATCAATGTGAATGGTAGGGCTTTTCTAGTGGATCAGGTCAGTGGGGTGTAACATTATAGAGGCTGACAACTTTACATTTGGAGATTCAATGGGATGCTGGAGGAAATGTAGTCAGAGGTCAACAGCCAGATTGTTGGATGGGGGAAAAGAGGTGTGTGCCTGGAGGTGGGCCAGCCAAGCTTTGTTACCTGACTTTTCATGCTTCAGTTCCAGTGAGATGGGTAGCTAGCATGCCCATTAGCCTGGAAGGAAGCCCAAGAGCAGCACTTGTGGTCCTGCCCCTTTCTGTATAAACACCCCTCCCTGCCCAGGTAGTGGATGAATGGCAGCACTCATTGTCTAAGCCCATACCACCCTGGATACACCCAATGTCATCTTATCTCAGAAGCTAAGCGTGATCAGGCCTGTTTAATTCTTGGATGGGAAACCATTTGATAATATTGGTGCTGCAGTCATTTTGCACTTGCAAACTTCCACTGGCCTCTCTCTCTTGTTGCAAACAGAAATCCAGCCAGCTGGTAAGGTCAACAACAACAGGGTTGGATGCACCATTACTTGAAACCTAATATGCAGTGATATTCCCTCAACTTGCTCAGATACCCAACTGCATTCCTCCTTAAGAACAGAGATGGCACTAATGGGCATGGTTCTTGGTGTAACAAGAGGGAAGCCACTCCTGTGAGTAGGTGGCACTGAAACAAAAGAGCTCCTTGAAAACTCAGAATTTTTAAAGCCAGCACAGCTCCCCTGGCTTGAGGCTGATAGTGCAGAAACAAGCCTCACAGACTTAGCTCCCCTGGCCTCAGATGGTGTTTATTGTGTGATTATGAACCCGTAACACCTTGTTGCCCTGACCTTGTTAACTGTTATCTAGTCTCCCTGTTAGCAAACTAACCTGCTACTGTTTGCTTCTGTACTCCCTGCTACAGCAAATTCCTTTAGGTAAGCCCCTAGATCCTGAGCCAGGAACATAGCATATGTAAACTAGCAGCCAGCTTCCTGCAACATGGCAGACTTAGGAGAAGTTATTGTCTCCCTGTGGTCTGGCTATAGCTGTCTGTTGTGCCCATAAAATTCTCTAAATTGGGCGTTATAGTGGTCATCATCCTTCTTTGGGACTTGAACCTGTAACATCTGGGGGCTCGAACGGGATGGCCACTGTGTCCTACAGCCTCTGCCCGACAGCAGCTCCAGGGAGGAGAGAATTCTGGGGGGGGGGGTGCACCCCCTGAGACGTTCCAGGGCCCCAGACTCACGTCTCCCTGTCTGAGCGCTTGGCGGGAAGATGCAGATCATTGGATCAATTGATTTCATGGCACCTGGTCTGTCCTCCGGAGGAAAATCTGTCTGAGAGACTGGTCTGCCTGTTTGGCCAGGGAAAGAGGGCCAGACGCGGCCAGACTCTTCCGGCATCTTCTCACAGGGACGCCACTTGAGAAGCCTGGTAAAGTTCTTGTACTTGTCTTGGGTTTTCTGTTTTGACTGTTTGTATGGTCTAATAGTGTTTGTTTCTCCTGGGATCTTTCTCTACTTTCCCCCATGTCTCTCACTTCCTTCTTGTCTTATCTCTCTTTCCTTCTTTCTTATATGCTCCCTCCAATACTGATTTTTGCTTTAGGACTCTTCGCCACTGCTCCTGCTGAGTGGACTGCCACCCAAAAGACCTGTTTTCATTTCCTCTACTTCCTCCTTTGTCTCATTTTTCTCGGCCTCACCTGTGGCCAAATTTAAATGAACAGTGTACTGCTAACTCCCTCTCCATACAGTTTCGCCTTTTTATAAAAGACATTCTTTAGGATATATCTTAGTTTTACCCCCTTAAGTGGGACTTTGAGAGTCTTAAGTGTCGAGGTCCTATGTCGGGTTCCAGCCTCGACAAGGAAGTGTGGGTGTCACGAAGAAGGGAGATCTGGCGGCGAAAGGGATAGAGAAAGAGAGAGACGAAATATATACAAAAAAGACAGACACATAGATATGATGCAAGCTGTCAGGTAGACAGATCTGCAAACATATTGCCTAGCATTGCACGCAGAACTCACTCTACCTCAGTCTTTTATTCTCTTTTTTAGGGAGGGATTTGTTACAAAGGAAGGATGTAATTCACAAAGGGAGGATGTAATTTCACAAAGGGAGGATGTGATTAAGACAGGATACAGAACTGAAATGTGATTAATCATTCAAAACAGGACACAATGATTCACAGGAACAACTTTTAAAATATTTTCATAGTTTTTCTTAACAATCTAACATTTTTATTTTTACAGAAAAAAGGTTCAATCAAGCTGTTATTGATCTAGAGCAGTGACTTGTGGTTTCTTAAGGATACTTAACATAAAGCAAGGTTCCTGAAAGGAGCCAAGCTGTCTCTGTACACTTTGCAAACTTTTGTTTGTGAGCAAGATCTCAGGCGCCGGGCTTCATTTATCTATATCTAAAATGCTACATTGTTCTTAATTATCACATTTCTATATACTTTCAGGAGGAAAGAGAGCATCTGGGTTAAACTGATTATATTCAGAGGCGGTTTAATGGGGTTGCCACTGATCAACCCAGGGTCTGCATATGCTGTCCCCAGCACTTAAGGAGTGAATATTCAACCTCACCATTCATGGAACCTTGCAAGACTTTGAACCCTAGGAAATAGATTTCTTACTTGTTCCTATCTGCTTAAGTCATCATGGGAGTGTTGTGTAGTAAGAATATCACCCTTACCCCCCTGCAGTGTTTGCTAAAGAACTCCTAAACTGCTTTCTCTGATAACTGTTTTTAGATTCAGCCCAGGCCGCCTCAGGAACTTCTGTGAATTAGAGTGGACCTCCCTTGATGTGAGATGGCCCGATATTAGCACATTTGACCCCCACATCACTAAAGCCGTTTGGGATTGAGTGGGCATCCAGATCAATATCCCTATATAGATGTCTGGTTAAGCTTAGTCCAGAATCCCCCTGAATAGTTGAAAAAGTGTGCCCAGCAAGCAGACTGATAGACACACAAAAAAAGGGGGTGGGGGAATCAATCACTGCTTTCAGGATTAATTTCTTAGTATTTAAAAGTTTAAAGTAGGTTGATGTTTGCCTTTTCAATTTATTTACTTTGGTAGCAGAGAATAGAAAGTTTAAAAATTGTTTGCCTTTTGATAAATCCTTTTGTATTTCCCCTTAAATCATTTGGTTCCCATTTTAAATAATCATTAGTGTTTCATTTTAATTCAGCTGGATGACATACCCAGGAATTGTGTAATTGATCGATCACTTAGATTGATGAATGACATAATATTTTGAAAATAGCACACAGTAGCATTTTAAAAAGAATAATCAGAACTGGCATGTTTAAAAAAAAAAAAAGGATTGCTTGCATTTGGCATGAGAGCCAGTTTAAGTGCAATTTTGTATAACTTCTCTTCAGCTGCTAATAGACATCTTATGCTGTACTTTGTCTGTTTTAACCCCCCCCCCCCGATTGTACTCCTTTTGTTTTACTGTCTGACATATTTATAAAATTTTTATATATCCTCCGAATTATGGGAAATGAGGAAGTAAAGGAATGCATGTTTTTCTGTTTGAATATAAAGGCTAGCTGCTTCGTTGTGAATGAACTGAGCCTCTTGAGCCTAAAAGCATCAATGTCTTTTGACTTCCTTTAAGTTATTCTCACCCTTCTCCTCCCAGTCCCCGAGAATGTGGAATTGCCCCCTCCCTACAGTTACCCGCCTGCTGGCCCCTCAACTGCCCTGCACTTCCCAATTGTCCCCAGTCCTGAGGGCCCACCTCCTTGCTCCCTCGGATACACACTTTGGAGCGGGACTGCAATCGCACAACCCACTTAAAAGGGAAAAAACAACCCGGCATCGCTCATCAACCACACTGCACACCAGATGGCCCGTCTAGAAACTTTTATTTGGTGTGAGGAAGAGCAAGGTGACTTCTGCCTGTGAACGAAGGCAGAAGTGAAGATCAACAGGAAGGGAGTGGTCTTATAAGGTTCAAATCAGGAGATCACATGTCACATGACATTGCTGGGGTGATTTGGCTCTGGCCTATCAAAAGCCATGTTGCCTTTTTTTTTAAATGTTTTATTGTGAATTATATGATAGTTTACATGAGAGAAATTTAGTTTTACATTCATTCCATCGTATATTATCTCATTGCCATGGTTCCAATCCCCTCCATGCATCATCCACCAACCAAAGGGTATATCCTAGATACCCGCCCCCTACACTTCACCCCCCTCCCCCAAGTTTTCTGCCCACAGACCCTTTTCCTTTCTGGATCCAAAGCCCCCAGCCGTTTCATCATGTTGTCTTCTCTGTCTCCATCTCAGGCATCTCTGTTTCTCTGGGTAGGGTCCCGCTCTCGGCTCTTCTCCGTTGATGGTCCCAGAGACCTCTGCTCCTAGACTGGAGAATT
>NW_006408625.1:6909622-6912183 GCF_000296735.1 Chrysochloris asiatica
GTCCACAGAACTCCCTTTAGGATGTTTTGTAGTGCACGGTTGGCTTTGGTGAAGTCCCATAATTTCAGTTTATCCTGGAATGTTTTGATTATGCCATCATATTTGATTGATAGCTTTGCTGGATAAAGGATTCTTGGTTGGCAGTTTTTTTCTTTCAGGGTTTTATATATGTCTCCCCATTGCCTTCTGGATTGCATGGTTCCTGCTGAGAGATCTGAGCTTAATCGACTTGCTTGCCTTTGTATGTGATCCTTCTGTTTTCTCTGGCTGCTTTCAGAAGAGCGGTAGCAAATACATCAGTTAATGAAGAAGCGGAGTGGGGTATAAGATATCGGTTAGCATTGGTCTGTCCCAATGCGGGGACTGTTGGTCCCATTTTATAGAGATTATCAGCTAATAAAGGGAAAACTGTTTCCGAATAAACTACGGTAAAGCTCGTCTTTCTAGGATGTCAAAGAAGGCCAGGACATAAAGTGTTAGAAGCAATTTGTTTGCAGAACAGTGGACCCAAGGTTCTTGGACAATACATCCTGCCCTGAGGGTACGTTAGTCTAACAGGGTATCTCTCCCACAAGTGGGGGGTTGGTTTGGGTGGGAGAGTTAGTAACCAAGTGGAAAACTCAATTTCGGCTGGGGTGAAATTAGAAAAGGTTCCTTGGAGCCATGAGTTGGAATCCCAGTTCATTAGGTGAGTGACAGGGCATGGGTGAGGAGCAAACCAAGGCAAATCAGTCCAGAGATTAACCAAGAAGTCATGGAACCGGGTCAGCAGCTGGATTTGGCTTGGTCCTACAGTTTCCATGTAACTAGAGGAGTTCTTCTTAGGTCTTTGGCTTGTAACAACAACTGGGTAGCAGCTTGCTGGGAAATTTGGTTAGCGATGTGGCTAACCTGCGATTTGAACAAAACGAAGAACCAGCTTCTTGTCTTGTTGATTGTGTCTATAGTTTTTCTGTTTTCTATCTCATTTATTTCTGATTCTTTCAAAGAACCAGCTTCTTGTCTTGTTGGTTGTGTCTATAGTTTTTCTGTTTTCTATCTCATTTGCAAATGCCAGTAAAGTGAGGATAACCAATAGTGGGGTTATAAAGGGAAGCAGGGAACTTAATAGAGGATTATGGAACCAACTAGCAAACCCTCCATTACCCTGTGGCTCTCGTTTCCTACGTCGTTGCTCAAGGCTCTCTTGATGTTGGTGAATCTGATTGGTGACAACCCCAGATTGGCTGACAAAGAAAAAACAATTTTCCTGGAGGATAACACAAAGCTCCCCTTTTTAGT
Source organism: Chrysochloris asiatica (assembly GCF_000296735.1). Taxonomy (NCBI): domain Eukaryota; kingdom Metazoa; phylum Chordata; class Mammalia; order Afrosoricida; family Chrysochloridae; genus Chrysochloris; species Chrysochloris asiatica. Next base: position 6,910,904 of record NW_006408625.1, read on the forward strand.
TGTGGAGAGGGATTGAGTTAAATGATGAAGTTCTGAAGATGTATTATGGACGACTTTAATAATGGAGGGATGTGGGGTAGCTGGGCTTTGAGGCGGCACATAACAAGGATAAGGGGAGAAGCGAGACCGAGTCAGCATGAAGTTAGTAAGGACAGCTTTGATTGACCTGTTGGTTCACTCCACCTTCCCTGATGAAAGGGGATTTGGAGGTGCCAGGAAATTCTCAACCTTGAGTTATGTGGGAAGTGAATTCGGGGCCATTGTCTGACTGGAGGGAAGTAGGGAGCCCAAAGCAGGGAATAATTTCCTTGAAAAGGAAAGCAGAGACTGTGGAGGTTCGCTTGTTTGTGATAGGAAAAGCTTCAACTCACCCAGAAAAGGTGTCAACTAGAATTAAAAGATATTTGCACCTTTTAACTTTGGACATGTGGTGAAGTCTATTTGCCAATTCAGGCCAGCGAGCAATCCCTTGGCTTGGTGTGTAGGGAAAGGGGTGGGTTTAGAAGATGGATTTGTCCTTTGGCAAATTTCGCAGGTGTAGGAAAGATGTTGTAAAAATTGCTTGTCAGATAGGGAGAGAGTGACTAATGGTTGTAAAAGGTAAATAATGTTCTAGAGTTGGGGTGGAAAATTTTGTGAAGGTACGTAAGTTAATCCCGGGTTAGGCTCAGCTTCTGAGTTTCCGCTTGATTTACTGAGGTGCAAGGGAGTACAGTCAGCATTAAGGCTGTTTTCTTTGCTATGCGATCAGCCAAATTATTTCCCTTGGTTTGTAGGTGACTGTTCTGACTGGTGAGCTTTACAGTGGACAATGCCAATGGCTGCGGGCAGCCTGGAAGCCTTTAATAGTCCCATAATAAATTTAGAATTCTGGATGGAATTACCTTTGGTGGAACAAAAACCTCTTTCCCTTCAAATGACTGCATGCGAAAGCAGACTATGGAAGGCATATTTGGTATCTGTATGAACTGTGAGTCTTTTTTCCGAAGCTAAGGTAAAGGCCCGTGTGAGGGTGATCAGCTCCGCTTGTTGATTAGTTGTTTGAGGAGGGAGAGAGCCCTGGTCAATAATTTAACTTTCAGATACAATGGCATAGTCTGCCCACTTGATTTTATCTTGGGAGAAAGAACTACCATCAGTGTCGGGGACCCGCCTCGACATTGGGGTTCAGTTCACGAGGAGAGGATACCTGACGGCGATTCATATATATCAAGAATGCACAGAAAGAGAGAAAGAGATAGACAAAGAGGCACCCCAAAGCCAGGGTGGATACAGCACTG
>NW_006408625.1:6912719-6917299 GCF_000296735.1 Chrysochloris asiatica
ATATTAATATGAAAGCAATTTGCCATTAACTGCCAGTGGCCTCATTTGTTACACTCGGCCCTAGCGGGCCTCGAACCTCTGATTAGTCTTACACGGTCTGCAACACCATCAGTATACCAAAGTAGGTCAGAAGAGGAAAGAGGTCCTTAAGCAATTGTGAATCGGTTCCTAGTCTGGCACAGGGAGTAGGGTGGAAGGATTAAGCGCCAGGCACAACTGGAAGGCTAATGAGGCATCATGGAGGAGTGAGGTTTGAAGTGAAAGAATCCTGCAAGAGGTAAAATCCTGTAGGTTTTTATAGTTTAACAAATCACCAATAGCATGATAGGATAAGACAATAGTTGGGGCTCCAAAAGTTAATTTTTTTGATTCTTGGATTAAAAGGGAGGTTGCACCTAAGCTCTGCAAGCAAGATGCCCATCCTCGGACTGTAGGATCCAGTTTTTTTGATACTTTTGTGCATGAAACTAGAAAAAAGAGGCGTCTTTTAAATCAAGGACTGAGAAATGTGTGGTGCTAGAGGGAATGGAAGACAGAAGAATGTCACTGCAAGGATGGAGGTTTTGTAGGGGGAGTTGGTTGGTCTTAAAAATCCTTTTCAAATTAACTCTTGCATGATTGGCCATAGTCCTATAAAACTAAAATGTGGCACAGGATATTGTGCTTGGGCTGGGAAATGGGTGGGGTTTTTGAGGAGGATGGTAATTGGGGGGCATTTAGCTTATGAGGGGGAATGAATGTCCCAAACCTCAGGATTGACTAGATCAGGGCTAATGGGCCACTGAGAAATAAGGGCTTGGGGCTGTACAGCCTGTGACAGTAAGAGACAGAAAAAGGACATCAGAGTGCTGGAAGGGCCTTGGAAATTAAATGTAAGAGAGGTACCAAGTTTGGATAAGATATTCCTTCCCAATAGGGGTATAGGGCAAAAGGGGAGAACTAAAAATGAATGCAAGAATCAAAATTGCCAATTTTACAAGAAAGGAGTGGAGTTAGCTGAGGGCATCGCTTTAGACCTTCTACCCCAACAATAGAGGTCTTGGACAGGGAGGTGGGTCCCCAAAACTCCTGCAAAGCAGAAAAACTAGCACTAGTATCTGGTAGCGTAGTGGTTACGAATCGGGCTGCGAACCTTAAGGTCAGCGGTTCGAAACTACCAGCTGCTCCGCGGGAGAAAGATGAGGCTTTCTACTCCCGTAAGGATTTACACCCTCGGAAACCCTGTACAGGGTAGCTATGGGTCGGAACCGACTCGACGGCACTTAACAACAACAACAACAAGTATCAAGTAAAAATGTGATCACCCTACCTGCCACGGTGAAAGCTACCCTGGGCTCCTGGGCGGTGATCTGCATTGGCATGCCAGGGCCTCCTCATAGGTCTTCTGCCGCTAGACCAATGAGGTTGCTTGAGGCGACGACCTGAAGGCGGGTAGACGCCAGGGGGCAGTTGAAACTCCAGTGTCCCTTCTGCTTGCATTTGGGGCAGGGCCTGGTGGGAGGTTTGGGATTTGGGCATTCTTTGGCCCAGTGTCCACCCTGGTTGCTCCAGAAGCAAGGTCCCGGAGGCTTTGTGGGTTTTCTGCTTACATGTGGTGGCAAGGTGGGGTTGATGGCCTGAGCTAATAACTGGTACTTTTTTACAGCCCTTGTGTCATCTTGGCCATTGTAGGCTTTAAATGCAACAGTGAAAGCCTCTGCTTGAGGGGTTAGGGGACCCCTTTCTAGCTTCTTAAGTTTTGTATCATAATTAACCTTTGGCCATCTGCATAATCTGGATCTAGACTAGTATATTGCTGCAGGCCGTCAGTGAGCCTCTGGAGAAATGTGGAAGGATTTTCGTTCTCGTCTTGGGCAATTTCATTAAGTTTGTCATAATTAACTGCTTTCATGGCTGCCTTGCGCAGCCCACGAAGTATACAATATACCTATCTCAGTTGACAATACCTGCCTGGGTGTTATAGTTCCACCTGGGGTCCCTGTCAGGGTCAGCTTCCGCTCCTGCTGGGTGATTGTTATTGGTGAGGTGTTCCTGGTCTGCATGAGCACAGGCCTGTTCCAGCACTCGCCTACCCTCCTCAGGGGTTAAAGAGTTAGTTAAAACAACAAAAATATCATGGTAAGTTAGTTGGTAAGACTGCGTTAAAAATTGAGACCGCTTAATAAAAGTTGCAGAATTTGAGGTGAAAGACCCAAGTCTGGATTGAATTAAAGCTAACTCTGCCATTGGAAAAGGGGTATGGATTCGGACAATTCCTTCTGCCCCAGCCACTTCCTGCAAGGGTGCTATTATGTGACTAGACTGAGAAACTTCAGGGTCCATTAACTTTTGAGACTTGGAACGAGTACAAGGCGGGGTAGGCGTGTATGGTGGGAGAACAAGAAGAGGATGGTAAGGGGAGTTCCTGGGGACCTGGAGAAGGTGATAGAGGGACCAAAGTGGGGGGGTGGAGGTGCATTTGGTGCTCTTTGATAGGGAGGGGGTCATCAGCTGGGTCAATTTGTCTGATGGAGTCAAGAAGAAGCGGCACGGATGTGGAGACTGCTTGAGCTACAAGCAGTTTTGGGGGAGGGGGCTGTTTACAAGCAATGGAACAAAGAGAAGCTTGGCTTCGAAGGTAGGAAAAGCCCTAGACATACAGGATCTCTGACTATTTTCCCTGGTGCTCACAAAAGTTATATAGGTCTTGGATTAGACCTGGTTCAAACGAGCCGTTAGGCGGCCAGGTATTTTGGTTGTCTAATTTGTATTGAGGCCACATTTGAGTAGATAGGCGTGTAATATGCTTAGGTTCAAGGTCTAAGCCCTCAAGTTTTCACAGTAAACATCCTAAGGGGGGAGCCTGCCAGTATGGAGGACCCGGAACCCATAGCAACCAGGAGTAAGACAGCGAATAGTACCTGGAACCCAAGACATCTCTTGAGGTTTAGACAATGCTCTCACCTCAGATTTGGTCTTAGGTGTGGGGACCCGAACTTCCAGTGGAGGTGTCCCTGCCACAAGGAGGGGGTCTGTAAATGGAGAGGCCGCACCACCCTCTGAGGCGTCCCTTCAGTGGGCGGGGGTGGAACAGACAAGTCCCGGACTTGTTCCGGTGAGTTCCGAACTCACAATGGGAGACGCAGAACCTGGCACCCGCACCATGTCCTGGACGGAATCTTATGTCCTGGTTACCAGGGTCCAAATCTCCACACTCAGGGCAGCCACAAGAGGGGACTTACCCGAGCCAGAGGGCTGAAGAATTGACTCCTGCCGGTGATGGGTGTTGAGAAGGTGTCAGGGAAGATGATCGTGGGCGCTGGGAGGGCAGGTTGAAATGAGCGGGTTAGGGCACCGGGAGAATCAGGGTCTTGGGCTTTCCATTGTTAAATTGGGGGCCTCACCGATCCCACTCCTGACACCAAATGAAAGGGAAAAAACAACCCGGAATCGCTCATCAACCACACCGCACACCAGACGGCCCGTCTAGAGACTTATTCGGGGTGAGGAACAGCAAGGTGACTTCTGCTCGCAAACAAAGGCAGAAGTGAAGATTAACAGGAAGGTAGTGGTCTTATATGGGTTCAAATAAGGAGATCACACGTCATTGCTGGGGTGATTTAGCTCTAGCCTATCAAAAGCCATGTTGCCTTTTTTTTTTAAAGGTTTTTATTGTGGATTGAGTGAAAGTTTACAAGGCATATTATCAGTTTTACATTCAACAAGTCATATTACTTTGTTTCATTACATTGATTATATTCCCCTCTATGTACCATCAGTTAACAATATTTTTCTCTATCCACTTTAGCTTTTTAAAAAACACGCAAACAAAAAAACCCACTCAGGCACATATAATAATTTACATCTCCAAAGGGCACATTCTGCAAGTCTGCTCCTGGCCACCAGCTCTTACTCCTTCTCTTAGTCCATGAATCTAGAGTCCTCAGCCACTCCCCCTCTCCATGCCATCTCTGGCTCTGCTTCCCTGGATAAGGTCCCGCACTCTGCTTGTGCGTTCCTCTCTTGATGGTCCTGGGATCCTCTGTTTCTAGACTGTAAGATTAACCACTCCCCTTTTTTGTTACAAAACTTCTACCTTTACAAGTGTGACAGTCGCGATTAGTCATGATAACAGTTACTCACTATTGAATCTTACACATCTTAACCCCATCTCTTTTCACCAGACCCATTTAGACAAGATGACAGCTATTCAGTGGGGTCTCTTTCTTTTCCCCCATACTCTTAAGCTAAACTCCCTCTTGAAACCTTGTAAGCAAGTCACTTCGTGCCTTTATTGCCCCTCATTTTAGGTAGCCAATGTCTAAGTTGCCCAACCCTATGTCCTGTGTACAGAGAGGATAGCATTGAAACTTGATTTGAAGACTCTTTCCCTCTCTGTTGGTATTTAGAGTAACTACCGCTCTAAGTCAGGTTCATCATTGAAGATGTATCATCTGTCACTGTAGCTGTTCCAGTCTTCTTGTCCTTTCTAGTGGTAATGTCTCACTTCATAAGGATGGGACTCAGGATTCCACCTAAGGTCCTATACTCTCTAAAGGCTTTGCATGAGGCCTGTCACTGGGCAAGTTGTAGTGTTATGC
>NW_006408625.1:6919130-6940963 GCF_000296735.1 Chrysochloris asiatica
TAATCCTTTTTAGGAATTCCTTCTCAGGCATTTCCAAAGACTGCCCATCTTCCAGTATGGAGTGTAGGTCTCCTTCCAGCTCATTTGCCTCAGTCACTGTATCTCGTTTCTGGACATGTGCAGATATGGTCATCTGCTTCTGTTTTTTGGGCATCTTCAGGGGTTATCTGTGGCCTTAATACTCAGATGGGTATGCATTTTGGTATTTGTTATGCTTTCTGGTAGATGTGATTAGGAAATGGGCTTCCCTTTTCACTCTTCTTAAGAAATTTCAAGATGCCATTGTTGGTCGTTTTGACGTAACTTAGGATTTAATTTTTGGCCTATTTCCTCTTTTGTCTGCTTGTCCCATTCCACAATCCCCGTTAAGGTCTTTTTTCTAGTTGTAAACAGTTCAGGGCTGGCTGTGGCCATTTGGTTTTAATTGGAAACTGTCTCTTTAAATTTCAAGGAGATCTGTGAACATGCGTAGTAGAACCCTCTGAGGGTGGGCCTGGGTTGCCCACTAGCTCAGGCACCCCTATAGTCACCCTAATGGAGGTGGGCAGATAGCAAGGGACCAATGAACAGATACCAAAAGAGAAGAATATCCACATCTTTATCTCTTTGGTTCTGCCAGGCGTCTGTGGCCGCTCCGATCTTTCCCCCATGTGGTCTCACCCAAGATGGCGGCTCCTGGAGCAGCTGATCATCTTGAATTGGAAAGCAATAGATTTCTTGCTTCTGCCACAAATTCCCCCAGCTGTAAGCCTTCCAATCTTCTAAATATTCCTTTATATGTGGTTCAGAGTTCTGGGACCATCCCCTGAGCCTGCTTGGTCGGGTATTCTGTGTTGTTGCTGGCGGAGCTCCTTTACTGCACGTCCTCCCAATCCGCCATCTTGTTTGTTCTCTCCCATATTGCCTTTTAAACTATGCGCCTTGCAGCTTAGCTTGGTGGGGAAACAGAAACCTAAGGTTACAAAACGGAGTTGAAGGTAAGGGAGAGGGAAGAACCCGGACAGTACAGCCTAAAATGGCGGACCTGATTGTGACTAACTGATTATTGTAACACCACTGTCCTTCCCTTACGAGATGCACCACCTCTGGCAGGAGACCCCCATGCATGCCCCTTTAAGGTGTATGCCCCACTCCTAACTAGTGATCTGTATAATTGGAAGAACCAGCACCCCTCTTTCTCAGAAAAACCCCAGGCCCTAACAAGACTCCTAGAATCTGTTTTTCAAACCCACATGCCAACTTGAGATGATTGCTAGCTGATTTTAGTAGTATTGTTTACAGCCGAGGAGAGGATTAGAATCCGGCAAGAAGTCTAAAAAGCAGTTATTGGTCCTCTGGGGAGTACTGAAGAGGAAAATAGGGATAAGATTGAAGAAGAATTTCCTCAAAGGAGGCCAGACAGGGACCCTAACACTGTGGGGAGATTGAGCTCTCTAAAAAGCTATCAGCAGTACTTATTAGCTGGTATCAAGGGTGTAGCTTGGAAGCCCACCAACCTCTCCAAAGTGACTGCCATCACCCAAAGTGATGGCGAGACCCCTGATGCATTTCTGGAGAGGTTGCTAGACGCATACCGACTTACACTCCCTTTGATCCTGAAACCCAAGAAAGTCAACGTACCATCAACTTAGCTTTTGTAATCAGTCAGCACCTGATATTAGATGGAAGTTGGAGAAATTAGAAGGGTTTGAAGGAAAGAATCAGAATTAGTAGAAATAGCCAGAAAAGTCTACAGTAAGAGAAACTGTCCTGGGGAAGCAGGAAAGAAAGCCTGTAGTCCGAGCTGTTGTAGCAGCCCTGAGAGAAGCAGACCAGCTCCCCAGAAACAGAAACAATACCAGGGGAGACATCAGCCTAGAACAAATTCCTCACAGCAAACACCTCTGGGAAGGAACCAGTGTGCATATTGCAAGCTAGAAGGACACTGGAAAAATGAGTGCCCACAAAAAAAAGAAAAGCAAGGCATATGCTCCCCTGTCCTTAACCTCACATGTCAGGATTAGGGGAATCCCAGGCTCATACCCCTTAAGCCTCTTCAAGCCTCGAGTGACAGTATAAATAAGGGGTAAACCTATTCGCTTCTTAGTAGATACGGGGGCTACCTAGTTAATCTTAACCTCACCTCTGGGACCACTATCCTTGGACTCCATTGTAGTCCAGGGAGCCACTGGGAAGACATCTTGATGCCCATGAACCTCTAAAAGAACTTTTAACCTAGGGAATCTTACTGTGACTCATTCTTTCCTTCTAATACCGGACTGTTGTTACCCATTGCTGGGCCATGACCTTCTCCACAAACTCTGTGCCATTATTTTGTTTGAAGAAACAAGTGCCCATATGACAGTTCAACCACCTGCTGTCTTATTAACCTGCTCCTTTGTCTGAAGAATGTCTTTTACAGAATAATCAGTCTCCGGCAGCCAAGCCCAATGAATATTTAGAGTATCTAAAACAGGCCTTCCCTGAGGTATGGACAGAATTTAATCCTCCTGGACTAGCATGGAATCATCAACCTCCTGTGATTGTGCAGCTCAAGGCAAATGCCTCGTCGATACAGGTCAGGAGTGGCACGTGGAGTACTTACCCAAAAACTGGGACCATGAGACAGGCCGGTCGCTTACCTCTCTAAGCAACTAGACCCATTGCAGCCGGATGGCCTCCTTGTCTGAGAGCAGTAACAGCCACAACCCTTCTAATTAAAGAACCTGACAAGCTAACCATGGGTCAAGAACTGGCTGTTCTCACCCCACATTCAGTTGAAGCCCTACTTCGCAGCCCTCCTAACAGATGGATGACGAATGCGCGCATCATTCAATATCAAGCACTGCTGCTGGATCAACCCCAGGTAAGATTTCTTAAAGCCTCTCTCCTAAACCCTGCCACCCTGCTGTCTGAGGCTGACACTGACCATGAATGCACCGAAGTACTTGAAGAAATCCATATGGCTAGACCTGACCTGACTGATGTGGCCCTGCCCAATCCCTTAGCTGAGCTTTTTTTACAGAGAGAAGCAGCTTCATTCAACAAAGTCTCAGGTATGCTGGAGTTCAGTAGTTCGGTCAGCCCCTTTACCACATAACACATCAGTTCAAAAGACAGAATTAATCACTTTAATAAAAGCCTTGCAATAGGCAGAAAAGAAAAGAGTAAACATTTACACAGACAGCCAGTATGCCACTGCCCACGTGCATGGCGCCATTTACCAGGAGCGAAGACTCTTAACCTCAGAAGAGAAAGAAATCAAGAATAAACAGGAAATTCTCACCCTACTCCAAACAATATGGCTGCCCTCTAAGCTAGCCATCATACACTGTCCGGTGCACCAGAAAGAGAACACTAAAGAGTCTGTGGGAAACCTGAAAGCTGATAAAGAAGCGAAACCTAGTACCTGCCTCAAGGTCATCTAACCCAGAACTGACTCTAGTACCCCTGCCAGAACCCTTGTTGCCCTTGACCATATTGAAGAGGAAATTCAATAGGCTTAGCAGAATTCTGCAAAGAAGGAGGCCCCAGAGTAGTGGACTCTCCATGATGGTTAAGACGGTGGTTCCTGAGGTGTTGGGTAAGTCAATCTCGCAACAAATGCACCGGGCCACACATTTGGGAAAAACTAAATTTAGTAAGTTGCTTAGAAAACAGTTTTATATTCCTCACTTAGACAGGCTCATAGACAACCTAGTGGCCAGGTATGTTTCATGTGCTTAAGTAAAGTGCACAGACTACAGCTACAGCCCCCCAATCTGAAGGAATTAAGTACCAGGGACAAATGTCAGGTGAACACTGGGAGTTAGACTTCACTGAAATTAAGCCCCCCCCCCCCAGCTCAGTCACAAAAATACTTGTTAGTCCTAATAACATTTTCAGAGTGAGTTGAAACATTTCCCACCCAAAATGAAACTGCCACAGTAGTCACAAAGAAACTGTTAGAAGAAATAATCCCCAGGTATGTTCTCCCCCGGTCCCTTGAGTCAGATAATGGACCAGACTTTTCTGCTACCTTAACACCCAGCAAATTGCCAGATCCTTGGGAATCGAATGGAAATTGCATTGTGCCTAGCAGCCCCAAGGTTCTGGACAAGTACAAAGAATAGATAGGACCCTAAAAGGAACTCTGTCTAAATATGTACTAGAAATAGGTGCTGACTGGCCGTCCCTACTCCCCTTTGCCTTGCTATGTGCCAGATGCATCCCCTACAAAAAGAGATTCACCCCCTATGAAATTATGTTTAGAAGGCCCCCAACTCTATTGCCAAAAATATAAAACTTAAAATAGGGTGAAGTACATAATCAACGATTGCTTAAGTCTTTACAGACACTCCATGCCACTCAGCAAGAAATGTTCCACGCAGCCCAAGAAGCCATCCCGTACCCACTCTTCTCGCCAGAGCCTCTCCACCAGTTCCAACCAGGTGACACTGTGTTAGTCAAGCGTCATATATCTTTAGGACTTGAACCTCAGTGGAAAAGTCCTTTCACCGTTATCTTGACCACCCCATCTGCCGTCAAAGTAGACAGAGTGATTCCGTGAGCATATAACTCTCACTTGAAACCAGCCCCACCTGGGGCAGCATGGCGAGCCATCAAAGATCTGGAGTGTCCTCTAAAGCTAAGACTGACGTGCACATGATTGTAATCTAGTTATTACTGTCTATTCCCAAAACACATAGTTGGAAAGTATCCCCAGAAAAATACTTGTGGACCCTAATTGAAGGAAAAAGGCATGCAAAACCTAGGCATATACCTCTGCCCAGGCACCTGTGCCCCCTGGCAGTATAATGATGCAAAGTCTTACTACTACTGTAAATGAAACTATGAAACCATGTCTATAATTACAAGCCACACCTGAGTTCTGATCATGATTCCCCTTCCTAGTTAGATTAAGAATTGCAAGATCCTCAGCCTTAAGTATTTCAGCCTTAGCAACACAAGGGCATGGGCTTAATAGCCTGTCCCAAGCAATAAAATGCTGACTTAAGCCAGTTAGAAGATTCAATTTCTGAAATGTCTGACCAGATTGAATCTCTTGCTTAAGTTGCTCCCCAAAATCGAAGAGGATTAGCCCTCCTAGTCTTACAACAAGGAGGACTTTGCGCTGTCCTAAGAGAAGAATGTTGTTTGTATGCCAATAAAACTGGAGTAATTAGAGTAACATTAGCAGTAGTAAGAGTATAGAGAAAAGAAATAAGCAGCTGGACTCCACCCAAAATTGGTATCAAACCCTATTCAACTGGTCCCCTTGGGTCACGACTCTTGTAACAGGATTAGCTGGCCCTCTCATGCTTCCCATACTCGGACTCTTGATTGGACCCTGTGTCCTGAATGCCCTGATCAAATTTATATGAAACCGAACTGGAGCTGTGAAACTCATGGTATTGCGATCTCAGTATGCCACCTTAAGGATTACAGCCCATACCTAAGAATCAATAATTTGATGATTTCCATAAAAACGGGGTGGGGTGGGGTGGGGGTGGATATGAAACAAAAGAGCTCCTTGAAAACTCAGAATTTCTAAAGCCAGTACAGCTCCCCTGGCCTGAGGCAGATGGGGCAGAAACAAACCTCACAGACATAGCTCCCCTGACCTCGGGAGATAAAACAGACACAAGCCTTACAGATGGTGTTTATTGTGTGATTATGGACCTAACACCTTGTTGCCCTGACCTTGTTAACTGTTATCTAGTCTCCCTATTAGCAAACTAACCTGCTACTGTTTGCTTCTGTACTCCCTGCTTCAGCAAATTCCTTTAGATATCTAGCCCCTAGACCCTGAGCCAGGAATGTATAATATATAAACTAGCAGCCAGCTTTCTGCAACACGGCAGACTTAGGAGAAGCTATTGTCTCCCTGCGGTCCGGCTATAGCTGTCTGTTGTGCCAATAAAATTCTCTAAATAGGACATTTTAGTGGCCATCATCCTTCTTTGGGACTTGAACCAGTAACAAAAGCATGGAGCAAAAAGAAAATTACAAGGAGTGAAAAACATCTCTCTCCTTCTTCACAAGACTCACATGGTGGTGGTGGTTGTGTGCCACCAAGTTGATTCTGACTCACAGCAACCCTGTATAGGGTTTTTGAGGCTGTAAATCTTTATGGGAGCAGAAAGCTTCATCTTTCTCCCGCAGAACAGCTGGTAGTTTTGAACTGCTGACCTTGCAGTTAGCAGCCCAGCTCGTAATCTACTACACTACCAGGGCTTCTTACAAGACTTACATACTAATCCACAAAAATATCTGCTTAAGAATGGCTTCAAATGGTTTCATTTTTGTTCAACCCTCTGATAACTTGCATTTCCACTCCACATATACTGAATCAGAATCTACATTTTAATAAGATCCTAAGTGGACTCCTTAAATACCTTAGGGACGCCTATCCCAGGTGGGAATCTTATTAAAACGCAGATTCTTATTCAGTATATCTGGAGTGGATTCAGCTGAATCATATTATTCTAAAGACAAAAGCATATCAGGATATGGGAAAAAATCTGAAAGTTGGAGCTGAAGAGTCCAAGAACTAAAAACATTAGTCTAGAAACATTGAATAAGGACAGTTTAAAAAAATAAATAAAGGCTAGGCATTCTACAGAGGAGTGTGGTGGCTCTGTAGGATAAGCACTGGACTGCAAACCACAAGGTCTTTGGTTAGACCCACCAGCTGTTCTGTGGGGAAAAGATGAGGGAGGCTTCTGCTCCCACAAAGATTTACAACCCTATACAAGGTTGCTCTGGTTACGAATAAGGCTGTGAACTGCAAGGGCAGCAGTTAGAAACTACCAGCTGTTCTGCTGTTCCATGGTAGAAAGATGAGGCTTTCTGCTCCCATAAAGATTTATAGCCTAGGAAACCCTGCACAGGGTTGCTATGAGTAGGAACCATCTCCATGGCACATAACCACCAACCACCACCACCACGGGGTTGCTTTGAGTTCAACCCAATTCAACAGCACCTAACAACAATAGCAACAGCAACAAACATTCTACAGGAAAGATAGGTCCTCCTCATTACATTTATCCCAGGGTCCTCCTGTAGCTTACATTGAAGAGCAAGTTGGGAAATCTAACAAGACAATAATAAAAATGTGAAACCCCTAGAAGTTTTAATGGAACTTATCCAGCTTGCCTGATGGTCCCCAACCTTGCCCAGGCCCTCTGTGACCTGCAAAGAGAGCCAGAAAATAAAGACAGAGAACAAGGCCAGAACCACACACCAGACATGGGTGGAGCCTTGAGGTGTCCATATATATTTTTCAGAAGTCCTGATTGTAGCAACAGTTAAGCAGTCAACTACTAACAAAAAAGGTTAGTGAGACTGTCTAATGAATATTGGTTTCCCTTGCCTACTATTGTAAAATAGACACCTGAGGGGAACAGAAAGGAATATTGGGAAACGATTATAGAAAGCTTGTAAGCCCGTCTTCAGCCTATAACTGACTGAAATACCTAAAAGGGGTTCTAGAACTTGTCCAGTGAAATAGGCTTCTTGTGGAGCCTTTGTAGTGTATAGGACCTTAGGTGGAATCCTGAGCCCCATCCAGAACCTTCTAAGGTGGGACATTCCCACTTGAAGGGACTTGCAGACCAGCCTGGAGCAGCTAGAGGAACAGAAGATACTTCCTGAAAGAAAGACCAGCAGGAAAAATCAAAAACAAAAATGGCAGTCTGATCCACTACTACAATAAGTTGTTCGCAGGGTAACCATCAAGGCAAGCAATCAAGTCCCTTCAGAACAAACTCCCTTCCAAGACTAAAACTCAAAGGGAACACATGAGCAGGCATATAAACCTGCTGGTGATCACGTTGGTCTACTGATGAATGGAAGTGGGGGGAAGGCAACAATGAAGATATGGGCTGAGTTCGACCTCCATAGACTTCCATTGACCTGGAGATGAGAGAAAGAAGGGGAAGGACTGGTGGGTCTAAAGTGTGGTGAGACCTAGAGATTCCTAAGCTCTTGGACAAGGACATATCCACGGAGGGCTAGAGTTGAAAGTGAAGTGGTCAACTGATATGAAGTGAGGGGAGATGCACAAAGATGCCCAAACTTGCAGATAGTACCCATTTGACCTAGCTTTGATGGCTTGATGATCAGAAATCGACTAGAAGACAAAGAAATTTGATAAAGGAAACAAGGGTAAACTGCTGTAATTTGATGAACTTGACCTATACTTAACGGATGCAGTAGCTCAAACTACCAACTGAGAGGGAAGGAATCTTCACATCAAGGATCAAAGGTCTCCCCTCTGTACACTGTTTCGATAGGAACAGGCAACTTAGACAATGGCTACCTAAAATGGGGGTGCTACAAAGGCACAAAATAGCATAGTGGTTACAAATCGGGCTGCTAATCTCACGGTCAGCAGTTTGAAACTACCAGCTGTTCCGCGGGAGAAAGATGAGGCTTTCTGCTCCTGTAAAGATTGACAGCCTCAGAAACCCTGTACAGGGTCACTGTCAGAACCAACTCCACGACACACAGCAAAAACAACATAAAGGCACGAAATAGCTGGCTTACAAGTTTTCAAGAGGAAGTTTAGTTTTAGAGTGTGCGTGGAAAGGTAGAGTCCCCACTGAATAGTTTTCATCTTGTCTAGATGAGTCTGGTGAAAGGAGATTGGGCTAATATTTTTATGATTCAATAATGAGTAATTGTTATTATGAATAATTCTGATAGTCACAGCTGCAAAGGTAGAAGCTTTGTAACACAAAGCATGGAGCAGTTAATCTAACAGTCCAGGAACAGAGAGCCCTAGGACCATCAAGGGAGAAGAGCATAAGCAGAATGTGGGACCCTGTCCAGAGAAGCAGCAACACCAGAGATAGAGGCAGAGATGATGACATGGAGAAACAGAGCAGCTGAGGACTCGAGACTCATGTAAAGAGAAAGACTATGTGCTGGCAGACCAGGAGGCAGGCTTGCAGAATGTGCCCTTGAGTTGTTGAAATGATTATATATTCCTGAGTGTTTCTGTGTACATCAAAAAAAAAAAAAAAATTAAAAAAATTTGCTGACTTGTGATTTAAACTCATAAAGACTACAGCCTAGAAAATGCTATATAGCAATTCCTATTTGTCACACTGGTCTCTATGAGTTGAAAATGGACTCAATGGCATTTAACAACAACAAGCCAAGGTCTCAATTCACCAAAGGTTGCGATTAGGAGCTGGACTCCTTCACAACTCTTAATGAAGCCAAGAATGTCTTTAATACCTTGTTTTTTTGTTCAGTGCTATCAAGTCAGTTCTGACTCATAGCAACACTGTAGGGTTTCTGAGGAGCAGCTCGTGGGCGTGAACCTCCAACTTTGTGGTTAGTTTTCTAGTGCTTATCCTACAGTACCACACGAGGACTCCTTAATACCCTAGGGGAGACTTATGCCCACTTATTGAATAGCAACCTCTTGGAACTAAACATGATAGATAATCAAGTACTGTTGAGTCCCTTTTCTCTCATTTCAATTGTCACCCTAACTTTCATACCTTAGCCTACATTTAACAGAATCTTGATTTGACTCTAAAGACCATGCTCCCACAATGCCATGTTGTCTCACATTTTATATTTCTGATTAGAAGAACACATGTATTTCTTCAGAGAGCTTTTGCACGAGCCATTCAGACCCTCCTTTAAGCACTGGACTGCTAACTGCAAGGTCATCAGTTCAAACCCACAAGTTGCTCCATAAAAGAAAGATGAAGATTTCTGCTCCCACAAAGTTTTCAGCCTCAGAAACCCGATACAGGGTTGTTATAAGTTGGAACTGACTCAGCAGCAGTAGGTTTATAAAGATAAATTTTAAAAGTTATGTTGATTCTGATAAATTCTAAACTTAACCTGTTACCTAAAGCAGGAGTGTTGTTGTTGTTAAGTGCTGTCAAGTCGGTTCTGACCCATAGTGACCTGTATAGAGTTTATGAGGAGCAGTTGGTGAGCTTGAACCACCAGCCTTACAGTTCAAACTACAGTTCAAAAGTCTGGCACATTAACCCACAGCGCCACATCAGGACTCCAAAGCAGGGGTAGGAAACTTTTTTCTGCCAAGGGCTGATATTTATAACAACACTTAATATAAATTTATATTGCTATGGAAAAATCTCTTAGATTTATTGAATTTTGAGCCCTGCCTGCTTGGCAGGGCCAGACTAAATAATTTTGCAGGCCTTTTATGGCCCACAGGCCAGACGTTCTCCACCCCTGAGCTACAGTAAAGCAAGGAACTGGTATATAGAACTCATTGATGTCTTATTGTCACTGATGGGTCAGGATGCGCATTGTAACCATCTCATGCCATTCTCTTGTTTCCCACCATCTCAGGCTGTCTCCAGCACTATGGGATTGTATCATTCATAAGCTTACACCTCCTACTAAGATCCCAAACTGACCAATCCCTTTGGTAGGCCAGAGTTGCCTAATTTGCTTAGAAACTGACTGATCAACTGGCACCCCCAAGGATGTACACACCTTATTTGCATAGTCAACTGTCAAATTCCTACAAATAGAATTAAAAGGTAATGGAATTTTTCAAAGCCCCCCCACACAGAGAAACCCGTTACACTGCACCTTCCCACAAGATATGATACCTGTATAGAAAGAAGAAATAATGTAAATAAGGTCCAAATTGTTATGGCAAAATATAGCTGGATATCAAATAAAAACGTAATCAGTAAATAAGTCTTTTTTCTTTTTTAAGAAAAAAAAACCAAAATCTCTTCTACCAACTCTAGTTTATAGTTCAAAGCAAAGTGTTAGTCTATATTAACAAAGACATGAGTGTGGGTATTTTGTGGGAGGAAAACATTTCTGCTATATTTAAAAAATAAATCTGGAGGATTGCCTTGAGTGTGTTTATAAAAGCACACTGGCACCATGAGAAGTTGCTCTATGAAAACCCAGAGAGGCCCAAGTTTTATTGCATATTATTGTTTGTTGTATTTCCACCATTCATCTGTCAGTGTGTTGTACTGTGGTGGTTTGTGTGTTGCTGTGATTCTAGAAAGCTATGCTACGGGTATTTTAAATACCAGCAAGGTCACCCATGGTGGGCAGGTTTCAGATGAGCTTCCAGACGAAGACAAAGAAGGAGGAGAAACAGACTATTTCCGAATATTTAGTCACTGAAAACCCTATGAGTAGCAGTGGAACACTGTCAGATACAGTACTGGAAAATGAACCCTTCAGGTTGGAAGGCACTCAAAATGTGACTTGAGAAGAGCTGTCTCCTCAAAGTAGAGTTAACCATGATGATGTAAATGGAGTAAAGTCCTCAGTACCTTCATTTGCTGATGGGGCACATGAATAATCCCTTTAATGTATGAAGTATGTTGTTGTTGTTATATGCCATGGAGTCGGTTCTGACTCATAGTGACCCTGTACAGGGTTTCTGAGGCTATAAATCTTTACAGAAGCAGAAAGCCTCATCTTTCTCCTGTGAAACAGCTGACAGTTTTGAACTGCTGACCGTGAGATTAGCAGCCCAATTCCCAACCACTACACTACCAGAGCTCCTTGTATGAAGTATAAGTCTAGGAAAATTGGAAATTGTCAAAAGTGAAATGGAACACAAAAACATCAATATCCTTCCTGGGCATAGTGAGCTGAAATGGACTGGTATTGGCCATTTTGAATCTGACAGTCACATGGTTTACTATGCTGGGAATGACAAATTGAAGAGAAATGGTGTGGCATTTATCATCAAAAAGAACATATCAGGATCTGTCATGAAGTACAATGCTGTCTGTGATAGGATAATATCCATATGCTTACAAGGATGCCTAAGGAGCTCTGGTAGCGTAATGGTTACGAATCGGGCTGTGAACCTTAAGGTCAGCAGTTCGAAACTACCAGCCGCTCCGCGGGAGAAAGATGAGGCTTTCTACTCCCATAAAGATTTACACCCTCAGAAACCCTGTACAGGGTCGCTATGGGTCAGAACTGACTCAACGACACTTAACAACAAGGATGCCTATTTAATACCACTATTATTCAAATTTACACACCAACCACAAAAGCCAGTGAAGGTGATGAAGAAACGCTGTTAAGTGCCATGTAGTTGATTCTGACTCATATCGACTCTGTAAGGCTTTCTGAGGAGCAGCTGGCGGGTTTGAACTGCCGACCTTATGGTTCGCAATCCACTGTTGATCCTATATCACCACCAGGAGTCATGTAGCTCACCACAATTGAAAAAAAAACAATCCCAGTGAGGTTCTGCAAAGGGCAACTTCCAACACTGCTGGATATAAAAGTCTTCTCTCTCTCTCTCAAAATGATTTTGTCAATTCTGTCACTCTTTTTACCATTTTCAGAAACAAAGTACCTGGATTATCCATTCTAAACTTATCTTTTAAAAAATTCTGATCACAACTTACATTAGCATATTTTAGACATTTTGGAATATTTTCCACCCCTTACTTAATGAATTTACTTTTTTAAATATTTTGAAATTTCCAAATACAACTCTAAAAAATCTAAACTTTGAATGTAAACAGTAATGGGGGACTTTACCCAAAACAACAATAACAAAACCCCACCCATTGCCAAATAGATTCCAATTCATAATGACCCTATCAGACAGAATAGAACTGCCCTGTAAGGTTTCCAAGGCTGCAAATCTTTACAAAGGCAGATTGCAACAGCTTTTCTAATGGAGTGGCTGGTGGGTTCAAACGACAATCATTCAAGTAAGCAATCGAGAGCTAGCCACTTTTAACAACTATACCAGCAGTGATTTACCTTCACCATTATTATTCTATCTGTATGACAAAGTAGGCAAGCAGTAGCTTCATTTTTCATAGAAAATAATACTTGTGAATTACTCAACTAATTAGTAACATTGCTGGAAGAAGAATCCAAGCCTTCTGGCATTCAGCCAGCGCATTTACCGATATACATGCTAAATATTTGCTTATCTTCCACAAATGGGGATTTTTTTTTTTTTTTTAATGAACTTGAGTTATAAATCTATGGTGTGGCACTGTAGCATAAGTACAGGACCACAAGGTCACTGAACTAACTGCAAGGCCAGTGGTTCAAACTCATCAGCCACTCCTTGGAAATCCTATGCAGGGTCACTATGCATCGGAACCAACTCTATGGTACTTAATAACTATGACAACATATAAAATGTGGCTATAGCAGTGCTGTAGGATATGCATTGGGTCAGCAGTTCAAATCCAACAGAAACTGGAGGAGAAAGATGCGGCTTTTGACTTGCATAAATATTTACATCCTTAGAAGCTCTACACTGGGTCACTTTAAGTTAGAATTGACTGGATGATAGTGCATTGAGTCAAATACAGTTTTGATTTCACTAAGGCAAATATTTACTGTCTACTTTGTGTTAGCATTTCACTACAACTGCGTATTAAATCTTCCGTCTTGCTTGCTAGATTCTAATCAACCAGGAAGCAGAAGTCCTTTTTCCTCTTCACCACTGAAACCAGGCACCAGGAGAGTTTTAACTTGGCCAAAGTAAAGTGTGATCCGGTCATAACAGCTATAGTTAAAATGTCACTTCTTTCCTAATTATCTGTCATAGTCAATCACTACCCTATGTTGTTAAGTGCCTATTGTGTGGATTCTGACTCATAGCAACCTAGTATACGGTTTCTGAGGAGTGACTGGTGGGTTTGAACCACCATCCTTGCAGTTCAAACTGATCTTGTAGTCCAGTGCTTATCCTACAGCACCATACCAGGACTCCTGTTAAGTGCCGTTGAGTTGGTTACGACTCATAGTGACCCTGTACAGGGTTTCCAAGGAGCAAATAGTGGGTTTGAACTACTGACCTTGTCGTTTCCAATCCAGTGCTGATCATACAGCACCACATCAAAAGTCTATCCTATAGTTAATATGGAATGGGTTTCGAGGCATTTAAATCTTTGTGGGAACAGAAAGCCTCATCTTTCTTCCGCGGGCTCTAACCACTGTCCCTGAAGGAGAAAGATGAGACTTCCTGTTCCCGCAAAGATTTAAAATCCTGGAAACCGGCTCCACGGCACTTTACAACAGCAATCTCCACTCCAAGGAAGGGAGGAAAAACAGCTACACAATTTATGAAGGCCACTAAAAAATTAAGTGTCTGTTAAAGACGTCCAGAACGGTGAGTCAGCGTGGCTTGAGATAAATCAACACAAGTTTTTGAAATTCCTCAAACTCCCACCCTATGCTCAAGATTCCCTGTACTCCTTGTATATGTTGTTGTTAAGTGCCATCGAGTCGGTTCCGACCCATAGCGACCCTGTACAGGGTTTCCGAGGGTGTAAATCCTTACAGGAGTAGAAAGCATCATTTTTCTGCCTTGGAGCGGCAGGTAGTTTCGAACCGCTGACCTTAAGGTTCGCAGCCCGATTCGTAACCACTACGTTACCAGAGCTCCTTGTATATAGATACACTATAAAGGGTTTGCTTTTTACTCGGAACTGTAGCTCAGGGTACCGGCTATACTGGCGGCAGGTGATTAAGAACCGGTTTTCCAATTATATCACTGTGGTCCAGCTCCTAGCAAAATCATAGCATAGTTGTTGTTGATATGTGCCGTGGAGTCGGTTCCGACTCATTGCGACCCTGTACAGGGTTTCCGAGGTTGTAAATCCTTGTTGTTGTTGTTAAGTGCCGTCGAGTCGGTTCCGACCCATAGCGACCCCTGTACAGGGTTTCCGAGGGTGTAAATCCTTACGGGAGTAGAAAGCCTCATCTTTCTCCCGCGGAGCAGCTGGTAGTTTCGAACCGCTGACCTTAAGGTTCGCAGCCCGATTCGTAAAAGCCTCAACATTTATGCGAGCTGTATAAAGATAGGAAAGGGGAAAACAGTAACAGACACCCTTGCATTCGATTGCGTCCTACAATCTGGAAATGTCTGTACAAATGTGAAAAACAGGTGTTAATAACAATGGTTTTTAAGATTTTTGTCTGTTAGGCCTTACCACTCTTCAGCTTGCATACTTATGCACTAGTCACAGAATGTCCTTCCAGGACGCCATCTCCCTCTCCTTTCTTGGATCAGTTTTCACCTCCAGTTCTCCCCTATCTCCTTTCTAGCCTACGTTTTGGTACCAGCGGAATTTCCACAGGGTTGCACCATTACGTAATTTCCGGGCAGGTCTACTTCCGGAAGGATTCGGAAGTTCTGCAAGAACCCGCAATTGGGTACCGTTACAGGCTTTATGGTTCTGCTGTTGGTTTTGGGAATCTCCCAGAGCCCGGATTCTGCGGACCGAAAAAGACGAAACCAGTGTGTTCTCGTTAGCACATCAGGGTAGAAGCCGATGCCTACTGCGCCCAGAAGCCCCCCGTAGCGGGGCTGGATCATGAGTTTACTGAGCGGCCTCACTCCCTCGCCGCGGACACCGCTGTACTCCAGCAAGACCAAAATGAAAAAGCTTCCGAAGAAGAGCCAGAATGAGAAGTACCGGCTGAAATACCTCCGGTTGCGGAAGGCAGCCAAAGCCACGGTGTTCGTGAGTCTGACTGTACCTTAATACCCCTCCTTCGCCAAACTCCTTTCTCGCGAACTCTTTTCCCAAGCCGTTTTCCTTCCCAGAAATACTAAATTGTTATTAAATGCCTTGGCTCAGCGACGCTATATATAGGGTTTCCAAGGAGCGGCTGGTGGGTTTGAACCGAGGATCTTGTTAGCAGTCCCATGGTTATCTTACAGAGCAACACCAGTTAAGCACAAATTCAAAATATTTGGACATTTCGGACATTTAAATTATATTTGATTTCTTGATTCCCCAAAGTTACGTATGATCCTTCTCTCTTACAGAACTTTGCTGGAAACTGTTATCCCACACTGAGTACTCACGCAATTCGGACTTTTCTGCAGGGGGCTTTCTAAGCCTTGCTTGGTGGTGGTGTGCCCTGGAATCGGTTCTGACTCCTTACAGCGAGCGAGTCTGCGTAGGGTTTAACAGGCTGTAAATCTTTACAGGAGCAGGAAGCCTTATCTTTATTCTATGGGAACAGCTGGTAGTTTAAAATTGCTAATCTTGAGGTTAGCAGCCAGACTCGCAACCACTACACTCCTTAGATGCCAGAGGCTTTCGGTGACCTTCCACATGGCCAGGCTTCAATGGGTACCCCACCCCAACTGAAAAAGATAGTTATATAAACTGGTTTTCTTTGTAAGCATGTGGATTTGATCCTATCACAGACGGCAATGTACTTCAAGATAAATCTTGACATATTCTTTTTGATGATGAATGCCATGATGCTGTTAAGTGCTATGGAGTCGTTTCCTACTCAGAGCAACCCTGTATAGGGTTTTGGAGGAGTGGTTCAAACCTACCTTACTGTCCACTGCCGTATCCTACAGTGCCACACATATACATTATGATGTTTCCGTCTAATTTTTCTTTCTTTGACTTTTATTGCATGGGTTACTTTAGATTAGGTTGGCTTTGTACACTCCTGAAGTCAAGGGACTTAGGAATGGATTGTTGTTGTTGTTAAGTGCCGTCGAATCGGTTCCGACCCATAGCGAATAGTACTTATAATATTGAATTTAAGCATGTATGGATTTAAGAAATATGCCCTTTTCCCTGCCACAAGCTGGATTAGGGTGATCATTATCTTGATTTTCCCAAGACAGTCTTGGTTTACACTTAATTTTTCTGAATAGTCAATAAGTTGGTTCACTTTTCATTCTCAGAGATACCCAAGTTTGGAAAATAAATTGTTAGTTATCTTACCCATAGTAGAACATGACTCTACCCACCTTTAGCTAAAGATGTATTTATAATTTGTCTTCAAAATGGACTAACTCTTCCTTCTTACCTAGCAACACAGACTTTTTTGGTCCAAAATAATGAATCCTCTTTCCAGAATAATAACTTGATCTTTTATTCATTTTATGTGATTAAAAGTTCATATTTCTTCTTAAAGGAAAATGCTGCTATTTGTGATGAAATTGCTCGTCTTGAAGAAAAATTTCTTAAAGCAAAAGAAGAAAGAAGGTGAGTTGGCTTCATTTTGTTCCAGAATCACATTTTTGATGATTGGTAGAGAGTGTATTATTGCTCTAGGGGCTTTTCGTCAGGGAGATTTCTACACGTTGTACATCTGGTTGACCACTTCATCAAGTATTGGAAATTTTGAAATATTTGTTATACTTAACAAGGTTATGTTGAACCATGGGAAGGAGTTGACTCTTCTGTTCATTTTTCTGACAAAGCTCACTTGTCTAATAATCTTTTTATCTCTCCAGTTATGTTGTTGTTAACTGCAGTAGAGTCAGTTGTGATTCATACAGACACTGTATAGGATTTCCAAAGCTTTTAAAATCTTTATGGAAGCAGAAAGCCTCATCTTTCTCCCACACTCCAACTACAAAAGTCAGAAAATAAAAGAAACTACTTTAAAATAAAAAGAAACTATTTTTTAAATATTTTTTCCCATATATACTACCTAATGCAAAGGAGCCCTAGTAGCATAGTAAATAACAGGCTGGGCTGCATACTGAATGGTCAGTGGTTCTAATCTACCATCTGCTCTCATGAGAGAAAGATAAGGTTTTCCACTCCCGTAAAGATTCACAGCCTCAGCAACCCTATACAGGGTCATTGTGAGTTGGAATTGACTCAGTACACAAAACCACCACTAACCACCGAATGCAAGCACAGTAGGTACATATACTTACAATTAAAGCTATATATCCTTCTGAAGGGAGTCCTGGTGTGCCACTGTGGGTTAATACGGTGGCCTGCAAAGTTGGTTTGAACTGCAGGGTCGATGGTTTCTTTGAAGGAAGCCTACAGATGCAATAGAAATAGTTACAGTTCTTATCATTGACCTTTTTAAGTCAATAGTATTCCCAATGAGCAACAAGAACCTTATTTTTCTGTATACTATAATCTCTGTATGTCGTTCTGGTTTTTCCAGTATATGAGTAAAATACTGAATTTAGATAAACAGAAGTTTATACTTCGGCTTCCTTTCCTTTCTGGCCTCAGGTACTTGCTAAAGAAGCTCCTCCAAGTTCAGGCTCTAACTGAAGAGGAAGCACAGCCTGCAACTCCTTCCCATAGCTCCAGTTTGCCCCTGACATATGGTGTGGCCAGCTCTATGGGAGCAATACAGGGAGCTGGGCCCATTTCTGGACCCAGCACAGGTGCTGAAGAACCATTTGGGAAGAAATCTAAGAAAGAGAAAAAAGAAAAAGGCAAAGAGAACAACAAACTGGAAGGTACCTTGAGGAGAGATTATTTGTTCCAGTGGCTCAGATACTAAAGACAAACACCTGGTACTAACTAGTAGACACATACAACCATGGATGCACTTAAACTCTCATCTGCTCCAGAAGAACCCCTAATAGCCTAAGAGAAGCAAGTATATTAGAACTACTTCAAGTAGAGAAATTCCACTAGAACTATTTAAATATTTAAATGCAAAGGGAACTGGCTGAGCCTTCCCCTATTCTATGTCCCCAACTCTCTGAGTTCCTTAGATTCAGCCTTTCCTACAGACAGGGAAATGGGCTTTATGGCCTTTTGAGCACACTTCTGACTTGGGAAACTTTTTATCCTAAAAATGAAGAAAGAGACCTCAAAAGGTATGAGTATTAAAATTGGTTACTATCAGGTGGGTGGGTTAGAAAAATACTCAGGGCTTTGGAGAAACTTCTATATGTCTATTCAATTAGTGTGTAGAACCAGGATTGGCTTATGTGCTTAGTATTCACATGTAAATTGTTCCCTTTCCCTCAGCACTGGGAGGGACCTAAAGTGGGTGACCCTAGATTTGCGTTTCAGTTCTGAAGAAAACATCCAAGAAAAAGAAAATGGAGGGAGGTGCTCGCAAGCTGGTTCAGCCCATTGCCCTGGATCCCTCAGGACGGCCTGTGTTCCCCATCGGACTGGGGGGTCTCACAGTATATAGCCTGGGGGAGGTGAGTGAGACCAGCGATAATATAGAGAGGAGGATCAGAGAAATATGGGATTGGGGTTGAGGCTTCCCTCCCTGTGCCCGTTAACAGCAGTCTCTTGCTGATGCAGACCAACCCCAGAAAATCATCAGTTCCTAGAAAAACAGGTCAGTTTTATCTGCTGTATACCACCCATGCTCACTCACACAAGCACACATTGTATCTCTTTCTCTGTGTGTTTGCGAGTGCATGTCACTCTCTTCTTTGTCTCTCTCTGTCTGTATTTGTCACTCTCTCAATCTCTCTATCTATCTCTGGCACTCTTTGTAGCCCCAAAGTGGTTCTAGAAGCTACCACAGTAAACTGGATCTTATTTCTTCAGTGGCCTCGATTCCAGGTTGGGGGAATCTCTTTTATAGATTATCACCGACCGACCTGGCTTCCATGATGAATGTGCCATCTACCCTGTGGGCTACTGCAGTACTAGAGTATATGTCAGCATGAAGTCCCCAGACCAGAAGTGTCTGTATACCTGTCAGATCAAGGATGGTGGTATGCAGCCACAGGTACTCATTCTTATCATTACTTTTTCCCCTTTGACAACATTTTCTGTGCCAGGTACTTTATAGGTATTACTTATTTTGGCACCTTACACGATACTTGTTAAGTGTTGTTAAATTGGTTCCAACTCATAGCAACCCTCAAGGGTTTTTGAGGAGTGGCTGGTAGTCTTGTGGTTTGTGGTCTGATGCTTATCCTACAGCACCACACCAGGAGTCTACCTGACAAGGTGATTGTTTGTTGAGTCTGTTCCAACTTATTACAGCTCTGTATAGGAGTCTTTCTGAAAAGCTGTAAGTGAGTGGGTTTGAGTTGCAAACCTCGTGGTTATCAGTTCGATGCTTATCCTACAGTGCCACACCAGGACTCTACCTTACAAGGTGGTTGTTGTTTAGTTGGTTCCAGCTTATACCGACGCTATGTAGAGTTTCTGAGGAGCTGTTGGTGGGTTTGAACCTCAAGCCTTGCAGTTAGCATTCAATGCTTATCCTACAGCACCACATTAGGACTCCCCCAACAAGGTAGGTATTACATCTTCCCTGAATAAGGGCCTGCACTTCACAAATAAGCAGGTCTGATACACCTTACATAGTTACAATGGTGATGTTAGACACCATATAGTTCAAGGGAAAGGACACCGGTGTAAGTGTCAGGTATAAGTTAATATCCCTGCTCATTAGCTCTTCTGGACATTATTTTTAGGTACATTGTGAGTTAGTTAGGAGTCTAGCTTTAATATTTCAAGCTCACCAGCTGTTCCTCAGAAACCCTATACAAGGCTTCTATGAGTCGTAACTGACTTGACAGCAGTTAAACAACAACAGTAAAAAGTAAATGTAGCACTTGGGCCGGGCAATTCTATTCCATTACCTGTTTTTAGTTACTTTGGCTTTATGGAATGTTTTCTATTATAAATATGTTAAAAATAGCTATAAAAGTATATTATTAAAAACTTAGCCATAAACAAAAGTGACAACATATTTGACTACCAAAATTTAAACACTTCTGAGTGACAAAAGATGTAGTCAAAATTAAAACTGAAGCAACAAGTAGGAAGAAAATCCAGTGAAACCTGCAAAAGCCAGGACCTGCTTATTGCAAGAGTGTGTCAGAGATTGAAAATGGAAATAAAGGTAATGACCACTGTGTGAAAAGCATAAAACTTCCAAGACTTGTAAAACAAGGCAGTCCCTTCAAATTCTGGCTCTCACATACTGTATATAATAGTAAAATAATATCAGAATAAAGTGCTCTTATGGGATAAAATAACTAAAGCAGACATTTCACAAAACAGTGAAGCTAGGTAATATGAGTCAGTCATACTAGTCTAGTTATTAATTAAATACAATTACAACAGAAATTATATCTTCCTGTTAGGCAAAATCAGAGAGACTGATAATATCTAGTGTTGATGTGGCTCTGTGGGATAAGCACTATGCTACTCATATCTAAAATGTTAAGTGCCATCAAGTTGGTTCCTGAACATTGGTATGAAACGCGAGGTTGGTGGTTCAAACTGACGAGCCAATCCTCGGAAATCCTATACAGGTCCCTATGAGTTGGAACCAACTCGACGGGTCTTAGCAACAACATTTTAGTGATGACCATCATAGTGCTTATCCTACAGTGCCGTACCAGGACTCCAAAGAGCGATTGTTGTTCAGTGCTGTCGAGCCAGTTCCGACTCATGGCAACCCTCTATAGAGTTTTCAGGGAGCAGCTGGTGAACTTGAACTTCCAACCTTGCAGTTCAAACCAACCTTGTAGGCCAGCGCATTAACCCGCAGCGCCACACCAGGAATCCAGATGTATACATACCATCATGGAAATACCTTCTAGGCCAAAGCATGACATTTTGACCTTCCTCAACTGCTCCTTGGAAACCCTATATAGGTTCACTATGAGTTGGATCTGTCTTGACAGCACTTAACAACAACAATCACTCTTTGGAGTCCTGGTGTGGCGCTATAGGATAAGCCTCAAGGTTGATGGTTCTCACCCACCTGCTGCTCTTCAGAAACCCTATATAGTGTCGCTATGAATCAAAACTGACTCAACAGCACTTAATAACAGCAGTTGTTTTTTGGATCCATGGTGGCTCATTGGTTAGATTCTTGACTTCAACCCAAGAAGGATGTGGTAGTGTGTTTCCATTAAGATTTGCAGCCTTGGAAACTATGGGGCAGTTCTACTCTGTCTGAAAGGACAGAATTATACTTCAATGGCATTAATTTGGTTATTGGTTTTAATTGATCTATGCTCAAATAAGATAGTTTGAAAACATTGAAAAATAAATAATTGCAGTTGACAAAGCCAGAATAAATGGCAGAGCAGTTCTGGAATATTTGAAGATAATTTGCTCATGTTTTAATGACTTAGTTAAGAAATAAATATAAACCATCTTAAACTCACAAACTAC
>NW_006408625.1:6952681-6958093 GCF_000296735.1 Chrysochloris asiatica
CATAATTCTGTGAACTGCCAACCAGCTCTTTCTTACTACTCTCTCGCTCATCTCAAGGTCAGTGGGTATAAATGAAACATGTCCAGACTCAACCCATGTCTGCATTGCTGCATCTCCCCCATTTCCTCTCACAAGTAGACCCAGGTAATTATCAACATGTATATTAGACTGCTTGACAGCTACTTTTAATGTTCATTCCTAGGAGATGACTTTCTCTAATGGGCATAGGCTTTCTTGCCTTAATGCTTCCCGAGCAAACACCTTGCTTGAAACTCAAAAAGTCATAAGCAGTCCAATTTTTTGCTTCCTTTAGTTCTCTCTCTCTTTTTTTTTTTTTATTAGCTAAAGAAACAATTCAAGCTAACTCCCCCCCACCCCCCATTTTTTGATGTACACAGAACATTGAGGACTATATAATCATTTAAACATACCAAGGCCGCGTTCTATAAGCCTGCCTACTGTCAGCCAGTACACAGCCTTTCTCTTTCCATGAGTTTAGAATCCTCATCTGCTTTCTCTTTCCATGTCCTCATCTCTGCCTCCATCACTTGTGTTGCTTCTCTAGATGTTGTTGTTGTTGTTATGTGCTGTGGAGTCGGTTCCAACTCATAGCGACCCTGCACAGGGTTTCCGAGGCTGTTAATCTTTACAGGAGTTGTTGTTAGGTGCCATCAAGTTGGTACTGACTCATAGTGATCCTATCTATGCACAACAAAATGAAACAATGCCCTGTCATGAGCCACCCTCACAATAATTGCCACACTTGAGCCCATTGTTGCTGCCACTTTGCCATTCCTTCTTGTCGAATGTCTTCCTCTTTTTCTGTGACCTTCCACCTTACCAAAAATGAGTCCTTCTCCATTGACTGGTCCTTCCGGACAACATGTCTGCAGTATGAGAGATGAAGTTTGGCCATCCTGGCATCCAAGGAGCACTCTGACTGCACTTCTTCCAACACAGGTCTGTTGGTTCTTTTGTCAGCCATGGCACTTTCATTATTCTCCTCCAGCAACATAACTCAAATTCATCAGCTCTTTTACGGTCTTCATTATTCACTGTCCAGCTTTCACATGCATATGAGGTTATTGAAAATACCATGCCTTAGGTCAGGCACACCTTAGTCTTCAAGTTGTCATATTTGCTCTTCTACACTTTAAAAGGAGCTCTGGTAGCGTAGTGGTTACGAATCGGGCTGTGAACCGCAAGGTCAGCAGTTCGAAACTACCAGAGGTTCCGCGGGAGAAAGATGAGGTGTTCTGCTCCCGTAAAGATTTACAGCCTCGGAAACCCTGTGCAGGGTCGCTATGAGTCAGAATCGACTCCACGGCACATAACAACAACAACCACAACACTTTAAAAAGGTCTTGTGCAGCAGATTTGCCTAATGCAATAGTCATGTGATTTATTGACTGCTGCTTCCAAGAGTTTTGATAGTTGATCCAAGAAGAATGAAGTCCTTGACAACTTCAATCTCTTCTCCATTGATAAGAATGCTGTTTATTGGTTCAGTAGTGAGGATTTTTGTTTTCTTGATATTGAGATGCAATCCATACCAAAGGCTGTGGTCTTTGATCTTCATCAATAAATATTTTAAGTCCTCTTCACTTTCATTTTTTTGGTGTACTGTGGTGGCTTGTGAGTTACTGTGATTCTGGAAGCTATACCACTTGTATTTTAAATATCAGTGGAGTCACCCATGGTGGATAAGTTTCAGATGAGCTTCGAGACAAAGACAGGCTAAGAAGAAGGAGTGACTAACTACTTCCGAATATTTAGTCACTGAAAACCTTATGAATAGTAGAGAAACACTGTCAGATAATAGTGCCGGAACATCAGCCCCTCAGATTGGAAGGCACTCAAAACACGACTTGGGAAGAGCTGCCTCCTCAAAGTAGAGTTGATTGTGATGACGTAAATGGAGTAAAGCCCGCAGGACCTTCGTTTCCTGATGTGGCATAACTCAAAATGAAGAGAACCAGTTGTAAACATCCATTAATAATCGGAACATGGAATGTATGAAGTATGAATCTAGGAAAACTAGAAATTGTCAAAAATGAAATGGAACGCATAAACATCAATAATTTAGGCATTAGTCAGCTGAAATGGACTGGCATTGGCTGTTTTGAATTTGACAACCACATGGTTTACAATGCTGGAAATTACAAATAGAAGAGGAATGGTGTTGCATTCATCGTCAAAAAGAACATATCCAGATCAGTCATGAGGGACAATACTGTCTGTGATAGGAAAATATGCATGCACCATTAACTGGGAAGCCCAGTCAATACCACTATTATTCAAATTTATGCACCAACCACTAAAGCCAGTGAGGATGAAATATGAGAATTCTACCAACTTCATTCTGAAATTGATCAAACATTCAATTAAGGTGTATTGATCATTACTGGTGATTGGAATGCAAAGGTTGGGAGCAATCGCCTTGGTGATAAAAAGATGCTGGAGATCACATGATAGAATTCTGCAAAATCAATGATTTGTTCATCTCAAATACCTTCTTTAGACAGAAGAGACAATTATACATGTGGACCTCACCAGATGGAATACACAGAAATCAAATCGACTACATCTGCGGAAAGAGACGATGCTGGTGGTGGTGGTGATGTGCTGTGAAGTCAGAACCAACTCATAGTGACCCTGTACAGGGTTTCAGAGGCTGTAAATCTTTACAGGAGCAGAAAGCCTCATCTTTCTCCCATGGAACAGCTGGTATTTTTGAACAGCTGACCTTGAGGTTTGCAGCCCGATTTGTAACTACTATGCTACCAGAGCTCCTAAGATACGATTGAAAACCTCTGTATCACCAGTCAAAACAAGGCCAGGGGAAGATTGAGGAACAGACCTTCAATTGCTAATATGCAAATTCAAACTGAAGCTTCTCTGGATAGGGTACCACATTCTGATTATGTTCTTCTCCCTTGATGGTCCTAGGCTCCTCTTTTCCTGTAATGATGCCTTAATTACTGCCTCTGTTATATTACAAAACTTATACCTCTGTAGTTGTGACAATCGCAATTAGTCATGATAACAATTACCCAGCAGTGAACCATAAGAATATCCCCATCTCCTTTCACCAGACCTGTCTAGACTAGATGAAAACTATTCATTGGAGATTCTACCTTCCCACGTATGCTCTTAAACTAAACTCCCTCTTGAAAACATATAAGCCAGCTATTTCATGCCTTTATAGCACTCCCATTTTAGGTAGCCAATGTCTAAGTTGCCTGTCCCTATCAGTCCTGGTGTGGCGCTGTGGGCTAATGCGTCAAACTGCAAAGTCATTTGAACTGAATGAAAGGTCAGTGGTTCAAGCTCACCAGCTGCTCCTTGGAAACCCTATATGGGTGAGAATTGACTCTACGGCACTTAACAACTTCAAATCTATACAGAGGGGATAGATTTGATCTTTGATGTGAAGACTTCTTCCCATTCAGTTGGTATTTTGAGCTACTACAGCCATAAGTGTAGAGTTCATCAAATTATAACAATTTACACTTGTTTCTTTTTATCAAAGTTCTTTATCTTCCTCTAGTCGAGTTCTGATCATCAACCATCGAAGCTAGGTCAAATGGGTATTATCTGCAAGTTCTGATGTTCTGCATCTACCCTCCTTTCATATCAGCTGGATGTTTCACTATCAACTCTAGCCCTCTGTGGCTAGGTCCTTGTTCATGGGTTTAGGGGTCTCCAGGTCTCACCACACTTCAGACCAACTATTCCTTCCTCTTCTCTCTGTCATCTCCAGGTCAATGGAAGTCTATGGAGCATGGCTGAACTCAGCCCATATCCTCATTGCTGCCTTTCCCCCACTTCCATTCATTAGTAGACCAATATGCTTGCCAGCAAGCTTACATGCCTGCTTATGTGTTCTCTTTGAGTTTCAGTCATGGAGGGTAGTTGGTCCTGAAGGAACTTGATTGCTTGCCTTGATGGCTTCCCAGCAAAAAACTTGTTTGTTCTTGTAGTAGCCAATCAGACTGCCATTTTTGTTTTCGATTTTTCCTGCTGGTCTTTCAAGAAGTATCTGCTGTTGCTCTAGCTCTTATAGACTGGTCTGCTTGTCCTTTCTAGTGGGAATGTCCCACCTCAGGTTTTGCATGGGGTTTAGGATTCCACCTAAGGTCCTATATACTACAAAGGCTCCGCAAGAAGCCTATTTCATTGGGCAAGTTCTAGAACCCCGTTTAGGTATTTCAATCAGTTATAGGCTGAAGATGGGCTTACAAGCTTTCTGTAATCATGGAGGGGGTTCCTAATATTCCTTTATATCCCACTCAAGCATCTGTTTTACAATACTAGGTAAGGGAAAACAATATTTGTAAGATAGTCAAGCATCTTAACATTATTTTCCCTCTTAACCCATTCAGATTGTGCCTAGATCCCTGTATTACAAAGCCCTGTTGTTCCAAAGTTGAACATATCACTATTTACCTGTGTCCCATTTAGCCTATGCAAACCTACCTAAGAGTTCCCCTATCTGCTTTGTTTTTCCATCTCTTCCCCCTTCTTGTATATCGCCTTCTCCAAACCCCAAGCTATGATGTATTTTACCCCTGACCTATTCTCTACCGTCCCCTCTCTCCCACCCTTGATAACCAACAAAGAATTTTTAAAAAATTTCTTTATAGTATGGATGTATTTTCTTAAGGTTTTACAATATGGTCTTATGCAATATTTTCCTTTAGTGACTAACTAATTTCACTCATGAGTCTTGGTGTGGCACTGTGGGTTAATGTGCCAGACTGAAAATCCATTTGTACTGCAAGGACGTCGTTTCAAGCTCACCATCTGCTCCTCACAAACCCTATACATGATCGTTATGAGTCGGAGCCTACTCAACTGCACTTAACAACAACAACCATTTCCCTCCGCATAATGTCCTCAAGGTTCATCTGTGTTATGTGGTGGTTTGCAGCGTCCTTCTTTTTCTTCAAAGTAGCATAATATTCCATTGTGTGTATATACAAAAGTGTGTTTATCCATTCTTCCATTGATGGGTACTTAGGCTATCTCCATCTTTTTGCTATTGTGAGTAGTGCTGCATGAACATTGATGTGCATATATCTACTCATGTTATAGCCCATATTTTGTGTGGGTAAATACCACGTAGATGAATTGCTGGATCATAAGATATTTCTACCCAACTTTTTGAGGAGGCGCAATACTGTCTTCCAGAGTGGTTGGACCATATTGCATTCCCACCAGCAATGTAGAAGGATCCCAGTTTGTCCACATCCTCACCAGCATTTATTGTCCTCTGCTTTTTTGAACTTTACTGTTACTGCTGGTGTGAGGTGATATCTCATTTTGATTTGCATCTCTCTAATGGCTAATGAATAAGGAAGATTGTAGAAGAATTGATACCTTTGAGTTGTGGTGTTGAAGGAGAATACT
>NW_006408625.1:6959243-6966510 GCF_000296735.1 Chrysochloris asiatica
ACATGGAGGGGATTATAATCATTGTAATGAAACAAGGTGTATGATTTGTTGAATGTGAAACTGATGATATGCCCTGTAAACTTTCACTCAATCCGCAATAAAAAACTTAAAAAACAAAAAAAGGAATTCTACCTTTACAATTGTGACAGTCGCAATTAGTCATGATAACAATTACCATTGAATCATAGGAATCTTATCCTTATCTCTTTTAATCAGACCCATCTAGACAAGATGAAAACTATTCAATGGGGAACTCTTTCTTCCCCCACACACTCTTAAACTCCCTTTTGAAACCTTGTAAGCTAGTCACTTCATCCTTTTATCGCCCCCTCATTTTAGGTAGTCAGTGTCTCAAGTTGCCCGCCCCTATCTACCCTGTATACAATGTACCCTGTGTACATTGATAGTTGATGTGAAGACTCCTTCCCTCCTCTCTGTTGGTATTTAGAGTTACTATCTCCATGAGTATTGATCAGGTTCATCAAGTTGTAGCAATTTACCCTTGTTAAAAAATTGTGTGTGTGTTTTTTTTTTAATCTTCCTCTAGTCGAGTTCTGATTATCAAGACATCGAGGCTAGGTCAAATGGGTATAATCTGCAAGTTTGGGTGCTTTTGTGCCACTCCCCTCACTTCATATCAGTTGCATGCTTCACTCTCAGCTCTAGCCCTCTATGGCTATGTCCTTGTCCATGTGTTCAGAGGGCCCAGGTCTCACTGCACTTTGGACCAACCAGCCCTTCTTCTCTCTCTGATCTCCAGGTCAACAGGAGTCTATGGAATGTGGTTGAACTCAGACCATTTCTTCATTGCTGCCTTTCCCCCTTTTGCACTCACCAGTAGACCAACGTGGTTGCCAGCAAGCTTACATGCCTGATCATATGTTACCTTTGAGTTTCAGTCTTGGAGGAATTTGATTGCTTGCCTTGATGACTTCCCATGCTGACAGTTTTGTTTTGGGTTTTTCCTGATGATCCTTCTTTGAAGATGCATCTTTTGACACTAGCTGTTTCAGGCTGGTCTGCTTGTCCTGTGTAGTGTGAGTGCCTCACCTCAGAAGGTTCTGAATGGGTCTCAGGATTCCACCTAATATCCTATACTCTGCAAAGACTCCACAAGAGGCCTGTTTCAGTGGGCAAGTGCTAGAACCCCTTTTAGGTTTTCCAATCAGTTATAGGCTGTAGACGAGCTTACAAGTTTTCTGTAATCATGTTTCCTGACATTTCCTTTCTATTCCACTCAACTGTCTATTTCACAATAGTAGAAAAGGGGAAAACAATATTCATAAGACAAGCATCTTAATGTTATTTCCCCTCTTCAAACTATGCCTAGATTCTTGTGTCATAGAGCCCTTTTGTTCCAAGGTTAAGCATGCATCACTATTTACCTCTGTCCAAATTAGCTCATGCAAACCTGTCTTGAGAGTTCCCCTATCTACCTTTTTCTTCTACCTCCTCCCCCTTCTTGTATTGCCCTTCCCAACACCCAAAACATGATGTGTCTGCCCTTACTCTGTGAGCTCTCGTTGCCTCTCTCCACCTCCCCCGAAATCCCCCACCCCAATCCCACCATTGTGGTTACCTTATATTCCATTAACTTTTCCATCCATTTAAAACCATCTATCTTATCCTGTCATCTACTTGACCTTCCCATCACCTAGATTTCTGTTCTCTGTGTTTACCTTCTTTCACATTTTAATTCTTTTGACCATAGACTGACCTCCCAGAACCTGTGAATTTGTTATAGTTTTATTCTATTCTCAACTCTTCCATTTGTCGATTGACTTCCGGGTGATGCTGCCACTTAGGTCAATCTCTGGTTATTTGTTCTTGTTAGTTCTCTGTCCACAGAACTCCCTTTAGGATGTTTTTCATCACAGGGTTGGCTTTGGCAGATCCCTTATCTTCTGTTTATCCTGGAATGTTTTGATTACACCATCATATTTGATTGACAGCTTTGTTGGGTAGAGGATTCTTGGTTGGCAGTTTTTTTCTTTCGGGGTTTTATGTATGTCTCCCCATTGCTTTCTTGCCTACACGGTTTCTGTTGAAAAATCCGAGCTTAATCTGATTTGCTTGCCTTTGTATGTTACACTTCTCTTTTCACTGCCTTCAGGATTCTGCCCTTATCTTTGATTTTGGAGAGCTTGATTATGATATGTCTTGGTGATTTTCTTTTGGGGTCTATCTTTCCTGGGGTTCATTGAACTTGTTGAATGCTTATATTTTCACTTTTCAGGATGTTGGGAAAACTTTTCTTCCAATAGCTCTTCAACTATCTCCTCTGTGGACTTTTGTGACTCTTCCTGTTCCGAAATGCCAATAATTCTTAAGTTATTCCTCTTCATGTTGTCCAACATGAATCTTAGGCCTTCTTCAGATTTTTTTTTTATCCTTTTTTGTTTTTGCTCTTCTATCTTAGTAATGATGAGAGGTTTATCTTCTAGCTCACTAGTTCTGGTTTCAAACTCTTCTATTCTACTCCTTTGCCCTTTCAGTGTGTTGTCCATTTCTGGTATTCTATTACTAATCGTTTGGACCTCTTTCTGTAGGTTTTGCATTGTTTCCAATGCTGTATCTATTTTATTTGATTGTTCCTGTAGTGCTTTCCTGACTTCTTCCTTATTTTTCTCAACTCCATTGTATACTGTTTTGATACATTTTATAATGATTTCTCTGAATTCCTTCTCAGGAATTTCCAGAGCCTGCCCATCTTCTAGTATGTAGCGTAGGTCTACTTCTAGCTCATTTGCTCTGTCACTTTATCTTGTTTCTGGACATGTGCTGATATGGTCGTCTGTTTTTTGGACATATTCTGAAGTTATCTGTGGCCTTAATACTTAGATGGGTATGTATTTTGGCATTTTTTAT
Organism: Chrysochloris asiatica; assembly: GCF_000296735.1. Classification (NCBI taxonomy): domain Eukaryota; kingdom Metazoa; phylum Chordata; class Mammalia; order Afrosoricida; family Chrysochloridae; genus Chrysochloris; species Chrysochloris asiatica. The sequence goes on from NW_006408625.1 coordinate 6,962,112, forward strand.
GTTTTCTGATTGCCTCCAGGTAGATGTGATCAGGAGATGAGCTTCCCTTTTCACTGAGAAATTTCAAGATGCCACTGTTGGTCGTTGTAACATAACTCAGGATTTACTTTTCGGGCTATTTCCTTTTCAGTCTGCTAGTCCTGTTCCACAGTCGCCATTCAGGTCTTTAATTGGAAACTGTCACTTTAAATTTTGAGGAGATCTGTGCGCTTGTGTAATAGAACTCTCCAGGGGTGCGGGTGGGGTGTCCACTTGCTCTAGCACCTCCTCTAGTCACCATAATGGAGGTGCACAGCCAGCAAGAGACCAATGAACAGATAGTAAAAACTAAGGAGTGACCACACCATTATCTCCGCGGTTCTGTCAGGCATCCATGGCTATTCTGAGCGTCTTGAATTAGAAAGCAATGAATTTCTTGCTTCTGCTACAAATTCCCCTAGCTGTAAGCTTTCCAGCCTTCTAAATATTTCTTTATGTGTGGTTCAGAGTTCTGGGACCATCTCCTGAGGCTGCTTGTTCGGTATTCTGTGTTGTTGTTGATGGAGCTCCTCACTGCACTTCCACCTGATCTGCCTTCTTGTTTGCTCTCTGTATGTTGATGTTGTAGTCTGCCACATTGCTGAATCTTCCAAGGAGTTCTAGTAACATTTTTGCTGAGTGTTTGGGGTTTTCTATGTATACGATCATATCATCTTCAAATAGAGTTTTACTACTTCTTTGCCAATTTGGATGCCTTTAATTTCCCTATATTGTCTTATAGCTCTGGCTAAGACTTCTAACACAGAATTGAATTGTTGTTGTTGTTAAGTGCCATAGAGTTTGTTCCGACCCATGGCAACCCTGTATAGGGTTTCCAAGGAGCAGCTGGTGAGCTTGAATCTCCAACCTTGTGGTTCAAACATAAACTTTGTAGTCCAGTACATTAACCCACCCACAGCACCACACCAGGGCTCCCAACATTGAATAGGACTGGTGAAAAAGGGCATCCTTGTCTGGTTCCTTTCAATGGTGGAAAAGGGAAGGCGTTCAGTTTCTCTCCACTGAGACTCATGTTGGTTGTTAGTTTTCTGTGTATGCTCTTAATTATGGTGAGGAGTTTCCCTTCAATTCCTACATCGTTGAATGTTTTTATCAAGAATGTTGTTGTTGTTGTTAAGTGCCGTCGAGTCGGTTCCGACCCATAGCGACCCTGTACAGGGTTTCCGAGGGTGTAAATCCTTACGGGAGTAGAAAGCCTCATCTTTCTCCCGCGGAGCAGCTGGTAGTTTCGAACCGCTGACCTTAAGGTTCGCAGCCCGATTTGTAACCACTACGCTACCAGAGCTCCTTTATCAAGAATAGGTGTTGGCTTTTGGCAAATGTCTTTTGTGCATCAATCACTATGTCATGCAGTTCTTTTCCTTTTATAGTTATATGGTGGATTACATTGTTTTTCTAATATTGAACCATCCTTGTATCCCTGAAATGAATCCCACTTGGTCATGATGTTTGTTTGTTTTTTTGATGTTTTGAATTATATTGGCTAGGATTTTGTTGAGAATTTTTGCAGTGATATTGTTCTATAAATCTGTTTCTTAGTGATGTCCTTCTCTATTTTGGTATGAGGGTAGTGCTTGCTTCATAAAATATATAAAATTTATATTTCCATCTTCTTCTATATTCTGGAATAATTTGAGTAGAATTTATGACAGCTCTTCCCTGAATGTTTGATAAAACTCAGCAGTTAAGCCATCTAAATCTGGACTGTTTTTGGTCAGGAGTTGATAACCTGATCAATTTCATCTGCTATAGGTCATTAAAGTTTTCTACTTTACTCTGTGTAAGTTTAATTAGATAGTGTTTTTCTAAAAATATATTCATCCCTAGAGTTTTCAAATGTGTTGGAGTATAACTCTTCATAGTATTCGGTTCTTATCCTTTTTATTTCTATTGGTTCTGTTTTGACATCACCTACATGGTGTCTTATGCATGTTATTTGGGTCTTCTCCCTCTTTTCTTTTGTTAGGCTTTCCAATGGTTTGTTAATTTTATTAATCCTTTCGAAGAACCCACTTCTTGTCCTGTTGATACTTTCTATAGTTTTTCTGTTTTCTATTTCATTTATTTCTGCACTCATCTTTAGTATTTTTTTTTCTTCTGGTGACTGTAGGTTTATTTTGCTGGTCTGTTTATAATTGTTGGAGATATTGCACTAATGTGTTTATTTTGGTTCTTTCTTCTTTTTGGATATGTGCATTTATTGCAATAAATCGTCCTCTCAGCAGTGCTTTTGCCGTGTCCCAAAGATTTTGGCGTGTGTTTTCATTCTCATATAGATGTCTCTAGGAATTTTGTGAATTCACCTTTTATTTGTTCTGCCGATTTTAAGCAGGGTGTTATTTAGTGTGTACGTATTTAACTTTGTTTCCTTGGTCTTCCTTTTGTTGATTTCTAATTTTATAACATAGTGGTCTGAGAAAAGGCCTTGTAGTGTTTTGATGTTTATAAACTTATGTTGGCTTGTTTTGTTACCTAACACATGGTCTATTCTGGAGAATGTTCCATTTGCACTGGAAAAGAATGTATGTTGTTCTGTTGTTGGGTTGAATGCTCTGTATACATCTATGAGGTCAAGTTGGTTGATTGTGTTATTTAGTTCCTCTTTGTCGAGTTTCTTTCTGGTTTTTCTATCCTTTTGAAAAGAGGTGTTTTAGAATCTCCCAGTATTATTGTATAGTTGTGTATTTCATTCTTCAAATATATTAGGATTTGCTTTATATATTTTGGGTCTCTTTCATTGGGAACATAGATATTTATTATGGTTATGTCATTTTGTTCAATTGATCCTTTAACCATGAGATTATGTCTTTCTTTATCTTTTTGCCTTAAAGTTTATTTTATCTGAGATTAGTATTGCCTCTCCTACTCATTTTTTATTGCAATTAGCTTGGTATATTTTTTCCATCCCTTAACTTTTAATCTGTTTTTATCTTTGTGTGTAAAATGTATTTCTTGCAGGCAGCATATTAAAGGATCTTGTTTTATTATCTGTTATGCCACTTTCCGTCTCTTAATTGGTGCATTTAATCCATTTACATTCAGTGTAATTATCAATAGGTATGGATAAATTGCTGCCATTAGTGTTAATTTTTTGTGTGTGGTACTGCTGGTTTCTTTGTTCTGCATGCCTTCCTGTGCTGATTTCATATGTTGTGTGTTCTTTCTTGTTAGTTTCTTCGCAATTTTAATATTTCCATGTCCTTGGATTTTCATGTTCTTGGTATGTTGTGAAGTGTTAGTTTTTTTTTTTAGGTTACCTAATATTCTGTTAACTTTTCCTCTATTTAAAACAGTCTGTCTTATCCTGCAATCTACCTGACCTCCCCATCCCCTGGTTATCTCTTCCTATGTTTTTTCCTTCTTTTGCAGTGTAGTTGGAAATTGACTGACCTCCCAGATCCTTTTAATTTGATCTGGGTCTGACCTCCCAGGTCCTCTTAATTCGTTCTTCTAGGTTTTTTCTGTTCTGGACTCTTCCGTCTGTCAGTTAAGTTCCAGGGCATGCTGTCACGTTTGTCAATCTCTGGTTGTTCTCTGTTCTTGTTGGTTCTTAGTCCAGATATCTCCCTTTAGGATGTTTTGACATGCTGGGTTGGCATTGACAAAGTCCTTTAGCTTCTGTTTATCCTAGAAGGTTTTTATTATACCTTCTTACTTACTTGCCTTTGTAGGTGACACTTGTCTTTTCCCTATCTGCTCTCAGGATTCTCTCCCTATCTTTGATTTTGTGTGTTGGAGATTTTTTTTAAGGGGCTATCTTTCCTGGGGTTCATTGAGCTTCTTGAATGCTTATCTTTTCGTTTTTCAGGATGTTAGGGAAATGTTCTTCCAGCAGCTCTTCAACTATCTTCTCTAGTTTTCTGTGATTCTTCCTGTTCTGGAATTCCCATAATTCTCAAGTTATTCCTCTTCATGTTGTATGTACCACATGAATCTTAGACTTTCTTCAGATTTTTAAAATCCTTTTTTCTGTTTGCTCTTCTGTCTTAGCAATATTGAGAGATTAGTCTTCCAGATCACTACTTCTGACTCCCATCTCTTCAATTCTACTCCTTTATTTTTTCATTGTATTGTCCATTTCTGACATTTATTATTAATCATTTGGACTTCTTTTTGCAGATTTTGAATTGTTTCCAGTGCTATATCTATCTTATTTTATTGTTCCTGTAGCACTTTCCTGACTTCTTCCTTATGCTATTATTCAACCTCTCTGTGGAGTATTCGGATGCTCCTCATTATCATTCTCCTGAATTCCTTCTCAGACAGTTCCAAAGCATGCCCTCCTTCCAGTGGGAAGTCTAGGTATACCTCTAGTCATTTGTTTTAGCTACTCTATCTTGTTTCTAGGAGCTCTGGTAGC
>NW_006408625.1:6966675-6984567 GCF_000296735.1 Chrysochloris asiatica
CTGGACATGTGCTGATATTTTCTGTTTCTTGGGCATTTTCAATAATTAGGTGTATTTTTAATAATTAGATGAATGTATGTATGTGTGGTGCTGTGGGTTAATGTTCCAGATTGCAAAGCTATTTGAACTGCAAGGTCAGTGGTTCAGACTCACTAGCTGCTCCTTGGAAACCCTATACAGAGTCGCTATGGGTTGGAATCGACTCGACGGCACTTAACAACAATAACAATGTAGATGTATTATTAAACTCTCTGATTGCCTCCAGTTAGATGTGATTAGGAGATGGACTTCCCTTTTAACTTTTCTTATTACTTAACTTAGAGTAACTATAGTAGGTGTTCGGCTGTGTATCTGGTTAATAGTGGCTGGTATTGACTGTTGCTGGGATGGTGGGATTTTATAGGGTGTGATTGTAGCTTAGCTGTATGTCCACATTACTGTCTCTTCTTGGGATATGTAGGGAGGGAAAGAGTGCCCCCCCTCTAAGTTAAAGGGAGACACAAACAACAAAACAACAACAGCAAACAAACAGATTGGATACTACAGTCTACAATCGCAAAAAATAGAAAGCAAAATCTGAGTTTTAACTCCCATTCTTGGGCAACACCCTCGGAAACCCTGTACAGGGTCGCTATGGGTCGGAACCGACTCGATGGCACTTAACAGCAATTTGGCCAACTTGAGCTATTCTGTGAAGCTATTCAGTATTAAACAGTTCTGTTGATTCCTCCCTTTTCCTGAATTCTGTGCCTGGTGGTCTTTGCTGAGCAGATCTGTGCACGTGCATAGTGGAACCCTCTGGGGCCAGAGAGGGTGTCCAGTCACTCAGTCACCTCCTCTAGTCATCAGAATGAAAGTGCACAGACAGCGAGATACAAATGAACAGAAAAAATGTTCATACTTTTATTTCTGGTGATGGGTCAGACCTCTGCAGTGGGAGCATGCCTTTGATTTTGCCCCTACTCTGTCACACCCAAGATGGCTGCTCCAGGATCCGCCGGCAGCCGCAGGATCAGAAAACACCACCTTTCTTGCTTGTGCTACATACTCCACTAGGAGTTATTAGCCTTTGTTCTTTCTAAATATTCCTTTATATGTATTTCAGAGTCCTGGGACTGTCCCCTGAACCTGCTTCATCCGATGTTCTGTGTTATTACTGGTGGAAGTCTGCACAGTCCTCCCTAATCTGCCATCAAGCCTCCCCTTCTCAAACTCTCTTCAGTTCTCTTTCAAACATAAATATATTCTCTCTGGAGTTCTGGATGGGTCTTTTTAAATGCAAATGTCCAATTCTGAAGGTTGTGGGTAAGTCTTAGGATTCCACCTAAGGACCTATGCTCTACAAAGGCTTAAAGAAAAAGTCCATTTCTAGGCAAATTTTAACTGTTCTTGGCAAATCTATCCAAATAAAGACTGAAGGCAAGCTTACACATTCTCTGTAATCATAACACAATATTCATTCTTATCACATGTTTGTCTATTTTACAATAGTAGGCAATCAAACACATAAACCTTGTAAAAACACTAAAGTTCAGTCTTTTCCTAATCCCATTCATATGCATATGGCCTTGGACCCTTGTCAGAGTGGATCCTATTGTTATGCCCAGAATTCGGGGTCCCCAAAGACCACCCAGGAGCTGTGTACTGATGCAAATATATAAGGGTAGTTTAATCAAGCTCGAGCCAGGTCTCTAACCTTATCCGACTCATCGGAATAGGGAAAGAGCCCTGAGTTCATTGTCTGCAGGGTTTTTATAGAGTTTTCAAACAGCTCAGGTTTCTCAGCTTTACAATCTTTGGATTGGTTAACAATTGGCAAACTATGAGATGTTACAGTTAAATTGGTCAGGACTGGTGGTCTTTGTTCTTAGGCTAGGGTAAAGGAAAACATTTGGCCTCTGGCCTCTGGCCTTTAGCTGCCTGGCTATTTATACATATATCATTTTCTTGGAGCTAGAGGACGTGTTCAGGCTAATGTACAGAATGGAGATTGACCTTGTCTCTGGAGGGAACTAAAAACTGAGGCCTTGTCTATTTAAAATGCTTTCCTGAGCCTGACTAGAGTTTAGTCAAGCAGTCTCTAGGTAGGCAAAATCAGGTAAAATCAGTTTGGTCCTTACACTATATGTCCTAGACCCCTATTATCAGTCATTTAGTTTAACCAAATAAATCCCTGCTTTAGACAACTCCAGAAGCTGCTTTTCCATTCTCAGCTTAAGCATTTTATCTTGTACATTCTTTTCAGCCATTGGCTGTGGTTATGTGCCATGCAGTCAGTTCTGACTCATAGCAACCCTGTATAGGGTTTCTGAGGCTGTAAATAAATCTTTATGGGTGCAGAAAGCCTCATCTTTCTCCTGCAGAACAGCTGGTAGTTTCAAATTGCTGACCTTGAGGTTAGCAGTCTGACTCATAACCACTTTACTAACAATATTACAGGTAACAAAATCCAAACTAATCATCTAAAAATCAAGTTTCACTTCCTGTGCCCTTTGGTACTTTTTCTTACAAAATCTCAAACTTCTGTGTGTCTGGATCCATGGCAATGAATCCTGATTCTGATGCCATTGCAAAAACTATGTGGAGGCCATGTCTGACTTCCATTGGTTTCACAAGAGGAAAACAGAATCAAACACAAAATCAACCCAAGGCCAATTCCTAGGAAGTGAGGGTCAGACATGCTTCCACCCTACAACCTTCTTTACCCTGTTCTGACACCAGCTACCCATCCCACAGCATTTTGTTTCACATATAGGTTCAATAATCCATTCCATTTGTCACACAGAACTCATAACAATATTCACATTTATGGGGTTTATTAGGGAAGTGAACAGGAATCCTAGTGTGGTGCTGTAGGATAAGCACTGGACCACAAGGTCAGTTTGAACCACAAACTCACAAACCATTCATCAGAAACTATACAGGCTCACTATGAGTCAGAACCTACTCTACAGCACTTAACAACAACAGGGAAGTCAACAGGGTACAATTCAGGTTCAAAAAAAGCTCAGGACACAGTAGCTTTTTAGTCAGAACCCCTCTTGTCTGTCATATTGCAAGCATGCCTCTATCTTGTTTTTGTGCTCTCGGCCATGTGGTCCTTGGCCTCTGCCCTGCTCCAGCAAGTGTTACAAAGCTCTCTTAGTCAATCTGTGAATGCCCAAAGGGCGTGCTCTTCAAGCCAGCCTCCTACCCTCAGGCACTCAGCTTTACTCAGTCCATGAGTCAAGAGTCTGAAGCTGCTCTGTCTCTCCATGCCACCACCTCTGCCGTTGCTGTTTCTCAGGCTTCATTTATGTTCTTGCTTCTTGATCATCCTGGGATCTTCCATCTCTACTTCTGAGATGGCTTCTTTTAAGTCTAGCTGGAGAGAAAACTAACCAATCTCAGCCTTGGTGGTTGGTGGTTATGTGCCGTTGAGTCAATTTTGACTCATAGTGACCTGTACAGGGTTACTGAGGCTGTAAATCTTTACGGGAGCAGAAAGCCTCATCTTTCTCCCGCAGAACAGCTGGTACTTTCAAACTGCTGGCCTTGCACTTCACAGCCCGATTCATAACCACTATGCTACCAGAACTCCTTTTCTCAGCCTTAGAGTCCTTTATATCTTATTTGCATAGTCCCACCCAATCACTTGGTGGGAATTAGGCAGACTTTGAAAAATCACATCAGGTAAATTCAAGGCACCACAATCATCCAGAACTCAACTTCAGATAGAGTAGTATTCAAAGCAAAACAAACCTACAAGACTGAAAATAGGAAATTGGAGATAACCTGTTACAGGAAAAGAAATCCATAAAGTGAAAAAATGAAATAATGTAGTTACTTACAGAACTTCCACATGAAGAAGAAATCAAGTAATTTCAAGAAAAAAACAAACACTGTAGCCCTAAAACTAGACTAAACTTTACTCTAAGCCCTCGCCTAACCACTACCCCTAACATTAACCTGTCATAACCATAACCCTAACACTAAAGGAAATCCTAGACCTAGCCTTAATCCTCACCCTAATTTCTTACTCCTACCCACCAACCCACCCCCCAAAAAAAGAATGGGTACTGCTATCTGCAAGTTGAAACATATACTGTAAAGTTCTTAGGAAGTTCCATCTGAATTGTCAGTCGGAATTCAGCATGCCTTCCTATTTTATAAAATGTCCTCTTTCCCACCCTGCTCCTCTACACTTACATACATTCACTATCTTAAATCCAAATAACTTAAAACTGGCAAAAATTTTAGAGTAAGTTAGATGCTAAGAACCACATGCCATAGTTGTGGGCAAATATTTTAACCAATATTTATTTTGTGATGTGATTTGTACTTATTGATTTGCCTTGATGATAGGCTAATGCAGAAACTAGAATTCCTGAGTGTAATAAAAACCTGACAACTCTTAGTTGTCGCAAAACCAAACCCATTGCTGTTGAGCTCATGCTGACTCTTAGTGACCCTCTAAAATAGAGTAGAACATCCTCATAGGACTTCCAAGGCAGTAAATCTTTAGAAAGCAGACAGTGTACTGCACCATCATACGCCTGGTAGCACATTCACTTTGTACACAGGAGACATGAGGTACACGTGTGTTGGGACCTGTTGTGTTCACTCCATCCAGTTATATCCATTTTGCAATTTGGATTTCAGATACTTTATGGGAACATGGACACACATGCAATCAGATGTTGCCTAAATGAACATTATACAACACATGACTACTATATAGTTTGTAAAATTATATAACGTAACAAATCAAGTAATGTGCACAGAAATAGTTATAAATGATGAATTTCCAAATGATTTTTACTTACGTATTTCTTTGAGCTCTGGTAGCATAATGATTATGAATTGGGCTGCGAACCGCAATGTCAGCAGTTCGAAACTACCAGCTACTCCGCGGAAGAAAGATGAGTCTTTCTGTTCCTGTAAAGATTGACAACTTCAGAAACCCTGTACAGGGTCGCTATGAGTCGGAACTGACTCCATGGCACATAGCAGCAACAACATTTCTTTAGTATCCAAAGTTTCTAGTTTGATTTCAACTATGAAAAAAAATTTTTTTCTCTCATTTGGGAAAATAAACAATTATTATAGAATGTGTTATTTAGCCTTTAACTTTTAAATGACCTCATTGTTAAAAACTATAAACCAAGTTTTTCGAAATGTTATTAGATTATTAAAGGTGAAAGGATATTAGGCTTACAGTTCTTGGCTACCTCTAGCTGCCTCAACATTAGAACAGCCCATGGATAAACATGTATTAAAGAGTGGAAATGGGAGCCTTGATAGATAAATCCTCCTAGGAGGCTCGCGTATCTGATGAGGCCAAATGCTTAAGAGGTCAAAATACAGATGTTAGGAAGTAATTGTATGGTAAGTCCTCATAAGAGCCACAATTTCTTGAGGACTAGTTTTTTAACTAAATCTTGATATTGACAGAAAGTTTTCCTGCTGTTTGGAGCTACACAGAAACCCCTTAGAAAATGGATGCTAGGAGAGGAATCATTATTTTATCATTTTTTCACATTGGAGAATGAAAGCTACCCATAGATAACATTCTTATTTCTCAGACTTCAAAGAAAATATATAAGCCTATTACTAACCTGATTTTGATTGGATATGAAGATATATACACCACTAGTTATTATGTTTTTATTTCCAACTTCAGTTGTTAACAAAATTAACAGCCATTAACTATTTTTATCAGTCAACCAATAATCTGCATATAATTCTTAATGGTACACACAAAACCCTTCCACACTAGTCTCATCTGCATTATTTTTCTAAGTTGTTTACTTTTAGCCTCAGTTTTTTCTTCCATCTGGATTATTACCCTTTATATAGTTAAAAAGGATATTGTTAAGGAGCTTGATATTTATATTTAATTCTTAAAACTTCTTTCAATCCCCTGCCTCTTATGAACCTGTAGCCTGAGTCCTATCACTGGATAACTACCTGCCCTTTCTCTTTATTCCTTAAGGTATCTATTAATATTTCCAATCTGCTTCTTTTCACTTGGTTAGTTGGTTGGTTTTAAATATTCACATCATTATTTAGATTGAAGAAACAGGATTGTTTTGGCTTAGCAGACACAAGCTGTTTTCAATTATCTGAAAGACTTGTGTTTTATGGAAGAACGATTTCAGCTCCACATAAGGAAAGACTGGGAAGTTAGAATGGAAACTTCTAAACCTGTCAGGTTTTTGTAACCATCATGCAGACAAGAGCCGATCTAGATGGCCTTTAAAAATATTAGCCCTGAGATTCTGATGAAAGGGCAAAAGTTTTAGACATGTAGCTCCCAATAAAATGTGAGGCTTGTTGTGGCACTATAGGGTAAGCACTGGACCTCAAGGTCGACTTGAACCTTATGGTTGACAATTCAAATTCACCAGCCACTCCTCAGAAACCTTACACAGTGTTGCTAAGAGTCACAACCAACTCAGTGGCATTTAACACCAACAACAGCAATATGGGAGAAAGATGAGGCTTTCTGCTCTTGTAAAGATTTGCACCCTTGGGAACCCTACATATAGGGTCACTGTGAGTTGAATCAACTCAATGGCACACAACAATATGAAAGAAGAGCCCCAGTGGCATAGTGAGTTATGTGCAACTGCATGGTCAACAGTTGGAATCTACCAGTTGCTCCAAAGGAGAAAGATGAGGCTTTCTGCTCCCATAGAGATTTACAACCTTGAAAACCCTATGCAGGATTGCTAGGAGTAAGAATCGACTTGAAAGCAGTAGCACACAGCAACATCAATATGAGAGAAGTGAATGGCATTAAGATCCAATAATATGTTTATATTCCAGAATTAGTCCAGTACAGACTCTAGACTAGGGAATAAAAGGCAAACATTTCTGTTTCAGTGGTAGAATTCTCAACTTCATGTGAGAGATCAGGGTTTGATTCGGTCAATGCACCTCATGCACAGCCATCACCCTTTTGTCAGAGGAGGTTTATGTGTTCCTACTGATGCTGTGGAATCCTAGTGTGGCACTGTGGGTTAATGTGCTGGACTGCAAAGTTGGTTTGAGCCGCAAGGTCAGTGATTAAAGCTCACCAGCTGCTCCTTGGAAGTTCTATACAGCATCCTTATGGATCAGAACCAACTGGACAACACTTAACAGCAACAATTGATTCTGTAGTATAAGCACTAGACTGTTAAATGGAAGGTTAGCAATACAAACCTACCAGCCACTTGGCAGGAGAAAGATAATGCTTTCTCCCATGAAGATTTATAACCTTGGAAACCCTATTATTGTCATTAACTCTACCCCATATAGGGTCTCCAAGGAACAGCTGGTGGGTTTGAACTGTCGACCTGTGGTTAGTCGTCCAGTGCATATCCTACAGTGCCACATCAGGACTCCTATGTGGTTGTTAAGTGCTGTTGAGATGGTTTTGACTCCTAGTGACCCTGTATAGCGTTTCCAAGGAGCAGCTGGTGGGTTTGAACTGCAACCTTTAGGTTAGCAGCCCAGTGCTTATCCTACTGTGCTACACTAGGACTCCTATACAGCATCACTGTAAGTCAGAATTGACTGGCAGTGGGTTGGGCTTAGTTTTTTTAATGATGCCCAACAGGTTTCAGCAGAGCTTGCAGGTCAAGATAATCTAGGAAGACCTGATGGTCTTCCTAAAAATCAACCAGTGAAAACCTTATGGACCACAATGGCCCAATATGTATATGATCATAGGAATGATGCAGGCTCAAGCACCATTTTATTAAATGATTGAGGGCCCCATGAATTGGGACCTACTTGATAGCTAGCAGTAGCAGCACTGATTGAGATCTGTCCAGTGAGGCTTGTCTATTAATTTAAAAGCAACAGTTTTCATAATTGAAATGGCTAAGTGCCCAAATCCAAAGGACCCACCTTTATATCTAGGGTCTGATCATATTATACATAGACCATTTGGCCCTCTTGCTGTAATTTCCAGGAAACTTGTTTGTCACGAAAGCCACAAAATGAGGAGCTCTCGGGGTATTGCTGGGGTGGTGATGGAGACACTATTTATATTCACAAGGACATGTGGTCCAGGCATAGCGGAGAGCAATAAAAGTGTCATGAAAAGGATTTATATTCAGGGCCAGGAGCTGAGTAGAGAAACTATTCATGAAAGCTGAGAGCTACTTGCATTGGTGGTTATTGCAACTTGGATGAGATCTAATAAGAGAATCATAAAATAGGAGGGTGTTTCAATAGAGTGAAACTGCTCTTTCAGAGAGACTAGAAGGAAGTGAAGGGACCATTCTTAGCCAGGGAAATCCACAGTGAACAAAATATAACAGTCTAGGTTAGGTCCGGTTAACACAAGCACTGGTTGATTACAAGTTTTCATGTGGTTAAATAAGTAATATAAATCAATAAAACCTTAACTTACAGAGAGAGCTAAGCAAGCATAGTCCCATGAAGCATTTATGCAAACCTCCCCCAAACACTCTTCCTTTGATCTCTCCCACAAAATTGCAAAGCAATTTTGAGTTTTTGAGTAAACATACTGTGGTTGCTTTTGTGTTGCTGAAATGCTGGAAACATGCCACCAGTATTTTAAGTGTACTAGCAGGGTCACCCTTATTAAACAAGTTTCAACAAAGCATTCAGAGTAACACAATCAAGGAAAAGGAAAGTCAGACCACTTCTGAACAGTAAGCCACTTAAAAGCTTATGAATAAGCCCCAACCAGAACCTTCTGAGGTGGGACTTTCCCACTAGAAAGGACAAGCAGACCAGCCTGGAACCGCTAAAGCGACAAATGATACATCTTCAAAGAAATATCATCAGGAAAAACCCAAAACAAAAATGGCAGTATGACTGGCTACTACAAGAATAAGCAAGTTGTTCACCAGGAAGCCTTTCAGGCAAGCAACCAAGTTCCTTCAGGACTTGAAATTCAAAGGGAACACAGGAGTAGGCATGTAAGCTTGCTGATGACCACATTGGTGTACTGGTGAGTGGAAGAGAGGGAAAGGCAGCAATGAAGAAATAAACTGAGTTCAACCATGTTCCACAGACTGTTGACTTGGAGATGAGAGAGAGAAGAAGAAGGGCTGGTTGGTCCAAAGGGTGTTGAGACCTGGGGACACCTGAGCCCATGAACAAGTACATTGCCACAGAGGGCTAGAGCTGATATGAAGAGAGAGGAGACACACAAGAACATCCAGAGTTTCAGATAGTACCCATTTGACCTAGCCTCAGTGACTTGATAATCAGAACTCAACTAGAGGAAGATTGTTGTTGTCATAGTTGTTAGGTGCCATCTAGTCGGAACCGACTCATAGTGACCCTGTGCACTGCAGAACGAAACAATGTCCGATCCTGGGCCAACATTAGGGGAAAAAAAAGATCAAAACAATGTTTGATAAAGGAAATGAGGGTAAATTGCTACAATTTGATGAACTTGACCTATACTCATGGAGGTAGTAACTCTAAATACCAACAGAGAGTGAAGGAGTCTTCACATCAAATATCAATGCTATCCTCTCTGCACATAGGGTAGATAGGGATGGGCAACTTAGACATTAAAATGAGGGAGCAATAAAGGCACGAAGTGACTGGCTTACAAGGTTTCAAGGGGGAGTTTAGTAGTGTATGGGGGAAGAAAGAGTCCCCACTGAATAGTTTTCATCTTGTCTAGATGTGTCTGGTTAAAAGAGATGGAGATAAGATTTTTATGATTCAATAGTGAGTAATTGTTATCATGACTAATTGTGACTGTCACAATTGTAAAGGTAGAAGTTTTGTAACAAAAACAGAGTAGTTAATCTTACAGTCCAGAAACAAAGGACCCTAGGACCATCATCAAGGGAGAAGAGCACATGCGGAATGCGAGACCTTATCCAGAGAAACAGCGATACCAGAGTTGGAGGCAGAGATGGGAACGTGGAGGGAGGGAGCAGCTGAAGACTCTAGATTCATGGGTTGAGAGGGACTAAGATCTGACAGCCAGGAGACAAACTTACAGAAGGTGCCCTTTGGTGGTGTAAATTATTATAGATGCCTGAGTGTTTAAAAAATAATAATATAGAGCTAAAGTGAATAGAGAGAAATATTGTTAACTGATGGTATATGGTGGGGATTATAATCATTGTAATGAAACAAGATGTATGATTTGAATGTAAAACTGATGATCTGCCTTGTAAACTTTCACTCAATCCACAATAAAAACCGTTTGTTTGTTTGTTTGTTTGTTTTTAAAGCTTATGAATAGCAATAGATCACTGTCTGATACATTGTCTGAAGATAAGCCCCTCAGGTTGGAAGGCACTCAAAATATGAATTGGGAAGAACTGCCTCCTCAAAGAAGAGTTTAATGGCATGGATGGAACAAAGTATTGAGGACCTATATTTGCTGATAGGATATAACTAAAAATGAGAATAAACAGCTGCAAATGTTCATTAACAAATGGAACATAGAATGCCTGAAATACAAATCTAAGAAAAATTGGAAGCCATCAAAAGTGAAATGTAACACATAAAGCTTGATATCTTAGGTATTAGTGAGCAGAAATGAACATTATGAATCAGACAGTCATATGGTTTACTATGACAGGAACAACAAATTGAGAAGAAATGGTGCCACATTCCTGGACAAAAGGAGCATTTCAAGATCTACACTGAAGTACAATGCTGTCCCTAATAGGGTAATATCTGTAAATTTCCTAGCAATACCAGTTAATGCCACTATTCTTCAAATTTACACACCAACATCTAAAGCCAGTGATGATGAAATTGAGTTCTACCAACTTTTTCAGTCTGATATTGATCAAATATGACATCACGATGCATTAATAATTATTGGTGATTAGAATATGAAAATTGAAAACCAAGTGGAAGAATCAGTAGTTGGAAAATGTGGCCTTGTTGATAGAAATGTTCCTGAAGATCGAATGATAGAATTTTGCAACACCAAAAACATATCCATTGCAAATATAGTTTTTTCAACAGCATAAATGATGACTACACACATAGAGCTCACCAGATGGAATACACAGGAATCAAATAGGTTACATCTGTGGGAAAAGAAGATAGAGAAGCTCAATATCATCAGCAAAACAAGACCTGTGAAACA
The DNA here is from genome assembly GCF_000296735.1 of Chrysochloris asiatica. Classification (NCBI taxonomy): domain Eukaryota; kingdom Metazoa; phylum Chordata; class Mammalia; order Afrosoricida; family Chrysochloridae; genus Chrysochloris; species Chrysochloris asiatica. The sequence goes on from NW_006408625.1 coordinate 6,977,750, forward strand.
GGCATCAATTGCTCATATGCAAGTTCAGGCTGAAGGTTAAGAAAAGTAAAACAAGTCCACAAGAGCTAAAGTATGACCTTATGTATAACCTGCCTACATTTCGAGACTATCTCAAGAACAGAGTTGAAGCATTATACACAAATGACTAAAGACCAAAAGAGTTGTGAGATGAAATTAAGAACATCATACATGGGAAAAAAAAGGAGCTCTTGTAGCGTAGTGGTTACGAATCGGGCTGCGAACCATAAGGTCAGCAGTTCGAAACTACCAGCTGCTCCGCGGGAGAAAGATGAGGCTTTCTACTCCCGTAAGGATTTACACCCTCGGAAACCCTGTACAGGGTCGCTATGGGTCGGAACCGACTCGAAGGCACTTAACAACAACAACAACAACAATACATGAAAAAAAGTAAAAGACAGGAAAGAAAGAAAAGACCAAAATGAATTTCAGAAGAAACTCTGCAACTTGTTGTTGAATATAGAGACATTAAGGCAACTAACACAGTCTTCCGTATGGATTACAACTCAATGTAAAGAAAACAAAAATCCTCACCACTGGACCAATAAACAGCATTCTTATCAATGGAGAAGAGATTGAAGTTGTCAAGGACTTCATTCTTCTTGGATCAGCTATCAACACTCATGGAAGCAGCAGTCAAGAGATCAAATGATGTATTGCATTAGGCAAATCTGCTGCACAGGAACTTTTTAAAGTATTGAAGAGCAGAGATGTCAGCTTGAGGACTAAGGTGCGCTTGACCCAAGCCATGGTATTTTCAATAACCTCATATGGATGCGAAAGCTGGACAGTGAATAAGGAAGATCGTAGAAGAATTGATGCCTTTGAGTTGTGGTGTTGGAGGAGAATACTGAAAGTGCTATGGGCTTCCATAAGAACCAATAGATCTGATTTGGAAGAAGTGCAACCAGAGTGCTCCTTGGAGGCCAAGATGGCTAAGCTTCATCTCTCATACTTTGGACACATTGTCCGGAAGAAACAGTCACTGGAGAAGGATGTCATGCTGGGTAAGGTGGAGGGTCAGAGAAAAAGAGGAAGACCCCCAACGAGATGGATCTGCCAGGTATCATCATTGATGGCGTCAAGTGTGGCTGCGGTAGTGAGATTGGCCCAGGATCGGACATTGTTTCGTTCTGCTGTGCATGGGGTCGCTATGAGTCGGTTCTGACTCAATGGCACATGACAACAACAACAAGGCAACTAGAAGAAATGATGCAGTAAAAGAGCTGAACAGAAAATTTGAAAGGGAAGCTCAAGAAAAAAAAAACAAGTATTATGAAACGTGCAAAGACCTTGAGCCAGAAAACCAAAAAGGAAGAACACACTCAGCATTTCTCAAGCTGAAAGAACTGAAGAAAAAAAAAAAAATCAAATATTGGGTTACTCTATGGGCAAAATATTGAATGATACAGGAAACAAAAGAATATGGAAGTAATAAACAAAGTCACTGTACCAAAAAGAACTGGTTGATGTTCAGCCATTTCAAGAGGTAGCATATGGTCAAGAACCAATGGTATTGAAGAAAGAAGTCCAATCTGAAGGCAATGGAGAAAATCAAGGCTTCATTCATCTGTCAGTTTGTCGTACTGAATTGGCTTTTGTGTTGCTATGTTACTGGAAGCTATGCCAATGGTATTTTAAATACCAGCAGCATCACTCATGGGGAACAGGTTTCAGCTGAGTTTCCAGACTAAGACAGAGTAGGAAGAAGCAGAGATGGATTACTTCTGAATGTTTAGTCACTGAAAACCTTGTGAATAGAAGTGAAACACTGTCCAGTAGCAAAAGAATACAGAATATCAAAACACTGAATAGCACCAGAATATTGTCAGACATAGTGCCAGAAGATGAGCCCTTCAGGTTGGAAGGCTCTCAAAATACAATTAACAGAGAACTGCTTCCTCAAAGTACAGTAGACCAGGATGACGCAAATGGATTAAAGCTTTTGAGACATTCATTTGCTGATGAAGTACAACTGAAAATGAGAACAGCTGTTGTTGTTAAGTACCGTGGAGTCAGTTCCGACTCATCGTGACCCTACACAGGGTTTCCGAGGCTGTAAATCTTTACTGGAGCAGACCACCTCAGCTTTCTCTCGTGGAACCACTGGTAGTTTCGAACTGCCAACCTTGAGGGTAGCAGCCCGATAGAACAGCTGTAAACATTGATAAATAATCAGAACGTGGCATGTAAGAAGTATGAATCTAGGAAAATTGAAAGTTGTCAAAATGAAATGGGACTTATAAAGAGTGATATCTTAGGCAATGTTGGTGGTGGTGGTGGTAAGTGCCTTTGAGTTGGGTCTGACTCATAGCAACCCTGTATAGGGTTTCTGGGGAGAGGCTGGTGAGCTTGAACCACTGACCTTGTGATTCAAACTGGCATTGTTGTCCAATGCATTAACCCAGAATGCCACACCAAGACTCCATCCTAGGCATTAGTGAGTTGAAATGTACTGGTATTGGCCATTTTGAATCTAACAATCATATGTTTTACTCTTCCAGGAATGACAAATTGAAGAGGAATGGTATCACACTCATCAACAAAAAGAAGATTTCAAGATCTATCTTGAAGTATAACAGTTTGTGATAGGGTAATATACATAACACCTACTATTATTCAAATTTATGCACCCACCACTAAAGCCAATGATGATGAAATTGAAGAATTCCACCAGCTTCTTCACTCTGGAATTGATCAAACATGCAATCAAGATGTATTGACAATTATTGGTGATTGGAATGCAAAGGTAAATGTTGGAAACAAAGAGGAAGGATCAGTAGTTGGAAATTATGACCTTGATGAAAGAAACAATACTGGAGATGGTATGATAGAATTTTTCAAGATGAATGACTTACTTACTCATTACCCTTTTTAAACAACATAAAACATGACTGTACAGATGGACACCACCAGATGGAATACACAGAAATCAAATTGATGGAATAAACTGTGGGAAGAGATAGTGGGAAAGCTTGCTATCATCAACCAAAACAAGACCATTGGCAGTCTGTGGAACAGAAGACCATCAATTCCTCCTATATGAGTTCTAGGTGAAGCTAAAGAAAATGAAAATAAGTCCACAAGAGCCTAAATATGACCTTGAACATATCCCACCTGAATTTAGAAATCATCTCAAGAACAGATTTGCTGCATCAGACACTAATGACCAAAAACCAGAAGTGTTGTGTGATGACATCAAGAACATCATACAGGAAGAAAGCAAAAAGTTATTAAGAGGACTAGAAAGAAGGAAAAAACAAAAACAAATGTATGAAGAGACTCTGAAACTTGCTTTCCAGCATAGAGATGTTAAAGCAAATGGAAGAAATGAGGAGGTAAAAGTGCTGAACAGAAAATTTAAAAGGATAACTTCAAAAGACAATGTCAGTATTATAATGAAATGTGCAAAGACCTGGAGTTAGAAAACCAAAAGGGAAGAACACAATCTCAGCTTGTCTGAAACTGAAAGAACCGAGGAAAACATTCAAGCCTCCAGGAGCTCTGGTAGCGTAGTGGTTACAAATTGGGCTGCTAACCTCAAGGTCGGCAGTTTGAAACAACCAGCTGTTCCACAGGACAAAGATGAGACTTTCTACTCCCATAAAGATTTGCAGCTTCGGAAACCCTGTGCAGGGTCACTATGAGTCAGAACTGACTCCACAGTACTCAACAACAACATTGGCAAAATATTGAATGATGCAGAAAACATGAAAAGATGGAAGGAATACACAGAGACACTGTACCAAAAAGAAATGGTCGGTATTCACCATTTCAAGAGGTAGCATATGATCAATAGTCAATGTTATTGAAGGAAGAATTCCAAGGTGCACTGAAGGCACTGGCAAAGAACAAGGCTCTGGGAGTTGATGGAATGCAAATTGAAATCTTTCAACAAACTGATGCAGCACTTGTTGTTGTCAGATGCCATCGAGTCGGAACCGACTCATAGCGACCCCATGCACAGCAGAATGAAACAATGTTCGATCCTGGGCCAACCTCACTACCGCTGCCACACTTGAGTCCATCAATGATGCCACCTGGCTGATCCATCTCGTTGGGGGTCTTCCTCTTTTTCTCTGACCCTCCACCCTACCCAGCATGATATCCTTCTCCAGCGATTGTTTCCTCCGGACAATATGTCCAAAGTAGGAGAGACGAAGCTTAGCCATCCTGGCCTCCAAGGAGCACTCTGGCTGCACTTCTTCCAAAACAGATCTATTGGTTCTTTTGACAGTCCATGGCACTTTCAGTATTCTCCTCCAACACCACAACTCAAAGGCATCAATTCTTCTACGATCCTCCTTATTCACTGTCCAGCTTTCGCATCCAGATGCAGCACTGGAGGCACTCATTTATGCCAAGATATTTGGAAGATAGCTACCTTGCCAATTGATAAGAGATTCATATTTGTGCCCATTCCAAAGAAAAGTGACCCTAAGGAATGCATGCAGAAGTATCATTAATATAATATTCAAGTAAAAATTTGCTAAATATAATTTTAAAATGGCTGCAGCAGTACATCATAGGATCGAGTCAATTCAGAAGAGGATATGAAATGAGGGATTTCATTGCTGACGCCAACTGGATATTGGCTGTTAGCAGAGCATACCAGACAATGAAAAGACTGTGTATATCTTGACAAGCTATGGATAACATTGTGAACAATGTGTATTCTCACACTTAATTCTCCTCGTGAGGAACCTATGTGTAGACAAAGAGGCAGTCATTCAAACAGAACAAGGGGACACTTGGATGGTTTAAAATTAGGTAAGATGTGTGGCAGGGTTGTATTTTTGCACTATACTATTCAATCTTTATGCTGAGCAAATAATCTGCAAAGCTGAATTATCTGAAGAACCTGGCATCAGGTTTATCAGAAGACTTCTTCACAGCCTGAGATATGCAGATAATAAAACCTTGTTTGCTGATAGTGAAGACGACTTAAAATATGTACTGATGAAGATCAGTATGAGTTGCACCTCAATGTAAAGAAAGCAAAATTCCTCACCAGTTGAGCATTAAAAATATCTTCTCCATGATAGATGGAGAAAAGATTGAAGTTGTGAAAGACTTTATCTTGCTTGGATCCACTGTCAACACTCATGGAAGCAGCAGTCAAGGAATCAAACAACATATTGCATTAATCAAATATGCTGCACAAGACCTTTTTGAAGTGTTAAGAGCAAAGCTGTCAGTTTGAGGAATAAAGTGTGACTGGCCTTGCCATGGTATTTTCAGTAGCTACTTGTAAAAGTTAGACATTGAATAAGGAAGACAGTAGAAGAATTGATACATTTGAGTTACGGTGTTTTAAAAGAATATGAAAAGTGCCACAGAATGCTAGAACAGACAAATCTGTGTTGCAAGAAGTACAGCCAGAATGCTCCTTAGAATCCAGGATGGTGAGACTGCGTCTCTTATACTTTGGTCATGTTATCAGGAGGGGAAGAACATCATACTTAGTTGTGAAGAGGACTAGAAAGAAGGAAAAGACAGTGAAAAAAAGGAAGGTCAGCGAAAAAGGAAGGTCAATGAGATGGATTGGTACAGAGGCGGCAGCAGTGGGCTCAAGCATAACAATGATTGTGAGGATGGTGTAGGACTGGGCAGTGTTTGGTTCTTTTATGCACAAGGTCTTATGAATCAGAACCAACTCAACGGCACCTAACAGGAATTGATTAGATACAAATTAGAATATTTCAACAAACTGAAACACTGCTGGAAACCATGAAGACAGCTACATGGACAGCCAATTAGAAGAGATCTATTGTTGTGCCCCTTCTGAAGAAAGGTGGCTCAAGAATCCGGAAATCAATGAACAATATCATTAAAACCACAAGCAACTAAAATTTTAGTGAAGATAATTTAAAAATGCTTGCAACAGTGCTTTTACAGAGAGCGGCTAGAAATTCAACTCCGATTTAGAAAAGGACATGGAATGAGGGATATCATTTCTGAAGTCAAATGGATTTGAGCTCAAAGTAGAGAATACAAGATGCTTGCTGTTGTTAAGTGCTATGGAGTCTGTTTGACTTAGTGGTCCTGTATAAGGCTTTCCAAGGAGTGACTGGTGGGTTTGAACCACCAACTTTGTGGTTAGCAGTCCAGTACTTATCCTACAGCGCTACACTAGGACTTTTGCTTTATTGACTATGCAAAGGCATTTGACTGTGTAGGTCATAATAAACTATGGAAAATTTTGTAAAGAATGGGAATCCCAGAAAACGTCATGTGCTCGTAATGAAACTACATATATCAAGAAGCAGTCATTCAAACAACACAAGGGTTTAATTTAATCATATAGAGATCACTATGAGCATCCAATCATGAAAGGAAGTTTCCTCAGGGTTGTGACCTGCTCCCAGTAATTGGACACAGGCAGAGTATGTTGCTTTCTGCTAGGTCTAGATCCTGCATCTGGCTCATCATCTAACTTCCAATTCTTTGGACTTGATCCAGTGGCCTGCTCTTTTACCTGCTAATCATGGGAGTCAACAGCAGCCTGCCATTTTACCTGTTCAACCTGCTTGCCTGCTCTCTGCCCTGCTATCTTTTTTTTTCTTCTTAAAATGTTTTATTGTGAATTATGTGATAGTTTACATGGGAGAACATTAGTTTTACATTCATTCTATTGTCTATCACATCATTGCCATGGTTACAGTCCCCTCCATGCATAATCAACCAACCAAAGGGTATACCCTGCAAGCCTGCCTCCCACACCTCCCCGGTCTTCAGAACACAATCCCTCTCCCTCTCTGAATCTAAAATCCCCAGCTGCTCCATCACTCCACGTCATC
>NW_006408625.1:6997705-7000566 GCF_000296735.1 Chrysochloris asiatica
GACCCAGATAGGGTTCCTGAGGAACGACTGGTGAGCTTGAACCACTGACCCTGCAGTTCAAAAGGCTCTGTAGTGGCGCACCAGCCCTCAGAGCCTCGCTGGGACTCCTGCTAAATCAGCTGAAAAAAAAAAACCAAATTAAATAAAAAATGAAGAAAATTAAAAAATAAAACTAAATAAAAGCGGGGGGGACCCAGATAGGGTTCCCGAGGAGCGGCTGGTGAGCTTGAACCTCGGATCCTACAGTTCAAAATGCTCTGTAGTTGCGCCCCAGCCCTCAGAGCCACGCTGGGACTGCGAGCTGGCCAGGGGAGGGGCTGCTCGCTGCACGGCAGCTGGGCCAGAGAACACAAACGACGGCAGGCTAACACGAATGGCTCAGCTGGGCGGGAGAGGGGATGCTCACCACACAGCAGCTGGGCCTGCGAACCGAATGCAAACTGCTCAGCTTCGCAGAGGAGGGGCGGCAGCGGGGCTGGACTGAGGCGGCTCAGCCAGGCGGGCACAGTCTGCACCTGATGACCTCAGATGGTTGCAGCCTTTCCTCTTCTCCTGCTTGTTTGTTTTTTTAAACTAACTTTTCTCTGCCCACTGTATGCACCGAAATCCCACTTCAGGGCAGATGTCCCCCGCCCTCTACTCCACCCCGTCTCCAGTGGCTCTCCCTGTTCGAGGCTCCCCACCACTGGAGGGAACGCTCGAGCTGGTTCCAGCCCCTTCCCCAAGCCCAAAGGAGCCGGGGCTGTAGCTGTACACAAGTCCCAAAAGCCAGTAGTTCCTCAGTACGGTGATCTCTCAAAAAAGCGGGTTTAAGGTTCTGAAGTACTGAGTCTTTTGGTGGCTGTAAGAGTGTGGCTTCAACCCCCGGAAGTTTTCCCCGTGAGTTCCCCTCCCCCAAACCTGGAGCCCCTCTAACCAGTGGTGCCTGGCCGTGGTGGCAAACCGGAAGTCTGTCCTCGACATTTTTTATTTGCCCTGCTATCTTGATTCATTAACCCTGCAGCTACATGAATCAGAAGCCTACAGCTTTACATCTGACACATGGACTTAGGACTTGTCCACCTGTACAACTATCTGAGCCATTTCCTTGATATAAACTTCTCTTTATATATGCGTATATAAGCTTCAGACAATTCCTTAGAAGTGAAGATATCAAGACTTCATCTCTCACATTTGGGACATGTCAGAAGAGACTAGTCCTTGGAGAAGGAGGTTATGCTTGGTAAAGTGAACGGTCAGCAAAAAAAAAAAAAAAAAAAAAAGACCCCAATGAGATGGATTGACAAAATGGCAACAATGGTCTCAAGCATACCAAACAATTATAAGGATGGCACAGGACCAGGCCATGGTACATTTTGGCGTGCTTAGGGTCACTGTGCACCTTATAGCTATGACTTCCTTTGTAACCTTTCCAAAGGAACTGAGAGGAATAAAGAAGGGACATAAGAGAACTGTTGGTAATAAGCTATTCTCAAGTCAGAAGGCAATCCAGAGAAGGAGACATAAATTATCCAGCACCGAAAGATATATTCTGTCCTGATCCCATCTGTGATTACTGGTCCAGATGATGGACAGATTGCCAACAACTGTCTAAAGAGAACCCAGGATGCAGAGATTTCTCGAAAGATCAAATTCACTGAAAATCAAGTGTCAAAGAAGTTAAGTGAACTAAGCACTGGCTATGAATCTGAATCAACTAGATACTGTAGTTAAGAAGAGCAGCTCTAGATAAACTTGAATAATGAACATTTATCTTTTATATTTTTTCATCTCCAGTATCCTCTCTTTGATCTCCAGACTAATGGTGTTATGATACCCAAAGATACTCATTTAAGGTTTCCATCTAGGGATGCTCTTCCAAGTTTTTAGAAGATACCTAAACAGCCTCATTAATCAATAGCTGCAGCCCAATAGTGCAAGGTCCTTACTAGGTATTAGAATAACGAAGTCTTACTATATTAACTTAAACTAAGTTAAATCACCAAGCTTAATCTTCTCAAAGGAAACACTAAACTCAAAAGAATATCAGAACTTAGGATGTTGTTGTTGTTAGATGATGTCCAGTCAGTTCTGATGCATAGAGACCTTATGCACAACAGAATGAAACACTGCCCAGTCTTGCCCATCTTTACAGTCATTACACTTGAGCCCATTGCTCCTGCTGCTGTGCCAATCCATCTCATTGGGGGTCTCCCTCTTTTTTGTTGACCTTCCACTTTACCAAGCATGTTGTCCTCCAAGGACTGGTCCCTCCAGATAATAGGCCCAAAATATGATAGACAAAGTCTGATGAAGGCTTCTAAAGAGCAGTTAAGTTGTACTTTTTCCAACACAGATTTGTTTGTTCTGGCAGGACAAACATGGTACTTTTAATATTCTCCAACACTATAACTCAAATGCATCAATTCTTCTACTGTCTTCTTTTTTCATTGCCCAACTTTCCCATGCATATGTTGTTGTTGTTAGGTGCCATCGAGTCGGTACCGACCCATAGCGACCATATGCACAGGAGAATGAAACAGTGCCCGATCCTGGGCCAACCTCACTACTGTTGCCACGCTTCAGTCCATTGATGTTGCCATTAGGTCAATCCATCTCATTGGGGGTCTTTCTCTTTTTCTCTGACCCGCCACCTTACTGAACATGATATCCTTCTCCAGTAACTGGTCCCTCCTGACAATATGTCTGAAGTATGAGAGATGAAATTTGACCATCTTTGTCTCCAAAGAGCACTCAGGCTGTACTTGTTCCTAAATGGATCTATTGGTTCTTTTGGCAGTCCATGGCACTTTCAATATTCTCTTCCAACACCATAACTCAAAAGCATCAGTTCTTCTACAGTCTTCCTTATTTACTGTCCA